>NW_026585895.1:1640033-1675556 GCF_907164565.1 Psammomys obesus | reverse complement strand
GTGTGTGTGTGTGTGTGTGTGTGTGTGTGTGTGTGTGTGTGTGTGTGATGTACGTGCCTGTTTGTGCTCTAACATATTTGCCTTATTCCTTCGGCAACAGATCTTTTGCTAACCTGGAACCAGCAAGCCCCAATGATCCTCCAGTCCACACCACACCTTGCTGAGCAGCCATACCTGGCTTTTTATATGGATGCCGAAGATCAGAACCCAGGTCTTTCTCTTAAACACCAACTGCTCCTTCCCAGTGAGGGCTACTGCCCCAGACTTCAGCATAGGTGGTTTTAATACAATTGAGACAAAGTCAGTTAGAGTAGTTTGGTATTATGTAATATCTACACAGAACCTAATAAGGCATGTTTATAAAGGGATGTGGATAAATTGGTGGAACACGGGCTCAGCGTGTAAACAGGACTTCAGTCCTAATACTGTTGTGCACGGGTACACACTAAGAAAGAAGCAAAGGAAAAGGGAAAAGAGAAAGGGAGGGAGGAGAAGGACAGAGGGAAGGAGGGAGGGAGCCGGTCCCAGGGCTAGATGGGGAGCATAATTACTATTAAAATGACTCTCACTTATATATCTTAGAGTAGTAATAAAGACCTATGAAGAAAACAAACAAACAAACAAAAAACCAACTCCTCTAGTCTTGGTAAAACTATCTCTGGTCTTGGTGAAAGCTAACATCTTACTTGGGGAGGGTCAGTAGCCTGGCCAAGGGGCCACCCACCCTAAGGAGGTGGATTCCCTGAGCCATGCTGAAGAGATAGGCGGGGTGGTTTTCCTTTAATGAGAAACTGTGCTTTCTTACTGAGTCCCCACCCCACTGGCAGATTATCGGGCTGAAGCCACAGAGCTTCTTTGTTGGCCCACGTTTCTAAACTCAGAGAGAGCAACTTCTCTTCTTCTTTCTATTTATTTCCTAAATATGCTTTCTCTTCTACTTTGGGACATCCAAAGAAGAGGATTTGTTTGACTCAAGCCTCAATACCCTGGAGTAAAGTAAGATAAGGGGGGTAGATCAAATACTGTGATTAAATACTTTGAGTAGCTTTTGGGTTTCAAACTCTGTGACACCTCAAAGTATTTGTTACTTGGTGAGTTTCAGTAAGTTATTCTACATATAACTACTTTTGTTGGTTATTTTCTATCAATACTTATATTGCTGTGACTCGTATATGTGGTAAGTTCACTTTGTTCTCGAAAATATGTAATCTAGTACAGAAGGCAAAATACGCAGAGCAAATATTTAATCGCAATGGTTCTCGCATCTGCCTGGAGTTCATTCCAACGCTGCCAGTAGATTTTTCTCATATATATACACAGTGTTGAAAAAGTTTAATTTATGGTTAATGTACAATAAAATAACATAATAATGCACAACATGAAACAAAACACTGCAATAAAATTGATTGACAGCATGTTATCATGTAAAATAAATATTTTAACATGTAAAATAAAGCAAACTCAAACACAAGCAGCAAATGGGGAGACCTCTGTCACGATAAGCAAGGCAGCTCCTACCAGATTAATGAGCCCCAGTGGACCACACATATGTAGCATGATATGCTGGACAAAGGAGTGATTAACATCCTGAGTTGGGTGGACAGGGCCATGCAAAATTCCATCCTGCTACTCAGGACAGCAGCACAAGTTAGAAACATTAATAATTTTTCTTTGCAATGCTTCATTTGCCTTGGCTGTGGGCAGCTGAAACCATGGAAACTGAAAACAATGGCAAGAAGAGACTACTGTTTCTTAATCTGTGATTTTAAAAAAAAATGATCATTTTAAGGTTTCAGGTTTGGAGGTCTGTAAGATGACTTGGCCATGAACAATTATGAAAAATTACAAAAGAGAATAGATGCCAAATAGGAGAAGTAAAATGAGCAAAGGCAAAAGACAAGAGCAAGGCAGGTTGCTCTAATACTGTGACTATTAGGCTGGGAACAATAATAGAACCTAGGAAGGACATCTCTTGGTCAGGCTGGAGTCCTGGTAGAGGGCAGGCTCCTGGGAGTCTATGGGTGTGACTCTAGCTGAGACTCCTCACAGGGGAGGACATGAAGACTGAAGTGCCCACCTCCTAGCCAGGCAGGACTGGAGGGAACCAACAACCCACCGACAAAACCTGTGAACCAAAACTTACCCTGCCTGCAAGAAGTGGAGGGATAATGAGGGAGCAAAGATAGAGGGAAAGTCCAACCAATAATTGGCCCAACCTGAGGCCCACCCCACAGTAGAGAGCCAGCACATGACACTATTAATGATTCTCTGCTATGCTTTCAGACAGGAGCCCAACTTGACTGTTGTCTGGAAGGCTCCAACCAAAAGCAGATCCAGACAGATGCTGAGACTTGCAGCCAAGTATGGGGCGGTACTCTGGGAGTCCTGTGGAAGTGTCGGAGAAATAGGGAAGGACCTGAAGAAGACAGGAACCTCACAAGAAGACTAACAGAGACAACTAACAGAGACAATCACATGGGGGCTTACGAGACTGATACATCAGCTAAGGAGCAGGCATGGTCTGGACCTGGGCCCCCTGCACACATGTGGCCTAAGGACAGCTTGGTCTTCATATGGGTCGCCTGGTGTGTGTGTGTGTGTGTGTGTGTGTGTGTGTGTGTGTGTGTGTGGTGGGGGGGTACTGTTTCTTACTCGGACTCTGTTGCCTACCTTTGATCACTTCCCCCTGGCAGGTCCGCCTTGCCTGGCCTCAGGAGATGAAGATATGCTCAGTCCTGATGTGACTTGATGTGCTGGGGGAGGTTGATACCAGGTGGAGGAGTATTCCCCTTTTCTCAGGGGAAAGGGAAAGGAGAAAGGAGGAGAAGTGGGGGGACTGGGAGGAGGTGAGGGAGGGGGCACCCTCAAGATGTAAAGAAAATAAACAAATATAATTTTTTAAAAATCCTGTGATTATTGTGCTGTTTTCAGCCTGCAAGCGAGGTGCTGGACTTGTCTGACTGCAGCTCTCCCTGTAGTTGGTATCCTTTTTACAGCTAGTTTAATTGCACTTCACACAGGAGGAAAGCAAGAGAATGTCATTAGACTCTAACAATATTTAAATCTTTCTTATTAACATAGTAAAAAGACGAGAGTGGGTTTGAAACGCTCCAGGTAATAATATAAATTATTTCACCATTCAGCACTTCTTGATTGTTAATGGTTTGATCTTTAAATACTCCTGTTCAAGCTCAAACGTCTTGTGTTGATGGTGAAACAGTGGTCACACACAGAGAAAACTGTGACTAGTGTGTGAGTTGCTATGAAATAATGGCTAGAGTAATTCAGAGTTGCTTTGCCAACACCTGTATCTGGAGGTAGTGGAAGTCAAATATTTGCAAAGACTGGAAATTGGCACCAGATATAGTAAAGACATTGACTGAGAATGAGTTGTGCAGATTGATCAAATAACCTTATGTACCTATCTTTGCAACTTGGGAAAGATATTTAACTCTGGATTTCTCAATATTACTCAACTGATTTACATAATAATAACTCTAAAAAATGAGATTATAAACACTGGCACATTTTAAACCTATTGCTAATATCTTTAAGAAGATCACAGCCAAATCAAAATGGGATCATTTGAAATCTATTCTGTATTGAAAAAGTCTGTAATTATCACAAACCTACCTTATAAGATAAATAAAATAAATTTATTATAAATAAATAAATAAATAAATAAATTCATTATAAATTAAATAATACCAAGAAGTGGTGGTAATACACGCTTTTAATCCCAGCACTTGGTAGGCAGGCAGAGGCGGGTAGATATCTTTGAGTTCAAGGACAGCCTGGTCTATAGAGAAAGTTCCAGGATAGCCAGGGCTACAAGGAGAAACCTTATCTTGAAAAAAACCAAATAAATAAATAAAAATAAATAAATAAATAAATAAATAAATAAATAAATAAATAAGTAGCCAAACGATCCTAGGTCAAACTGCAAATGTGAATAACTAAAGATGCTATCTGCTACAAGATGGCGGCGACCAGCACACAGCATATCTGAGGGGCATAGGATCTGAAACTCTGAAATTGGTGAGTGGAGGGGCAGCTGAAGCCAAAACATCGACACTGAGGCTTCCTGGGTGAGAGGGGACAACCTGTGAGCTGGGTCAGCCTGGATCCAGGTCACTCTCGGAAGTCAACCCCTGCCCTTCCCCTTGCCCCGAGCACCGGCCTCCCTACTCAGCAGAGACAGCAGGCAAGCTGATGCCCGAAGCACCCGCTCGCCTCCCTGCTTCGTGGAGGTGGCAGTGGCTGCCCCAAGCACAAGCCTCCGTGCTTTGTGATGGAGACAGCAGAGGCGGCTACCCCAAGTACAGGACTCCCTGCCCGGCAGCCACACAGTGGACACCACTGAGCTGACCGATCTCCTGTACTCTCATTTGCCCCTGCAGGCCCAAATCTGAGAGTAGAGAACAGGGAGAACCCTGCGCTTTCTGATTAGGCCTAATAGCAAGTAAATGCACCCTCAAGTGAGTGCGTGCAGAACCCCAGATCCAGGGTGCCTCTACACTAGCAGCCCGAAATCAGATCCCTCCCACCCCCCTCTTCCCCACTGTGGGCAACATAGGGATTCTTGGGACAGCACTCTCAACATTGAAGCCCCTGTTCTGTGGGTCTCCCAGTGGAGTCCAGGCAAACAATTCCTGGAGCCCAGACAGATCTGAATACCAGGAAGACAGTACAACAGGCCTGCAGGCCACTAAGGTATTCAGGGCACCTGAGCATGTGCATTGTGCCCACGAACAGGGCCAGCACCCACACCCTCTCCTGCACTTAAGCTCCACCCTTCCAGGCATGTACATGCTCTAGCACCATGTCCTTCAAGGCACACTTCCACGCACACGCCCGTGCTTGCACACGTGAGCCTGCAGCCTTCCTCCCTTAGCACAGCTGAAACACCAACATCCACTCTCAAACCGGTGGACCTCTCTCATCTTCCCGAAGAATACTCCAGACGCCAGAGACAGACAGACCCAGTCTGAAGTACAGACTCCAGGAACAAACAGCAAAAGGTTATGGATAAGCAGATGGCTAGAGGCCAGCGGAAGAACACATCCAACAAAAATCGGGACATCATGGCTTCACCAGCAACCCACAAAATCAATAAATATGCTAATTCATTGGAAACACAAGAAAAATTATTTTAAAGCTATGCTTATGCAGTTATTAGAGGCACATAAAGAGGAAATAAACAAAGCAATACAGGCAAATGCAGCCAAACAAATAGAGACACGTGTAGAGGCAAAATGAGTGGCATATAGAGAAGAAAACAAACAAACAAACAAAATAGAGGCCATCACGGAAAGACAGGAATCCACATTCAAACAGATGAAAGAAATGGTGCAAGACTTGAAAACAGAATTATAATCAATAAAGAAAACACAAACAGAGAAAACCCTTGAGCTGGAGAACTTAAAGAAAAGATCAGGAAACACAAAGGAAGCATCACCAACAGAATACAAGAGATGGAAGAGAGAATCCCAGGTGGTAAAGATACACTTGCAGAAATGGACACATCTCTCAAAGAAAAATAAAATCAGAAAAGTTCCAAACACAAGACCTCCAAGAAATCAAGTACACCATGAAAAGACGAAATCTAAGAATAGTAGGAATAGACGAAAAAGAAGATTCCAGGCTCCAAGGTTCAGAAAATATTTTCAAGAAAATCATAGAAGAAAATTTTTCCAACTTAAAGAGATGCCCATAAACATACAAGAGGCCTACAGAACACCAAATAGACTAGACCAGAAAAGAAACACATCACGTCACATCATAGTCAAGACACTAAATCTACAGAACAAAGAAAAATATTAAAAGCAGCAAGGGAAAAACACCAAGTAACATATAAAGGTAGACCTATCAGAATCACTCCAGACTTCTCAACAGAAAGTATGAAAGCCAGAAGGGCCTTAGCAAATGTCATGCGGACTCTAAGAGACCACAGATGCCAACCCAGACTACTATACCCTGCAAAGCTTTCAATCAACATAGATGGAGAAAACAAAGTATTCCATGACAAAACTAAACTTAAACAATATCTACACAGCAACCCACCCTACAGAAAATACAAGCAGAAAAACTCCAATCCAATGAAACCAATAAACCCAAGAAAACACAGGACATAGATAACTTCCCAACAAAAAAATTAAAAGAAAACAAGCATTGAAACACAGTAACACCACCAACTCCACAATAAAAGGAACTAACATTCATTGGTCACTATTATCTATCAACATCAACGGTTGTGAAAACAGGGGCCACAACTAGGATACAAAGTAAATAAACTGTAGTAATTTTTTTTAATTTAAATAAAGTAAAAAAAAAAAGATGCTATTTGCTTGCAGCTAACAAGACAACCCATTCCTTTCACACTTTTATCCCCATCCATCCAGATATTGACCCCCCTAGAAAACATGAAATATTAAGTGTTGTTTTTTGCATTGATTAGCTGATCGATTAGTTAGAATAGAAAGTGGTGCTTTGGAAACACTCTTTGGTTGATGTCACAATGATAGGCTGCGGCCAAAGCAGGAAGTTGCAAAAGCTCTAGTGCAGCCTGTCGAGAAGCAGCTTGGATGTGCTGCATTCCGCAGAGTGAGAGCTTGCTGACGGATGGGCTGCTGGACACAGGACAGACGAGAAGTCCACTCGACACGAACGTGCATGAACATCTTCCAAATGTCACGACGTTGATAGGGGCCAAAGCTGACGTGTACGTCATTGAACTTCTCAACTAAAAGGGGTTTCAGTAGCGCCCGAGAACAGTGAGCATGCCTCAGATGAGTTCTCAAGCATGTGCCTGTTCGTGGGCAGGAGGATGTGGCAGCAGGCAGAGAACCAAACAAGGCAGAATGCTGTGAAAACGTTGAGAAATGAAAGAGAAGCAGATCCTTTAACCAGTGTCACTGTAATCATGGCCCCATGGTATCACCTCCCACTTGTCAGAACAGTCATGATGAAATCCATGGAAGAGGAGGAGTGATGTGTCAACATGGTGAAAAAGAACCCTTACCCACTGTGGGCAGAAGTACAGCAAATGTGGGCAACATGGAAAGCAGGATTTCCTTAAAACAACAAGAACAGAACTCTTCTGTGTTCCATGAAAACCTTGGTAGGTGTGTCCTATGGACCTGAAGTCTGCAGCGGTATCTACAGCCAAGACATGGAACCAAATTCAGCATCCTTTAATTGCTGAATAGCTAAAGAAGTGTTCTATACACATGGTACATCATTCAGCCGAAAAAGAAGGAAGACATTTTATTTGAAAAACACTGATGAACCTAAAGGACAGTATCCTGAGAGAAATAAGCCAGGCATGGATGAGAAATACTTCATGGCCTCTGTCACATGGGATTGAAAAGAGTTGATCTTGCACACCTGGACAGCGCAGTGTGGTCCCCAAAGACTTTACGGAGTTGATAGTTGGTGATTGTAGAGAAATTGGTCAAAGGGAACAAAATTTTTTACAGAGAAGAATAAGTTCAGAAGACGCATTAATTGTACAGTGTGATGATCACAGTTACCGGCAACAGAAGGGTCCCTGAGAAATGCCAGCACTGCTCCATCGCACACACGAAAAGACTGCTAAAGGGCCGGATGTAACAGTGCTGTGCCGCGCATATGTGCTTCAAGATATACATTGTACATGCCAAATTCAGACAACTATATCTGTCACTCATAAAGCAGCGTCATGTAAAATTTAAAGCAGCTTATAAACAACGGCTACGGGAAACATTCCATCCTAGTTATTTCTGATTATAAATACCTACAAATTTTAAATGACCCAGGGCTGCTTGCTGTGTCATGTAAAAAGGGAGAATATCTCCTGTTTTCTAATGGGGGGGGGTGGTTACTAGGGTTAAAACTAAGGTTTTGTGCATACCAAGCAAGAGTCCAACCACTGAACTCTCTCCAGCTTTTCCTTTCTGTCTTTTATTCTTAGAGTCATGATAAATTACACAGGCCTTAAGCTTGCGGGTCTCCTGCCTCACCATCCCAAGCAGAAAATCTCAGATTATAGGCCTGGGCCACCGAGCCTGACTGTTTTCATCTGCATATTATCTTAGTACTAAAGTCAAATACATGAGCCTAGTTCTTTCCTGATTAAACGTAGTTAACACACTTATAGTGACATGGAACCGTGAGGCTGAAAGGCCAGGTGTGTCATAAATGAAGGCCATCACTCTTTATGGCTGGTCTAACACTTTGATTCTTCCTTTTTTTAGCATATTGAGTTCCCCCAGGGTATCATCCATGGTAACTACTCAGCTGCTGGGGCGATGTGCTATTGCTCTCCACGGAATCTCCTAACAGAACATTCGGTAACAATGTTACAGTAAAGCCCATGTGCCCCTAGATTTGGAGCTGCTACTCGCCAAAATCTCCATGCAGAGTGATTGTGATGTGTCCTTCAACCTGCTAACTTGACTTTATCTGGGAACAGATTTTGATCTACCTAAATGCATTTTGGGGATTTGGAGATTGCTCAGGTATACACATAAAGTACATGTCTCCAAAGCATGATAACCTGAATTTGATCTCCAGAACCCACACGAAAAGACAGGCATGGTGGCACGTTACTATCCAGCTAATCAGCATCCTTGTGAGGGAAGGTCCCGGCTAACGAGCAAACCTGTCTCATAAAACAACAGAGAGGCCTCTCAAGGAACAACACTCAATGTTGTCCTCTGTCCCACATACCAACATATGCAAGCATGAACACAGGCACACACATGTGAGTGGAAACATATGTGTGTTTTGTCCTCTGTCCCACATACCAACATATGCAAGCACAGACACACACAGGCACACACATGTGAGTGGGAAACGTGTGTGTTGTCTTTCTGTAACAAGGTCTCATTGTGTAGCCCAGGATGTCTGTGATTTAGATTCTGCCACCCAAATGCTGGGATATGCTCCCATGCCTAGCTTTAAGACAGATTTTAAGTTAATATGTTTGTCATGCATGGTTCTTTTCTTAATTATTTAATTTTATTTTAGGTGCATTGGTGTTTTGCTTGAATGTATGTCTGTATAAGGGTGTCGGATCCCCTGGAACTTGCATTACAGACAATTGTGAGCTGCCATGTGATTGCTGGAAATTGAACCCAGGTCCTCTGGAAGAGCAGCCAGTGCTCTTAACCTCTGAGCCATCTCTCCAGCCCCTGTCATACATGATTCTTGACAAACATTGAAGAAAAAAAATCTCTTGACCTAAAGTTAAATTTTTTTTATATCTGAAATGAAGTGCATTTATTTCATGGAATCTCATAGATTTAAAAACTATGCCAAGGAAATAGGTGCGCAAAGAAAAACAGTCAGGTTCAGTGACCTACTCAAAGCAGCATGGCAAAAATAAAGAATAAAACAACATCATCAACAACAACAAAAACACCAAAATGCGTAAGTGCTCTTTTTTTTAGAATCCCTCCCACGATAAATGAAATGTGAGCTTAGGCCTGGGTAACTTTGGTGTGTTGTCGAATATCAACTCAAATTTAAACAAGACTGGAAAAGTTTCATTGAATGTATGCCTATTTTCAAGTGAATTGATGCCACTTATTTTACTGTTAAGCCCAAGTTCAAATACCTGTATATAGATGAATTTGACCGTGTCAAGGGCAGAATACTAGAGAGCCCGACAGGCGGCTTACCGGTAAGAGCACCTGTTGCTTCTGCAGAAGACCTGGACTCAGGTCCCAGAACCCACGCGACGGGTCAGAACTGTCAGTCATTCAAGTTCCAGTTTATCCAACATGCCTTCTGAGCTTGCTGGGCACCAGGCAGGCTCATGTTGGACATACATGTAGGTAAAACACGCATGCACACTTTAACAGTCTGAAAAGGGGGTGGAATACTAGGTGATCGTAATAGAATAGAATATCAAAAGGTTCTGATTGCAAAGAAATGGACCTTTCCAAACAACCGTGGTGAACGTGAGCCAGGAGCTGGGCTTGGCAGTCCTATCTGCAGGCTAATTGAGTCATAACTCTCCTTTACATACAGGGTCTGTTTTTCATTGGAGGGAAGTTTTAGATCCAGCACATAAAAAGCTGCAAATATTTGTGTTTGGTTTTCCTTTGTGAGATATCTGTAACAGTCTGAGAAAGTAAAGAGCATTTAGCCACAGCAGGGACTTCCTGTAAAAACGCGGTGAACTCTGCCCCCTTTATAAACATGCCCTTTGTTTCTTTGAAGGTTCTAGAACTTTCTCAAATGTTTAAAGCAGAAACTTGCTCATTTGAACAGAAACACATGTGTTGCATGTGTCTTTACTGATCAGTAGAAATATAAACAATATTTTAAACATATTAAGAGGACTCCACCCATTTGGTAAAGGCACCTACCACTGAGGAGATGACATAGACAAAAATTGGAAAATCTTTGGAGGATGTTACAATGGCACAGCAGAGAGAGCTGGCTGAGAGGAAAGAATCATTGATAGACGTGATGCTCTGATCGAGACCCATGAATTGAAGTTAGGCAAACGTGTAGCTCTCTACAGCCTGCTCCTGGTGTGTGTGCTGTCTTCCAAAATACTAAACACACCCTACAGTTTGCACATTGGAATGACATGGTAAAATATTACACAGTCCTCCTCAGGCTCAGAGTTTGATGGGGACACACGTTGGAAAGCCAGAGGCAGTTTTTTTCTGTTAAAATCTCTTGTTATGGATTCTTTCCTCCATATCATGAAGTGAAATGGGGATCTTTTAAGAAATGATTTGGCACCACATCACAGAGAAAACATCAGGAAGAGAAAGGCAGCTGTCACATACATGAAGGCATTTGGAGCACTGAGACCTTGCTGCAAGGAACAGTGAGTCATCTGAAACGTAATGTGTAGAGGAAGCTGACACATAAAGGGCAGAACAATGATGAGTTCCCAAAGACAGGCAGTGGGCAAAGAACAATTACAGAAGTCTATTTTGGGGTCTAGCAATGTAACTTGGGAATTCTTTAAAAAATCCACAGCTTGAAAACAGAAAGAAAAATAAAAGGAACCATCTCACAAAACTTTGAATTTAAGATAATGCCATTTTATTTTCAATTGTAGTGTTGTACCTTAATAGGAAAATCTTCATTGAATTGTTAAAAAACTTTCAGCTTAAAAATAAGTTAAGGTAAGGAAATCTAATTAAATATTGTGGGGACTAAGGGGTGTAGCAAATAGATTCATAATAATTCTACTTTCCATAGCACTATAATGCCTGAACGCATGTGTCTTTTTGAGAGCACCCACGGAAGTTTGCTGTTCTTTGACAGAATAAAATCCACACTCTTCTAAGGATTCCTAAAAATGATGTCTGGAATACTGCATAATATTGAAACCGTTCATTTTCCTATATTTTTGTTCTTTTATTTATATATAAGGTATCATCTACTTTCTAATAAGAAACTTTTATCTCACCCCATTTATAGACATACAATGTAACTATGATTGTGTGGTTAAGAAAATAAAAAGTCCTGTACAAAGAAGACATTTAGTTCAAGTGAATAGCCATATTATAACGTTTAAAATCACCTCTAAGGAGTCATCTCTAGATCAGTGCAATATTCACATATACGCATGGCTTGCATCATTAAATAACTAGAATAAAAAAATATGACACATTCAAAATTAACTTAATATTTCTAGCCATCTGGCCAAAAAAAATTATAGGGTTAAATCTACCCCTCAATGTCCTGAGAAAATAATTTTGAGTTGATAGGTGTTCATAATTCCACCTTTATCAGTAATCTATTGGGTTGCTGCTTACGGTTTCTTTCTGTTTAAATTTCCTGTGAAATTTTCGTCTCGATAATTAGTGCATTCCTAACATCCTTGATTTTATTGGCAATCCAAGATCTTACTTCTTGTAGGAATATGTGCTATACCTGAGTGTTAGACCATCCAAAGTTTTGACAGTTGGTAGCTCAAGCTGTTGGTGTTTCATCGTGGGCCCTGGATGACAAAAGAACATCCCTGTGAATTTGGTAACCTTACACGTGTGAGGTGGGATTTTACAGAACTTAGCCTAAAAGCATATACTGGTGTGTTTTTCTGATACGATCCTAATTTTAAATGGTGTGTGTGAAAGGGAAGTGGGAAGTTCACAGAGGAGATAATCTGTCATATTTAAGTTACCATTAAGCTAGCCTAGAAGTTAAAAAAAAAAAAAAAAAAAAGCTTTGTGTTTGCAGCACGGCAACATATCCTTAATGGGGTCACTGAGGGACAAAACATGGAGGCAGGTGTTTCCTATTGCCTGAGGTGCTGCTGCAGCTATTAAGGAGAAATTTACCAACAATTCCATATGTAAAGGTCCAGAGGTAAGAAGTGGAAGAAAGGAAAACCAAGCAGCTAACGGAAGCTTAAGGAGAAGACTGTGGCAGTCACGAAAGTCTCCGAGGAGGTGGCGTTGAAGCAGGGACTGTGGTGAGAGAGGGGGATGCTGTGACTGCTCCTAGGAACAGGATGGTCCTAGATTGATGGCTTGATCAATGGTTCTGAGACAAGAATGACTTGGCTGGTTCAAGGTGTGAGCAGACAGAGGGTTAGCATCTGTCAGAGAGGAGAGGTCAGACCTGGTCAAGGAGGGGCCCAGAAACAAACTCTTGCCACACAGAGGGCTAGTAATAGACGCACGCACTGCTGAACAAACTGAGTGTGTGTGTTGGCATGTCTGTATCTTTCCAGGTGGAGTGAATGTTGAAAGCAAGGTGAAATCATAGCACAGTTTTCACTGCTTTACGTTCACATTGCATTA
The DNA here is from genome assembly GCF_907164565.1 of Psammomys obesus. Lineage (NCBI taxonomy): Eukaryota > Metazoa > Chordata > Mammalia > Rodentia > Muridae > Psammomys > Psammomys obesus. Next base: position 1,662,798 of record NW_026585895.1, on the reverse strand, counting down.
AGATTTACTGAACTTCAAAAATGTCAAGTTTGTGCTTTGTGATGTCTCAAACTCTCATGTGAGCTGAGAAACTTTTGTTCATCTTGCTCTCATGATCCGTTAATCTACTGTTATGCTTTCCTGATCATTAAGTCATTGTCAAGGGTTAATACAAAGTCAAGGCAAAAGCTTATGTGAACATTCAAACATATTAAACAGATTATTTCTAAAAGTGATAAAGTATTCTGTGACCCAAAACCTATTTAAATCATCTTATAATATCACTCTATAATTAAGAAAAATTTATCATGTTTCCATAATTTCTATTTATTATTATTATAATCAAATAGGATCAGGATCTAGTTATAGTAAAGAGATTTATTTAGATGTGAACCAAAGCTTTCTAAATCTAGAATCAGGGGTTTTCTAAAAGTGCTTCTGAAAAAATTAAAAACTATTCAGCCTCAAGCTTTATTGGCACTCATATGGAATTCAGCAGGTTCAAAGTTCAAGTTTATTTTGAATATTTTCCCAACTTGCTAGAAAATGCCACTAGAAATAGAAACAGCTGAGGAACATTAGGTATTTTTCTCAGTATAATTCTAAAATTTTCTTTTTTTTTTTAATCTCAATCAAAGTGACCGTGGAAGAATATTTTAAACCCTTAGGTAATCAGGTCATGAAACCAATAACCCTGGTTATCATAAAATCAAATATAGAGGTATTTTGGTTGAAAACTATCTTACACATATTAATAAAATTACAGTGCATGAGTTACCATGTGCTTTCATTCTATATGATAGCTATTAATACATATAGTATCAAATAATAAAGGTTAATATTCAGTGTGAAGCATGAAATGTATTATTACACAAACCTCAAGGGAACATAAGATACCTAGATAAAAATGAAGAAAATAGAATGTCTAAATTGACTGGACAATGGGATTAAATAAAATGAACTGAATCTTGAGAAAATAGAAAAAAAATCCCACCATGTCCACATGGCAAATAAACTTTCTTCATGAAATGTTGCCATTATTTAAGCCAATTTTTAATACTAATATTAAGTCTATAACTAAGCTAAAGAGAAATAAATCTGCACCTAATTATATTAAGAGGAACTCGGGTCTTGAAGAAATAATGAGATAAATTCAGCTGATAGTTATAAAGGCAATTATGCAGTTGCCAAATTATGACTTACGTGAAAGATGCAAACTCCAGCGCCTTGTATAATGTTTTAATGAATAAGAAGTTAATATTACAACAGTGGGGAAAGAGATACAGAGTCAGATGATTTGTAAGTCCCATGACTTACTCTCAATATTTAATAGAATTTAAGTATAGAGAGGATAGATGATGGATATCTATGATTGATAACAATCAAACCAATGATTGATAGATGCTACATAGATAGATAAAAGTTATATGATTGATAGATACATGATGGATACATGATAGAGAGAGTAGATAGATAGACTATCTACAAAAAGTGGATTAATCACAGCTCCTCCAAATCAACTAATTATTACCTAATTTGAAACAAATGTTTTAAAGGAAAATTTTTATTATTTTATAAGCAAAATCACCATGATTTATGACCAGGCAGATGTAAATCAAAACCACAGTGAGATATTGTATCACATGCTCCAAACTGGCAAAAATTGGACAGCCTGACAACAATACCCAGTTTTGGAAAGACTGTGGCGCAATAAATATCTCATTTACTGTTGGTGAGAATTTCAACTGGGTCAGTACTATGATTGCTTGGAACTATGTCTTATAAATCTTTTCTCTTAAAAAAAAATTCATACAGGTGTATGGAGAGATATGTAAGGGAACTGTTTATGACTTCTTGCCTTATAAAAGCCAAGTGTTGGAAGCAATTCTAACATGCCTTAGGAGGAGAAAGGGTAAGTGCATTCTGATATACCCATGCAATGAATCCTGCAACAGGGCTAAATAACACAACACACAACACACTAACAGTGATGTATCTCAAAACCACAATGCTACAGTGTCGTGGTAGCTTGAAGTGCTTTTCCTCCTGCCCCCACAGGCTGTAGGTTTTTTTAATTGACAGGTGTTACATCCATACAACACACAAGAGTTCCTTCTACAATATGTGAAAGAGGCACTCATCACAGGAGATATGACAGCACTTTCATAAAGTGAAAACCCGAATAGCAAAGCTAAGTAATATAGTACTTAGAAAGTCATGCCAGGGGGAAACAATCTCCAGATCTCTAGAACCTATTTTAGGGACACAGTTTACAAGTGCATCAGTGAGACAAGAACTCGATGCCCAAGCAAACCAGGCTCTAGGAAAGGGGGATTTACTTAAATAGGATGTTTATTAGCTGGGCAGTGGTAAAGTGCATACCTTTAATCCCAGCACTCCAGAGGCAAAGGCAGGTGGATCTCTGATTTTGAAGCCAGACTGATCAACAGAGAGAATTCCAGGACATCCAAGGCTACAAGAGGAATCCTGTCTCAAATACATATATATACATATATATAAGATATTTATGATAGATACAATCTGAAGATGAGATACAGAGTTCAGAGAATAAACTTTACAGAACATTGGCATAGTATGACTGTAGAATTTCGTGTTTTAAATCTTTGAATCAAAACATGGAAATACAACGTGTGACAAGAATATGGAGGGGTGAGAACAATGGCTTTGACTCTCATACCACCAAATCAATTTGAGTTTTCTTCTTCCTGTCAAAATATTGCAATATTCATGGAAGTTCACGAGTGTTGTTATATGAACAAATTGTATACTTGTAATTTAATGAGAATCATTTACTTGTCTGAATTCTAGCCATCTAATTTTGTTTTAAAAACCTACATCCTACTTTTTTTTCTGAGTCTTCTAGAGAACTAGTGGTGGAACTTTAGGCTACCAATGATGAAAAACCCTTGAGACTAAGCAACCAATGTCTGATTATCCCTGTCTGACTCAAGACACACTCCATGAGAGGAACCCAGACCCAACAATGCTTGGGTAACTAAGAACCAGAGACTAGATATCCCAGAGACCTAGGGGAAAGCCAAATGCTACTGGTTTTCTTAAAAAGTAACAATAAGATGATGTCTAATGATATTCTGCTACACTCAGATCAGTGCCTTATCGGGCAACATCAGAGAGGCTTCCTCCTGCAGCAGACGGGAACAAATTCAGAGACCCACAGCCAATGCAGAGAGAGAATCCTTAGAACACACAGCTCTAAGTGGGATTTCCATCAAATCCCTCCCCTCAGAGCTTAGGGAACCCTGCAGAAGAAAAGGCAGGAACTGTGTAAGAGACAGAGGGGTTGAGGACAGCAGAACAAGGCCAACTAAATCAACCGAGCAAAGCTCAGACAAACTCACTAGGTCCTCTGTGAAGATATTTTACCTTCAGTTCCTGAGTGTGTGAGCAAGTGGGTCTATAACACTTGTGCCTTCTCATGGGGTTCTTTTCCTTTTGTTAGTTTGCCTTGTCTAACTTTGATGTGATCATTTTCTCTTTTATCTTATTGTATTTTATTTTGCTTAAAGATGACAAAGCATTGAGTCAATGGATGCTTCTGTGTGTGTGTGAGTGCATGCATGTGTGTCCTAGTATATGCGTGTCTGTCTGTGTGCACATGTGTAAGTACTATGAGTTTTTACCTCTGAGCCCAGTGAAAGCAGAGAAGTTGTAATTTGAACTAATAGCAAGTTTCTAATAATGCTTCTAAGCTATAGTGCTTTGTAGAAGAGAGCTGCGCCTCTGAATAACAATTCAGCTTATTCTGAGCCAAGGCTTTAAAAAAAATGTCCTGCATACATCTTTGGAAATGTTTTGTCATTTCAGTGCGAATGCTCAGAGTTTAGTTGTTTTTGTAAAAAGACAAGCCCTAATTTAAAGGCCATCCTTCGAGTGTGATGGCCAAGACGTCTAGTTAGAAACTATTCTGAGGGACTGGAACGGGCCAGCAGTTTAGACTGTGACACCACCACTTAGGAGTGCAGCCACTCCCTTGAGTGCAGCCCCTTGAATGAGGAGGTAAGTCTGTTTGCTTCTCACAAGCTAATACACACTTCTCCGAGCTTACCTAGGGTAGTAAGCCTGAGCCTTAGCCCCAAGTACACAAAAACATAAGACAAAAAGTCTTTCCCAACACAGTTTTAGACCAAGTGTCTGAAAGACTTTTGCTTATTAACTGAAAAGAGTGCTCTTCGTCCGTCATCCATGGTCAAGTATCTCACATCTCCCTGTCTGAAATGATGCGTTTTCAAAATCATTTACAAAATAAATGTAAAAGATGTCTGATTAAACCAGCTTATCTTCTGGTCTAGCCTTTTATTTTATCCCATTATTTAGCTCATTTGATCCAATACTCCCTTCATTTGTTAATGTATTTTTATAATTACAATTTATTCACTTTGTATCCCAGCATCTTATCCAGAAGGACCCTGAGTAAGATGATCAGTCCTCACTCAGAAAGGCAAAGAGGATGGACATCAGAAGAGGGAGAAAACAGGGAACAGGACAGAAGCCTACCAACAGAGGGCCTCTGAAAGACTCTACCCAGCAGGGTATCAAAGCAGAGGCTGAGACTCATAGCCAAACTTTGGGCAGAGTGCAGGGAGTCTTATGAAAGAAGGGGGAGATAGAAAGACCTGGAGGGGACAGGAGCTCCACAAGGAGACCAACTGAACCAAAAAATCTGAGCACAGGGGTCTTTTCTGAGACTGATACTCCAACCAAGGACCATTCATGGAGATAACTTAGAACCCCTGCACAGATGTAGCTCATGGCAGCTCAGTGTCCAAGTGGGTTCCACAGTAATGGGAACAGGGGCTGTCTCTGACATGAACTCAGTGGCTGGCTCTTTGATCATCTCCCCCTGATGAAGGAGAAGCCTTACCAGGCCACAGAGGAAGACAATGCAGGTCTCCTGATGAGACCTGATAGGCTAGGGTCAAATAGAAGAAGAGGAGGCCCTCCCCTAACAGTAAACTGGGGGAGGGGCATGGGAGAAGAGGGACAAAGGGTAGAATTGGGAGGGAATGAAGGAGGGGGCTACAGCTGGGATAAGAAATAAATAAATTGTAATTAATAAAAAATTAATTATTTTAAAAATATATCCTTTCTTTTTTTTTAATCAATTCATTTAGTTTTTAAAATTTTCATATATGAGTTCTGTATTTACCTCACTCCCCCTCACTTTTCTCCCTCCATCTCCTTTCACCTTTCCTCCCACTCATTCTCAAATTCACAGCCTTATTCTTCATTAGTATTGTTACACACACACTATCCATAGACATTTAAATGTGTAAATTCAACCAGCTGAGTTCTCTTAGTGTTTTTTCCTGCCTTTCATAGTTCCTTTTACTTTCAAATTTTACTCTTGGCTTGACTTTTTTGTTGTTGGTGGTGGTTTGTTTGTTTGTTTGTTTTTCAAGACAGTGTTTCTCTGTGTTGAGCTGGCTGTCCTGAAACTCTCTGTGGAGACCAGGCTGGCCTTGAACTCCATGAGATCCTCCTGCCCCCGCACCCGCCCACGCCGGGATTAAAGGCGTGGGCCACCGCCACCTGGCCTTAACTTGATTTTATAGCAGACTTTTCACTTCGACTAAAGCCTAAAGTGAAGTACTTGAGGCTGTTAATTGTTTACGCATCTTACACAGAAAAGCTTTTCTAGAACTACCTGAAGTGACTAGGTCCCAACATGACTCTTAGCAGAAATTACAAAAAGCATTTGCTTGTAGGTAACATCATGAATCACAAAACTGGCTCAGACGTAGTCAGTTAGTCCCCAGCGCTACGACCAGCCTCTTGCAGCGAAGATGGCGGACAGAGTCAAAGCCTGCTGTGCCCTGATTTACCATCCACCCTAGCTACACCAGAAGTTCTCTAGGCAGCGAGCTGCAAGCTGCAGTACCTGCTGAACTATTCGAAATGCACAGCAAATCTCCGAAGCGTAATTTGGCGTCCAACACTTTAGTGGACTGCCTTCAGCCTAGGAGCAGCGTTCTGTTGGAGGCTCTCTTACTTGTTGCCTCCGCTCAATCAAGACCAAAGAGGAGAACTGCTGCAGCACAGTGTTTTTCTGAACAAGAGTACATGGGAAGTTTGTTTGTCGCTGTAGAGTGCGGTGCTAGCTTGAGAGAGTTAAGTGGCTCTGAAAATTGAGGAATTAATCATCTTTGCACTCAAAAGTACTTGACTTGAAATTTCATTAAGTTACTTTTCATGGGTAACTGATTTCTAAGTGCAGGTGGCACAGTTTAATCAAGTCCACTTGTTAGCAAATATTGACATGTTGTGCAGCTTATCTTCTTATTTCCTGGCATGTGCTTCCTGGAATGAAGAAGACTCGCTGCAACCGTATTGCACTGGCTGGTTCATCATGCGCGCCAGAACTGACGCTCTTAGAATATGTTATTGATAGAAACTACAAAAGAAAGGCAAGCAGAAATCTTTGCATTCTAGAATTAATGAAGATTAAATTTCAAAACAGCATGATTTTCTCTACGCTTTATGATAATAATTTAGTCATAAATACAGTGCTTGATAATGACCACTTCAAATAAAGTGGGAAATTTTAAGAATTAAATGACAGAAAACAATGACAACAAGAAGTCATTTTAATTTTTATTTTCAGCAATACTTTACCAGTACAGAGCATAATGAGTCCAATGCAGCTCATTGCTTCTGGTTTATAAATATTGTCACTATTAGAGAATACGGATAAAATATGAACCATGGTGCATACTTCACTCATTATACTCTGAATGTACATTATATATGTTAAAATATAATGAACGGCACACTTTATCCTCCCCAAAATTATTGCATTTCTGAATTATATAAATACCTGGGCTCAGAGTGAATGCCATTGTGATGTTTCTTCATGGAGGAATGGTTAGCTGCAAATCTCTCAAGCAAATGGGGATCTAAATTACAAAATATGACTGCATTTTTTCTCATTTGTTATTTTATTAACTTTACATCCTTGTAGCCCCTTCCCTCCCAGCCCCACCCTCTCTCCCAAGGAGAGCTCCCTTTCCCATCAACCCTAGCTCAACTGTTGACTCCTGGCAAAACCTTCCTCCATTAGTTACTGCCTTTCTGGACAAAGGAGCTAGGTCATTTACAAAAGTTGCATCAGGACTGAGCATGTCCTCTTCCCCTATGGCCTGGCAAAGCAGTCCTGCCAAGGGAAAGTGATATAAAGCTGGCAAGTGAGCCCATGTCCCATACAGTCCCCACTTCCCTTACCAGAGGACCCACATGAGGCCTAAGCTGCCCATCTGATACATCTTTGTAGGGGGCCTAGGTCCAGTTCCTGCATGGTCCTTGGTTGATGCTTCAGTCTCAGCAAGCCCCTCTGGGCCCTGGTTAGTAGGCTCTGTTAGTTTTCTTGTGGAGCTACTGTCACCTCCAGGTCCTTTTCTCTTTCCTCCCACTTTTCCACAAGACTCCCTACAGTCTGGGCCTCGACCAGTGTTTGGCTGTGAGTCTCAGCATCGGTTTTGGGTCGCTGCTGGGTAGAGAACAATTCCAACAGGCTCCTGTCTGCAAGTTTAGCGAGTATCATTCATAGTGTCAGGGGTTGGCACTCTCCAAAAAGGTAGGTCTTTGGTTGGGCCAGGCATCGGTTGGGCATTCCCTCAATCTCTGCACTATCTGTTCTGTCTTTATCCCTGCACATCTCATAGGCAGGGTAAATTTGGGGTAGAAGTTTGTGGATGGGTTGATGTTCCCCTCCCTTCACTAGAAGACCAGTCCGGTTAGTGGGTGTCCTCTTTAGTCTTTATGGCCTCTGCTACTAGGAGTCTCTGCTTGATTATATTTTTTATAATTTGGGAATTATATCAACTCAAAAGATATACTTGGTGAGAGTCAAACATGGAGCATTGTGACAAATAGAAATTTTGTTTAGTCAAAACTGTGTGTGTGTGTGTGAGAGAGAGAGAGAGAGAGAGAGAGAGAGAGAGAGAGTGTATGTGTGTGTGTATCAGAGTCTGTTCTATGTATAAATACATATTCTGAGCTCACAAAATAATGCTTTGGCTTTAAGTTTAAAAACCTACAAAACTGTACATATATGAAGGCCGTTGAGAGTTAGCATTCTGTTTATAGTTTTTATTAAATACTTGTTGACTGGTGTTTAAAAGCTTAACAATTTGCAGATAAGAAGCGTGTGACTCAATGCCTATTAAACATGTTTTTTGTTTGTTTGTTTGTTTGTTTGCTGTTGAACTAAATTTGCATTCTCCCACATGTGATTTTTTTAATGCTTGATTCACTTTCTTTCATCTCCACTGCTAAGCTTTTTGCTTTTGTAAATGACCTAGCTCCTTTGTCCAGAAAGGCAGTAACTAATGGAGGAAGGTTTTGCCAGGAGTCAACAGTTGGCAAGTTTGCCAGTTTCAACAATAATTTTGCCAGTTTCAGCGATTGTTTGGCCTCTTGTGGAAAGGCTTCAACACTTTGTGTCAAAATACTGGACTCCATTCTCATTTATGCTAGCCTGAGTGTGTCACTCCTTGGAACTCAGTGAAAGCTGAACACTAAGCCCATTGCAGAAAGTACCTTTACAACTTATTTCTCCTCACAAACAATGTGGGGATCGATATTAGATTAACCCACAAATAATTAAAAAGTCATTAGTTTCTGGACATTTTCTCTCTGGAAGGATGCAGTGATTCTAACACATTCAGCAGTCAATGTACAGTGTTCTGTGATGTACAGACCCATATAAAAATCCATTCATTTAACTATTTATTGAGCAACTTTAAGCACCCATTACATATAGGCATTTATAGAAGAGTTTTTAGAACCTTAGAGAAATGCCTTTGTATGTATGGAAGTAACATGTTAGAGGAATAAACAAAATTCAAAAAATATATACAATTATGTAAATTACAATAGGTTGTTTGTTGCAAGGTGCTTAGTGTTGTAGAAGAATCCCGGGCCGCCCTACGCAGCAGAAGAGCATGACAGAGCAGCAGCGGAGTAAGAACTTGGTGGTTTTCGGTAGTGACTTGAGCAGAGCATGCACAAAATGGCTGTAATGAATCGCACTACGGGAAGGTGAGGGACTTTGGCATGTTGATGTTTGAAGAAAACATTTACGCTCATTATAAGAAACATACAGAAAGTTGGATAGCGTGCTTCTCTCGCTTGACTTGTGTTGATTTGTATTAGGTTCTAGCATGGCGTCCATTGTCTAGGGCTGAGACGTACCACAAGGGAAGAAGGAACTCTGAGGTGTGTGTGCCAAGAATCCTGTGGCCATGAACGCTGAGGAGCAGGCTCCATGTGCAGAACCAGAGCTGCATGCATGCGGATGTGACTGACAGTGAAAGACGCTTTCTTTCCCATTTCACGCAATAAACCTCCCTCACTGAGCACTGTCATAAACGTCTACCCTTCAACAAGGCCTTATCGTGTGGAAAGGTCCATGCTGGTTCTAAAAACACGTGGCACAGAGCCTCTGTTCTGGGCAACAGCCAACTGAGACAGAGGTATGAGCTCAATCTGTACTGCTGTCAGTGTTCTCCTTTCTTCATCTTAGCCTGAGACCAGGGGTCAGTTGTTGAAGTGGGGTGGTGTCTAAAGTCTCAGAGCTTGATAGGTCAGATATGTTCTGTGTCTACATATTCATCTGGGCATCTCTGGACTGTAGAGGAAACACGAGAAGGTGACCACTCTGAAATAAAGAGTGACCTCGTGACTTCTGCACCACTCCCATCACACGCGCCTGTGCTACGGTATTTTAAAAACTGAATTCTATCCCGTTCACACCACACATGTCTGCACCACAGTGCTCTGAAGCAGCTCGAACTTTCCACACTTGAGCAGTGAATTCTCCTTCTACTCAGTTCCACTGTCAATGCCATGCAGCTTAATCCTGTATTTCTTAAAAGAAATAACTATATAGTCAAATGCGTTATAACAGAGCTGTCCCCTGTGGGATTAAACCATGAAGTGAAAAACAAAAACAATGATTCCCACCTCAAAGTGTGCCACCATGACAGAAGGTTCCAATCTGGATAGAAAAGCAAGTCTGAAAGCCTCTCCATGGATAAGATCCGGGATTCATACTCCATCAAACAGGAGGGCCAGTGAACTCCATATAAATACATTTTTTTAAATATCTCTGTGAATGAAGTTTATTTGCAAGTTTATTGTCTCTTCAGAAAGTGTTTTAAGTTTCCATTGCCTTTTCAGGAGGGTCATAATTCACAAATACTCAAAGCAAACTCTTACAATAAACTATCTTCAAATCTTTCAAAACCTAAATGTGTTTCCTTTTGCATCTGTTGTACAGGTAGTCTTGAAAGATATCAATTTAAAAAGTAACTAGAAGTATCTACTAGAAGACAGCCTAAAACCCCAAACAACAAAAAAAGACTCTTAATTACATTGAGTTTACTGAGTCATTTTCAATATCCTTTTTAATCTTAAACCTCTGTGGATGTTATAGTATTCACCACTAAATTTTTCTTGACATTCTTGACAGTTATTTAGTTACTTACTTTAGTCAGCATCTCACCCTCAGCCCTTGCTGTCCTCAAGCTTATTAGTTAGCACAAGCTGCCCTCTAGCCTGGGGTAATCCTCCCAAGAGGCCCTCTAGCCTAGTGTAATCCTCCTGCCCCAGCTTCGTAAGTGCTGGAATTACACATACAAGCCATCGTGTCTTGCTATAGTCTAAGATAATGTAGACATAATAACTAAGACTTTGCTCAACTGTGTGCGATATAAAGGCAGAAGAATAATCCCTTTGACTGCAAACTACAGCTGTCCAGAGCCCCTCATGTGTAGGCTGTATTCTCACTGAATGTTGGTTCTAAGAATAGACCTTTGTACAGATACACAGTGGTTTCATTTGTATTTCAAAAACACCTGACGATTTCTCCATAGACCTAAACATTCCGCTGAACATGCTCCTCATATTTTCTCACAGACTTCACACCACATTGTAGAGCAGTGTGGTTTCGCTTACAATTTGTAGACGATGGAGAACTAGCGAGGGGTAGGCTTGGGATTCACCCGTGGATGGCGTGGGGCTGAAGCCCGCTAGGCTACGTGTGTGACACGTCTCAGTTTGTAAAGCAGGGGTATCAGGTTGTTTTCCCTTATCCAATAAAGCCTAGTGGGATGCTTTTACAAAGGTTTTTAAAATACAAACTTTATTGAAATTAAGCTCTTGAAGTAGCATACATAGGCAGCCTGTTTCATAGAACACTACACCTACTATTCTAATACTAGGTTTCCATTTATTAAGCTAAGTAAATCTATCCTCTGCCTCTCGTAATAAAAATAGCTGCAGAGCTATTAATAACAGTTTTATATTGATAAAATTATTTCTTCATGACTTTACCATTTCCTATTAAAATGTAATGTATTCCTCCCTGACGCTTTGACCAAAGTCTCAATTTTCCCTTCAGAGTCTCCTTAGAAGGCAGACAAAACTGAATCACAGATACACAAGATAACTGCACGACTCCTGGTCCCTGCTAATGCTTGGATACAAGACAAATTTATACTGATTCTCATTGTTAAAGTCTCCCTTATCCTCAGGGGCACACGAAGGACCTCCCAGGGAACTGAGATGCCAGGAGAGCACTCTTGCAAACCAACCTGTTGCTCATTTAATAAGTCAAATGAGGCTTTGAAGAGTTACTGAAGTTTTTATGAAAAAGACAATTGGATAGAGGTTAAGCTAGGTGCACACCATTTTTTACACAGTGTGAGTGTGTGCTCTAAGAAGGTAACTTGTTTTAGTCTGACAAAAAATGGAATAGTGCTGAGGGGAGCAAGAGTTCTATGAAAAAGAGGTTTGTAATAAAAGAGTTGAAACTTCAGTATCATAGGATTATTAAGTAATTGATTAATTTATTGTTCTCTTACGTCGCTTTGAGTAAGTTTAATGTTTTGTCCTTTTCATTGCCTAAAAGGCTGAAAATATCACATATTTTATTAAAACCATACATGAATTAAACTCTTTTTAGAAACCTGAATACACTATTTTGACCATATTTTCAAACAGTATGTTAATGTGTTCATGTTACATAAAGAAGCTAGCTGAAGAAAAAAGTGAAAGAAATGTGTTCTGGGCAAGTAGACTTTATCCCTTTGTGGGGGTGGCTCATGCCTTTAATCCTAGTACTCAGGAGGCAGAGTTAAGAGGCAGAGTTCGAGGCCAGCCTGGTCTATAGGGTGAGTTCCAGGACAGCCAGGGCTACACAGAGAAACCCTGACTTGAAAACCCAAGTGTAACTCCTGACTTATTTTGAACTGTAGAACTCACACTGAGGGTGAATAACTGGCACACAGCTGATGAAGGAACCAGCATTTCTCCAGGTGCAGATGAAGTCCAGTCTGTGGGTGAGCTCTAAGCATGGAGTTCTTTTCTTGAGCGGTGTATATAAATAGTTTATCACATGATAATAATTCTGGCAAGCTAGGAAACCCTAACTCAATTCATGTTTAACATGGCCATAATATTAAAGATCTTTTCCCTAAAATAACTTACTAATTTGAAAACTGAGTGAATTTAAGAAGTGTTGAGATTATTTGACTTAAAGCAATTTCCTGACAAATAGCATAATAGTAATTACACAGGAGAAATAATCACCTGGATTTATTGAAAAGCCTCTGCTTTCCTGAGGGTTACAATGGAATATAAAACTATAGTCCACTTTGTCAAAATGAATATTATGATATGATTATAATGTATTTCACAGGTTTTTTTTCATTTTTTTCCTTAAGCATGGTAACAATATATTTTTTCAAATTTACAATAAATTATATTCTACCTATTATTCTATTCAACTATGATCATATATATTCAAAATTACACACCAATTTAAAAGTTTAAAAAGCATTGAATGATTTACTGTATTGTTCCCACTTCTTTCTCTAGTTACCAAAAAATTAAAACGGCAAACTACAGACACCTGGAGTTTGTACAACCACCTTTAATGAAAGATTTGGGGCAGGAAAAGAATTTCCACGATAAGGAATGGGGAAATGCCTTGTAGGATGCAGATCTTATTTGCAATTTTGCAAAGTTTTGTCCTTACACAATTGCATCAGAATACTCTTACATAGTAAATGATATTTTTTAAATAATTTAATATTGTAGTATAGCTCTTTAAAAAAAAAAAAAAGATTACATTCAAGAAAAAGTACACGTAAAAGTACATGTGTGGAGTTCATGCCCAGACTGGACTTCAAAACTGCATTTCTTCCCTGATCAGCTGTATACAAGTTATTCGTGTTCAGTGTGAATTCTAAAATTCAGAACAAGTCAGGATTATGTCGCACTACAGACGACGCCACGGCTTCCATTAACAGTACTGTAAGACACTGCTTACGCTAATGCTTTAGAAGTTTTTCTAAATCCAAAACAAAGACAAGGAATTAGGTCCTTGGACTATGTTTGTATTCTGAAAAGGTGACATCATCGTACCTCTAAGAGCAGAATTAATTTTACTAGAGTCAAACAAAGTCATGTATAAAGCGTGAAATGCGTTTTGTTTAGTGAATACCTATTTTGATGCTTTAAAGATAATTGTATTAATTTGTCTACAAAATTGAAAAACAATTCTGAATAAACAGTTACCATCAAAAGTTGAGCGAGATAAGGCTGATTGCATGCTATTATTGTACCATCTCCACACCGCCATCTAAGTGCATCGAGTTACAAACAGGAAATTTTAGGTAAATGCATTTCACATTATGTGTGACATGACAATTATGAATTCTTTGTTTTTATGTGACATATCTAAGGCTTGTCTAAGAGCATATGGATTGATTTTTTGATGTTACAAGGAAATATTGTTAAACTACCATTGTGGATGAAAACCAGGTTTGGTTCTCAGACATTTGCTTACTCATTTTAAAAGCTACATTTATTCTAGAATGATATAAATTCTTATTTTAATCTCCTCGTTATTAACTCAGATAATTCATTTGCCTAGTGACTGTCAATCTTCATTGCCGGGCATCTTCTGCTATGGTTTTTGGTACTAAAGATTGTTTTAAATGATGCTATTAATACAGACGAAGGTATTAAAAGAAATTATGTGCTTTGGGACATTAATTCAAGAAAAATCAAAAGTTTGAGGACTTACCAATTTACAATATTTTACTAATATAACAGTTAATTTAACACTATATCTCCCTTAGAATAATGCTTTTCAGTTTCTGTTACTATATATGACATGCGGTTATTTAATATGCTGATTGTACTTCCTTCTCCAGTTACCTAATGACTATTTGTAATAAGCCGTATCTTAGAAACCTTGTCCATTTCTGTCCATTAGGGAACTCAGTGATATAATTTTAAAAATGACTGAAAACATAAATTAACTACAATGTTTTTAAAAATTACAAGTGTATGAATTAATTTTTCATTATGCTGAGAAACATATGTGCAAACTGAGCCAAAAATCACTGAGGAGTTTCTCAGGATGCTTATCGCCGGACTCCTAGACTCTATGCTCAGCATGCTAGCTTTGGAAGGCAGCTCGCAGTTTATGATTTCATTTAAATAAGAAAACATAGAATTTAATAATTACGCCGACAAACACAATCTGAGTCCGAGACTGGTGCCTTCCACCCCTTCACAGCAATTTGTGATGCCGCTTTCACCACCCCTGGCTGACAAGGCACTCGGTTCCAAGTTCTCAGGACAGTCTGTGCCGTGGCAGAGAGCATTACAGATGTTTCGTCTCAGCATCATCCTAGAAATGCTTCCTTTAATACCGAATTCCACTCCTCTGCTTAGTGAGCTAATGCGTTTGCTTATCGTGTCTCTGTGAGTGTGTGTTCGCAGCGTTCCCCTAACAGTCTCTTCCCCACAAGTTTGCAGGACGGTTGAAATAACACAACTCTCAGCTGGAGAGCTTAAAAACCATGAAGTAATGCAGAAATCACTGCACTTTCTTAACCTTGGGCAATTGTAGGGATTTCAAAGGGTATTTTTTGTTGTTGTAATTTTTTGGGGGGTTTTCCCCTTATTAGTAAGACACCATGATCTCAAAACAGGGACACTTTCTCCAAAAAGACCCAAAACAAACAAACAGAAAACAAAACAAAAAAAAAAAAAAAAAAGAACAAAGCAAAACAAAAAAGGGTATTTACACATATCTGGCATCAAAGAACAATGAAGATTCCGCTGGTTAGGTAGAGATGTGTCAATAGATGCAGAAGGCAAACAAAAGCCCAGGCTGTGGCTTTTCTTTCTAATTCTGCTTTGTGTCTGCCACACAGGAAGATTCTGGGACCCCATGAAGCCTCTGCCACCCCTTCCTTAGAATACTGATTATGTGGAAAATTTAAAGACCTTTCCTGGGCTGCAAATGTTTTCCAGCTGTCAAGACTTGAGCTAGTAGAACTAACTTGAACCAGCATTGTTTCCTGATTAAGGTATTTGTTCAGAAAGCTGCCTTTTGGTCCAGTCACATTGTTATTAGTTGCTAAACTTACGTTCTAAAAGATCACTGTAAATACTCTTAGGCACTAGTAATAGATTCTGTATGAACTCTGGAGTAAGACTCCAGTTTCCCTATGTAGAATCCATGAGGCGGCTTTGACAGTAACTCAGTGCCACTTAGTAAATTCTTGTCAGAAACGTTGTCAAACTACCTGAGAACAGTACGGAGGAGACGTAAATTTCTCCTGAGGATACACTTACCCAGCACAGCGACTAGGGAAATTCTGTGTGAAGCAGTCTCAGGATGGAGTTGTGCGGTGCCGCCGAGGAGCTTCCCAAGGCGTGGACGAGTCGAAGCCCTGCAGTGTGGTCCTGCAGGCAGGGTGAGCTCCAGGCAGCAGAGCGACGTCCCGGGGCAGGAGTGCACCGCTGGGAGGGAGGGCTTGCTCTGAGTCCATGCAGAGTGTTGTCAGATTGTAAGTGATCAGCGCAGAGGGGAAGCATCACGGCTTCCTGTTACATCACCCCGCCCCGCCTGCACTTAGTGTTAGGTTACTTTCTTTCTCAAATAGCTCATCCCAGGAAAGGAGCAGCAGCTCCCTTCCCGCTCCGACAAGAGCAAGAAGCAGCCTGAACAGACAGAGATCCTGTGCTGTGTGAGCACATTGTTACCAGCAAAAGCTGGCTGGCTTTCACCTAGACTGAGTTCTGTCAGGACTTGCTGCCTGTGATTTGAAGGCAATGTGAGTGTAAGAGAATCAAAGGAGTGTGCCTGTGGGTGTGTGTTGAGTTAGCATTCACAGAACAACCAGGAAGAATTTTATCTGTCACATTTTCTTCTTCAATGTGCATGGAATTCTGAGCATCAGAACTACTTGGGAGCACTGATGTGTGATCCAATTCACAATCAATTTTTCGTAAGGAGATGAAGAAGCTTTGTGCTTCCTTCCTGAAAGTCCCTTAGTAGGACATGTGTGCGCACTGTAAAGCCAGCTGTGCACTGAGTGTGAAATAAATAAAATAAAGACTAGACTTTAACTTCTAAGTGACCACAGCACAGATCCATATCCCCCATTGTAAGAATACCTGACCTCTCAGACTTCAAATGTTTGATGTAATCATATCACTGTATGTAAGCTAAACATTGTGTTATTTTTATCTCAAAATAACTTTAAAGAAAATGTGGCTGTAGTTTTTACATGATACTATGAAATAATTTATGTAGCAAATGAACTTTACTTTCTTTAAATGTTTTATCTCTAAACATAATTACGTCACAGGTATTTTTAAGAAATCATTGAGTATGAGCAGGAAAAAAAAACTGTAAACCTGAAATACACTTGTTAGTTTCATATAATTATGACATTTGGTGATAATCATAACTCCTGAAACCACAGCATTAAAAGTCACATGACCTTTGCATCAAATTTCTCATGTACAGACAGGGAAAGTTGGATAAAATAATAATACCTGGAATTCTCTACATCATTTAAACTTTGAATCATTTAAACTTTTAAAACATATACAAAATGGAAAGCTCCTCTGATTAGCTGCTCTGATTAGCTGCGCTGACTCAGTGGCACAGACTAACAGGTAAGCTGCTACAGCCAAGGAGCGAACGACGGAGCCCAGAGTCCAGGCAGATTAGCCAAGGCAGTAAAGACAGGATGCAGTCCAAGTCATCATGTTTCTGAAAGACCGTGCTCCTTCCTAAACTTTCACTATCTCGAGAGCTGTGGAAGAAATGTATTGCAGAATCTTTAATTCTACACATGTATATAGAATAAGTTATATCCATATAAAAATAAGAGACGTAATTGGCAGTCTCGGTCACTGATGAAGCCAAAGCTGTGTAAGAAACTGAATGGACACAGCGTAGCTTTAGGAGACAGAGGTAAGTGACTTTGCACAGACTTTAGTTTTGCTTTCTTGAAGGAACTCTTGGGTTATATTTTTGTTGTGCTGTTTCCTTCAGCTCATAAGATGAAAAGTCAACATTGTAAATCACTACTGCCTCCTAAAATAATAACTCATTAATCAGAAGGACAGAGAAGACATTCCCCAGTGAAAACTGCAGAGTTCTGATTGGAGTCCCGCCCTGCACAGGGAACCGGGAGGAAAGGAGTGGAGAACAATCACTTCCCAGCACAGGGGCTCACTCTTGCCCGGGTGATCTTGACAGAACCTTTAAGCGTGATACTCACAGCTTAAAGTTCAGGGCAAAATAAAGACTAGTATTTAACTTCCAAAGGCTCCCAGTCCATACCTGTACGTCCCACTCTAAGAATACCTGACCTCTCAGATGGAGACTGACTGTGGAAAGCTGCACATGTTTCCAGTAAGTGTTAAAGCATTAACATTTTGTGATTCACTCATTGGATTTGTTCAAACACAGCTGTCTTAGTAAGTAAAGGAATTCTTTCTTTGACATGATGCTTGAAGAATCAGGACCCAATGAATGTTTTCCTGTACGATAGATATACAAGGTGCTATTGAAAATAGAGACTTTAATACAACTTGTAGTGTTTAGGATAAATTATTGCTTGGGCAGATAGGCTTCTGGCTGTGGTCCAGAGAGGTTCTGGATAATTCATATGTGTGTCTTTCTTAGAAAAGTAAATCTACTTCTCACTAATAAGATCATCATAAATCACCATTTAATGAACATGAAAATGTGCATTCGTGCTATATTAATGCGCTATAAGGACCTGGGGTAATCCAGATTATGACGAGATATGTAGGAACAAGTGAAAAGACTGAGCGAAGATTCTCAAGTGCTTGCTTTAGCGTGACGACCAATGCTTGGATAGCTGTGGCAAAACTAGATGAAACGATTTCCAGACACCGATTAGGTGATTCTGAGCCAATGAGGTATTGTTAGTACATTCATTCAGTCTTATATATTCTACATGTAGTTTGGATTGTTATTTTTCCCCAGAACACACTGAAGCTACTTAGAATTATGTGATAAGTGGTGATCAAACTTGTATGTTCAGGTAAACACTCAAAATAGTTCTTTTTCAGACAATTAAGACCAAAAAAAGAAGCGTCTTCTATTTTGACCGTTTAAGGACAGTTGGCAGGCGTGGAAGAGGCTGCCGCGTAACCTCACAGAGCACACACCATGCAGAGTCCCCCCGTCCACGGGTCTGCAGAGCGAGGAAGGATGCACAGATGGAAGGCATCCTGAGGAACAGCCACATTTGTCCACTTCAGCTTTTACTGCAGGGCTTACGTCCTCCAGCGTGTTCCTCCGTCGGGCTCAGCAGTGACAGGTCCTCTACACGAGCTGTGGGAGCCCCTGAGAGATGGACCTTGCCTCACAAGGCAATTCATCAGGGGATGCTAAATCAGGCTGATGTGCACAAGTTAGACAAATAGACCAAAAGCCTGTGTGACAAACTTAGGTTTCTGCTGTCTCAGCTGACCGCTTGGGTTTCTGTAGCCACTGCCTTGAACATGGGTCTTTAAAAACAACCAAAACAAAATCCTTTTACACGGGACGTGTGATAGATAGAGCATTCCCAATGAAAGTGCCAGGCCGGTCAAAGAAAACATTTAAAAAATTATGTTGTGAAACCTTCCAGCTACCATATTCTGAACTAGAAATTCTTTTATGTTTTTGATTAAGCAAAATTCACTAGTCATCTTTAATTAATTGACATAATTAAAAAGCCATTATATGCCATCCTTTATAGGAATTTGCTATTTGAGAAACATGTAATTCTTAAACAGTTACATCAAAAAGAAAATTTATTAAGGAGCTAAGTTGACTTCATATTGTACTATTTTACCTAGCAACTGCTGTTAGGGTTTTATTCTAAAGCAAAGGATAATTAATTGCGTTTGCTAAAATAATTTCTACCCAATACCGTGTCTACTGAGTGTGAATACGCTATTACTAAAACTAAAGGACCAGTTTTCACTGTAATTATTAAAGGTAAATAATGTTTTAATAAGCTTTACTGTGCATAAGATTTTTCAAGTGCAAGTGTGAACTGAACTGAGCAATTGGTGCCTGTTATCCACACAACAATAAAGCGATTTCACGAGCCTGTAGTATTTGTTACAGTATCTCGTGATGTTCTTCCTCAAGAGAGTCAAATTATGTCAGGATCAGCCGAATACTTATCAACTAAAAAAGCCTAACTCTTGCTATGTCTTGGTGTATTTCAACTCCTGTGGGAACTTGTCTAACTGGTGATGCCCATGAGAATCTGAAGAGAGGCCACTGAAAGAAGAGAGGGTAAGTCCTGGGAAAAGAGGCATGAGATAGAACAGGGAAAGTGAGGTTTAGATGTAACAGCTTAGAAATCCCTAGTTTAAGTACGGTGATGTGGGCTCTCTGGCAAGTACACGGGTTGGGAGGTTTTATTTCTCAGTCCTGAGGGCAGTGTCCCTTCCGTGCTCAAGAAGGTTTCTGTTTGGGTGAAAAGTTATATGTGGACAAGCAGCGAATAAAGACCAAGAATTAATGTGTGAGAGGTTCAGTTGGGACACAGAAATCTCCCTTCCCAGGAAGGTTTGAATCTATTTCTGGAGCAGAGTTAGATTACATTGAAAATGATACTATCTCATTTCATATCTATTCATGCCGATGTGTTCTGAAATGCTTCGTATTTTTGAATACTAATCTTGATTGTGAAAATGAAAGTTGTATTTAAATTTGCATTTGACATCTTAACCCACTGGTCATCTTTTACATGACCAATGTTATGTTTGCAAAAAATTAATCACTAAATTCAAAAATGACAGCTTTAATGTTGTCCAATACTAGCAGACAATATTATCCACCTACCAACACTAATATTTGGGAAAGGTTTTTAGCAATTTTTAATTTATTCTATTTTCTTCAATTTTTCATTCATTCTGTTTACCACAACCCTGTTCTCTAGAATATAAGTATCTATAAAGGGATTTGTGATCCAAATAATGCATAAGTCAAAGCCTAACACGCTGCCCATTGAGTAAGAACTCTGGAGATCTGTGGAGAGGTGTAGCCTTTTCAGGCCACACCTGAGGAATTACCTATCTGCAGGCCTATCCTGCCACCTAGTGTCAACTGTTCGGTTATAGTCCGTGCTTGTTGGCAGGGCTCAAAGTAATTCTGTTCCCTTTTTGTTAATGAAACAAACCTCAACAACTAGGAAAAATAGATTCTCCGTGTCTGTGAGAAAGAGAGGGAGACACACACACATCTCTCTCTCTCTCTCTGTCTCTCTCTGTCTCTCTCTGTCTCTCTCTTTCTGTCTCTCTCTCTCACACACACACACACACACACCAATGCACTGAAACTTGTGGCTGCTTCAGTACAGCACTTGTAAACATCTGATCAGGAATCTGAATCAGATTTTCAACAACTCCTATCACAATGGGAAATGTCTCTCACATTCTGACTAGGAAGCTTTTTGTAAATATTAAAATATTCATTCAAAACAAGCTGTCCAAATTTTAATCATTATTTGGCTGTAATATTGCTCCAACTTAAAATTTAGCGGACCAAAAAGGGGGGGGGGGAGCTGGAGAGATGGCTCAGTGGTTAAGAGCACTGTCTGCTCCTTCAAAGGACTGGGGTTCAATTCCCAGCACCCACAAGGCAGCTTACAACTGTCTGTAACTTCAGTTCCCAGGATAGCTTCACACTGATGCACATAAAATAAATTATTTTTTTTAATTTAGCAGACCTTTCACAAAGACCATATTTTGTACATATTCATTGTCTCCAAGACCCAGCTCTTCAAGCTTTTAATCACCAGAAAGATGTTTCTCAATGGCCATCCACAGAGCACAGATCAATCGATCGTCTACCGTGTTCATTCAGATAGCAGCTAGAATACAAAATTTGCCAAAAGGGACATTTTGCTTAAAACTTCTTTATTCTTCGAAACCTTCAAGATTTTTATACATATATACAATATAAATTGATCATATCTACCCACTCCGATCCTCCGACCTCCCGGGAGGCCCCCAACACATGCTGATGCTCGTGACCTCCTGCCTCGTCCCTTCCCTTCTCTTGTAACAACTCGCTGGGTCTGACTAGTCGGGGTATGGGATCTTCCAGCGTCCTCACTCCTAGAGAAGAGTGACTCTCTCCCAGCGACCATCAGCAGTCAATAATGCCTCAGCTCTGGTGGGGACTGGTCCTTTTCCTCCTCCCGGTTGGAATGCTGACCGGCCTGATCTTGTGCAGGAAGCCACAGCTGCTGGGTTCAAGCGAGGGACAGCCGCGTCGTGTCCAGAGAACGGCGTTGCCCCAACCCTCTAACTTACTACACTTCCGCTCCTCTGCTGTGATGTTCCCTGAGCTGTGGCCGGCAGTGAGGAGGTTCGGTGTATGTGCAGAGAGGATGAGCTCCATCTTGTTAACGTGGACAGGACCAGGTTAACGACCCCACAAGAAGGGCAAAGCCTTTCCTGGTCAGGCTCAAGGCAACGGGTGAGGGTGCTGTTGCTGACAGTGTGTGCCACAGTCTGAGGAGATATTGACACAGTAAACCATTCACAACTAATTCCTGTATCTTGTCTTTTTACGTTCACTGTAAAACTAAGGCTGCCCGTGTGCGCTGAGAAGAAGCAGTGAGGAGCATTTAGCCCGAATTCTTCACTTCAGCAGAATGACTTTAAATTTTCATCACTAAAGTTCATGTTACTTATGATTTAGGTACATATACCACGAGATTAGCTGATCTATATTTTGCTGCAAGATTATTTATGGGAAAAAATGTTGAATTTCATCAAAAATTGACTCATTTATTGAAACTGATGCTTAAACTTCCTTTTTTATATTTTTTTCTCTGTATTAAATAATGATGAAATGTGAGCTATTCTTTGGTGGAAATCACCACCTCACATCCCTTGTTATCCATCTCCCGGTCTCTGCCCTGGTACCCGTTTATGAAATAAAACTCAGCCAAGGGCCGAACGTGACAGAGCAAGCGGGGAGGTTTTATGCCGAATAGAGAATGCAGGAACTGCAATTATGTCTCTGTGTTCAAGTCAAAGGGCTAAGAAAGAATGGGACCCCCAAAGGGAGTGAAAAATGCCAATTTCATAGAAATAAGGTAAAATAAGATCTGCTGGTGGAAAAGTCAACACCCTTCAAATAACTGGCTGATTGTGCAGCATTTTCTTCTGATGTGGAGATGGACCCAGAGTACTAAAATAGTTTGAGCTGGAAACATTTACATAATGTATTCAATTTTTATTTAATAACATGTTTGGTTTTATACAATATTTGATTCAATCATTGATGGAAATACAAATACAGAAAGCTTAAGTATTTTTAAATTTATGTATATGTATGTGTGTGTGTGTGTGTGTGTGTGTGTGTGTGTGTGTGTGTGTGTGT
>NW_026585895.1:1561716-1640023 GCF_907164565.1 Psammomys obesus | reverse complement strand
TGTGTGTGTGTGTGTGTGTGTGTGTGTGTGTGTGTGTGTGTGTGTGTAACACGTGGGCTTGTGTGCCTGTGTAGTCCAGAAGAGGACATCAGAGCCCTGGAGCTGGAATTACAGATGGCTGTTAGCTGCCCAGCACGAGTGCTGGGAAACGTGTCCAACGTCCTGTGAGGAAAAGCACACACTCTGATCTCCTCACTCATCCCTTTTGCATTTCCATGGTTATGGAGGCATTGTAAAGTAGTGTGTGCCTGCACGTCTGTAACTGACGGAGATTACCAAGACGTTCTAAATAAGGAGGCAAACAGAGTGAAGCAGGGACAGTAACTTTTATTTGGTTTCGCAACTCTGTATCTTTGTGATAAGTAACAAGAAATTCTTTAATAAATACCAGTGTAACAGCCCAGTTTATTGCTTGGGATAGAATATTTTATTTCTTACATTGTTAAAAAATAAAACCACTTGACAAGGTTTAGATTATCAAGGGTACCTAATGTTCATGATCAAATCAAGTGAAAATATATCTTCCAATAGATGGTCCCCAAAGGAAACAAGAAAACTGGTTTATGGGTCAGCAAAAGAACTTTTAATTAAGTGGAAATACTTAGAAAGGGATCAAGATGAAATTCACAGTGGCCAGTTAAAACTACACCTTAAAAAAAAAAAAAAGTACACTGACTAGGTTAGAAAAGAAATGAAATGAAAACTCATCCATAGCAGACACAATGGCCTGGAAAATTGGCTATTAATATATCCATTAAAATTATTGTAGTAGAAGAATAGAAATTATAGTGAAAATACCTTATGGAAATATTTAGGAAATTAATGTAAAAATATAATGTGTTTATATCTTAATCCTAATTAATGCTTTCATATACTACTTTCACTGAAGGCTTCTTTCTTCTTTGGATTTTAATTGCTCCTTTTGATTTTCTTTTGATGAAACCTACAATAAGAACAATAAATGATAAGATAATGGTGAGAACAATAAGAATTTATCTACATTTTTCTCAAAGCCTTTAATTTTTTTTTTCGTAAAATAATATATTTTTTAAAAAGTCATTTTGCACCAGGCAGTAGTGGGGCACGCCTTTAATCCCAGCACTCAGGAGACAGAGGCAGCCATATCTCTATGAGTTTGAGGCTAGCCTGGTCTACGGAGCAAGTTCTAGGACAGCTGAGGCTACACAGAAAATCCCTGTCTCAAAAAATAGAGAAAAGAAAGTCATTTTGCAAGTGTGAGGGTCACCAAAACTGGGTAAGTATACTATAATTAGTAAAAAAAACAAAAAAAACAAAAAAAAAAAAAAAACACATATTCTTCTAGTAGATTTGTGCTTCTGAGCTTATGTTGAGGTTTTTTATCAACTTAGATTTGAGTTTTGAGCAGAGTGATTGCTGTGGATCTATTTGCATTTTTCTACATGCAGACATCCAGTTAGACCAGATGGAGAAGAGCCTTGAACTCGTTGGTACAGTGTATAACTTCCTGAACAGAACACCAACAAATAATAAATGAGACCTTTTGAAACTGAAAAGCTTCTGGAAGGCAAAGGACACTGTCAATAGAACAAAACGGCAGCCTACAGACTGGGAAGGGGTCTTCACCAACCCTATATCTGGCAGAGGGTTAATATACAGAATTTATAAAGAACTAAGGAAGTCAAAAAGCAACAAATCAAGCAATCCAATTAAAAAATGGGGTACAGACCTAAACAGAGAATTCTTAATAGAGGAATATCAAATAGCAGAGAAACACTTAAAGAAATGTTCAGCATCTTTAGCCATTAGGGAAATGTAAATCAAAATGACTCTGAGATTCCATCTTACATCCCATGGCTTAAGATCAAAAATTCAAGTGACAACACATGCTGGAGAGGTTGTGGAGAAAGGGGAACCCTCCTCCATTGCTGGTGGGAATGTAAACTTGTACAGCTACTTTGAAAATCAATCTGGCGCTTTCTCAGAAAACTGGGAATAGTGCTACCTCAAGACCCTGCTATACTTCTCCTGGGTATATACCCAAAAGACACTCCATCATACAAGAACACTTGCTCAACTATGTTCTTAGCAGCTTTATTCATAATTGTTAGAATCTGGGAAAAACTTAGATGTCCCTCAACCAAAGAATGGATACAGAAATTGTGGTACATTTACACAATGGAATACTACTCAGCAATTAAAAACAAGGAAATCATAAAATTTGCAGGCAAATGGTGGGAACTAGAAAAGATCATCCTGAGTGAGGTATCCCAGAAGCAGAAAGACACACATGGTATATACTCACTTATAAGTGGATTTAAGCCATATGGTACAGGACAATCATATTACAACTCACAGACCCAAAGAAGATAAGTAACAGGGAGGACCCAAAGGAAGATGCTTAACTCCCACTCAGAGGTAGAAATAGAATAGACAGTGGAAGTGGTTGAAGAGAGGAAACAGGGTAAGAAAGGAATTACAGAGAGAAATTAGGGTCCATATCAGACCTGGGGAGAGCTGGGTCTAGAAGACAGAAGGGCTTGCCGAGAGAGGAGAAGCCTTAGGCACGGACTTCTCTGTTACACGCTGGAGACCTACGACAGGGTAGGTTCCTGAGAGGATACAAGGATGACTCTAGCTGAGACTCTAGTAACGGGAGTCACGGAGACTGAAGAGGACACCCTCTAACTAGACAGGACTCCTGGAGGAGGGAGGGGAACACCAACCCACACACAAAAGTTCGAACCAAAATTTATCCTGCCTACAAGATGTGCAGGGACAAAAATATAGCAGAGAGTGAAGGAACGTCCAACCAATGCCTGGACGCGCCTGAGATTCATCTCACGAGAAAGAGCCAGCCCCTGACACAAATAACAATACCCTGGTATGCTTACACACCGGGGCCTAGCATAGCTGTCCTCTGAAAGGCTCCACCCAACAGCTGGTGGAAACAGATGAGGGGACTCACAACCAATCACTGTATGGAGGACAGGGAGCCTTGTGGAGGAGTAGGAGGAAGGATAGAAGAACTCAGAGGACAGGAGCTCCACAAGAAGACCAGCAGAGCCAACTAACCAGGGCCAAGGGGACCTGTGGGAACTGAATCACCAACTAAGAACTATGCGTGGACTGGACCTAGGCCCGTACACAGATGTAGCCAATGGGCAGCTCGGTCCTCATATAGGTTCCCTAGTAAGGGGAATGGGGGCTGACTCTGGCAGGGACTCTGATGTCTGCTTCTCCATCACTTTCCCTGGTGGGGCTCCCTCACCAGGCCACAGGGGAAAAGGATGCACTCAGTCCTGATGCAACTAGACATGCTTGGGAGAGGCTTTAGGGAGGGGTCCCCTTTTCTGAGGAGTAGGGGGGCGGATAGGGGAAACAAGGAGGGAGGGTGAGACCAGGAGGAAAGGAGAAAGGGGCCTATGGCCAGGATGCAAAATGAATAAATTAAAATTAAAATTAAAAAATACATACTCATCTTCATAAAAAAGATAGATACGTGGTTATTGGAATAGCATTGTTTTATTTAATTGTTGGTTGGTTGGTTGGTTTTTGTTTTGGTTTTGGTTGTTTTTTGAGACAGGGTTTCTCTGTGTAGTCTTGGCTGCCTTCCTTTGTAGACCAGGCTGGCCTCCAACTTACAGATCCACTTGCCTCTGCCTCCCCTAAAGGCATATACCACCACTCCCAGCTTTTATTTAATTTCTGTTATTTGTGTTCTATCATATCACTATTATTGTCAGAAAAAAAGTCATCAAAATGTTACAGTTTGTGTATTAAAAGAGAACTTGCAGCTAGCTGGGCATGGTGGTGCATGCCTTTAATCCCAGCACTCAGGAGGCAGAGGCAGGAAGATCTCTGAGTTCAAGGCCAGCCTCATCTACAGAGTGAGTTCCACAGTAGCCAGAGCTACACAGAGAAACCCTGTCACAAAAAAACCTAGAGAGAGAAAGGGGGAGAAGAGAGAGAACTTGCAAGACTTTTGCTGTATTTCTTAAAAATAAATTCTTAGCTCTTAAACATTTAGGAAAAAAATATTGCCGAGTGCAGTGGTGCACCCATATTATATGGGATTATCCCAGCACTCTGGGAGTCAAAGACAGGAGGATCTCTGTGAGTTTGAGGCAAGCCTGGCCTACAAAGGAAGTCCAGGACAGACAAGGCTACCCAGAGAAACCATGTCTCAAAAAATAAAACAAAAAAGAAAGAAATAGTGGAACTGAGAGGTGGCTCATCATTAAGAGTGGACCAACTTCAGTTCCCAGCGCTCACTTAAGGAAGCTCATAGGCGCCTGTAAGTCCAGTTCCAGAGGATCTGACACCCTACTTAGACTCTGAAAATGCCTGCACACACACAGCAAACCCATATGCAGGGGCACACACATAACATAAATAAAAAAATAAAATCTTTTTAAAAGGAGAGAATTAAAATTTTGTTTGAAATGGATAACTCTTCTGTGATACACACGCAGAACAATTATGGCAGTATTACCCAAGTTTAGTTAGTGGGAGAATAGACATTAAGTCGTTATATTTCTTCTCATAAGTAAGGAAATATCTGTTGTTTCATAATTTAAACATAATTATCATTCCAAATATTAGTGATTTACTAGGAAGCCTCTTTCATACCTCTTTTACACGCTCTAACACAGTCTCTTCTGGTAGCAAAATTATTATTATTTCCCCCACATCCAGTGTACTTAAATTGGTGACATTTCCCAGTGGCTGAATTGTAGTAGAATCTTTTCTCACTGGCTTGACACAATCCACCGTCTGCTGGAGCAAGACACCATGAAGGGCCATGATAGTCTAATAAACAAACAAACAAACAGATAAATAAATGGAATTTTTAAAAATCAAGAAAATATAGTAAGCTCTCTGCATAGTGAATCTGAGACTTCCTATTACGTATTCCTTGTGGAGTAGCTTTACAGTATGTCTTCTGAATAAAGCAGAATCCTACAAAGATTAATCTACAAGAAACCCAAGGGTTTCCATTTCCAGAATATGCTTAAACAAATTGGAATGTTCATAAGACCATGACGTTCTCCAATGAACAAAACACATCGCAAAAGGAAAGCTTGCAGTTAGTGTTTGCCTGAACAAAGTGGTTATACATAATCCAAACAAGTCCTATTGAACAATCTATCTTCTGAAACTTCAACTATCATTTATAAATATGCATAAATCATTTTCTATGAAACAAATTTTTATATTTACATAGTAAAGTAAGACACTGGTTTAGCATAGATAGGTTGGCATGTTAATGAGACCAAAAACATTCAAAAACCAAGAATGTGCAGCAAGGTTAATAATTTCAGTAACAGTGATAATAACATCTCCAAGGAAGGGATTTTAAAGGAGAGCCAGGTCCCGGCTGGGTCCTCCTATTGTCCGAGTAACCCAAGAGGCATCCTGTGAGCGACTGCCCCACCTTCGTCTCCTGAACTTCCAAAGCCACCACTCAGGTTCAGAAACAAAAGGGACAGACGAGAAGCAATTGAATAAAATTGAGAATCAGAGGAATTTGTTCCTTGTTCTATGTTTTTTTCCCAGCAAGTACCACATATATTTGAAAACAAAGTATGGAGAATGATATGGAATGCAGACATCACTGTCACTGTGGTGTTCTCTATACAGGGTGTGTCTCTCCATAGTAAGAAGCGGAGAACGTGTTAATATCTGTAACTGTAAAGTTAACTGTGGCGTTTTAGTGGCGATGCCCGCCCTTCTGATGCCTTTGCTCTCTGAGAGCAGCCCCTTCTCCACATGATCGGATGCAAGCAGAGCTTCATAATGGAGACGGAGAATATTTCAAGTGAAGAGAGGCTAGCTTGACTATTGCCCCTAGCCTGGAGGTGGGAAGAAAGGATGTTACCAGAGACCAACGCCTCCATCCCAGGTGAAAACCAGAACCACAGGCATTTCTGGAGGGACACGAGTTACGGACGCTGGGCCAGGGGCGTCATGGCCCCTTAATAATCCAGAAACATTTACAATCAGCAGTGACGTGACGTCAGGAGCCAGTGGAAACGTGTCCAATGCAGCGCAGGCCAGCAGAAGGCGGGGTCACGTGAAAGCAGGCACGAGGAGCACAGGTGCATCGGGAAAAGCTTCCTCCATCCTAGACACCACATTTCTGCTGCGGGACTTGTGCCGAGGGCCAAGCGCAGCGCCGGAGCTGAGGTCAGCGCCTGCCCCGCTCCCGCTCCCGCTCCCGCTGCACGCGCTTGCTGCAGCCCAAGCATCTTCCCCAAAGCGGCCCCGCGGCAGCTGCTTATCTCACCTTGTCGGGCCTGCCGCCTCCCTGTCCACACTCATCCAGCACGGCTCCCTTTGACCGCGTCAACAACCAGGCTGCCAGGGCTAGAGAGAATGCTGCTTTCAGCGCGGGCTACAGTTTCAAATTTACCGCCAAATATTTTGGGTTATACATGGTCAAGTATTAAAAAATACGAAATGATTTCCAATTTGGGAGACTTTTTATAAGGTATTTGTTTTTCTAGAACATAAGTTACAGAATAAATTGAAATTAATTCATTGCTTTTATTTTAACTCTGGCTAACATTTAATTACTTTATCATAAATTGTAGGTAGAATAAAGCAGACAGTTTCTGCAGGATGTTTGGAGTCCTTGACTAGCATCTAATTAAATTTCCAGAGGTGAGAAAATAAAATATTTTTTTTAAAAATGAAAAGATAAGTTTGCCTATGTTCAGTTAACAAATCTATTTTAGACATAGGTAGACACTCACCTATTTAAATTCCAGACATTGATATCTACAATAAAAGAAAATAGGTTTTGAAGCAGGTGCATGGTGTGATTCCTTTGGTCTAGATTATAGCTAGTGACAGATTTTGAGACAGAATAAAAAGACACTAACCTGGCTGTTTTCTGCTCATGTTCCAAAGGGACTTTGGCAGCCAAAGGCACTTTATCCTGATCCCGGCATCAATGACAAGCTGAGAGGATTCCGTCTAGGAGCTTTTTGCTAGGCTTCAGGGCCCAGCACCTCCTTTTTCCAATTTGTTTTAGAAAACATTACTGTCTAGTGTGACCGCTAAA
Organism: Psammomys obesus; assembly: GCF_907164565.1. Classification (NCBI taxonomy): domain Eukaryota; kingdom Metazoa; phylum Chordata; class Mammalia; order Rodentia; family Muridae; genus Psammomys; species Psammomys obesus. Next base: position 1,632,975 of record NW_026585895.1, on the reverse strand, counting down.
AGGTGGTGGCCCAGGGTCCATTTTTCAAGTACAATGTTTTATGTAAATTTACTTTGGAATTCATAGCGTAAGCTTTGAACTTACTGCACTAAAACTTTACCAAAGGTCCCATTCCCACAATACTTTCTCGAACAGGTTCTCACTGAACCAAGAACATTATCAGTGTTTATAAACGGCCTCATCGCCTGTCAACTGGTTTTCTTCTGAGAGTTTTTACTTCCTTTTTCCCTCTAAGTTGCAGTAAAGAGAAATATAATTTTATTATAACTTTTACAAAAATTTAAGTAATATAAAAAGATAAAAAATGAAATTAAACACCTGCATAATTCCCCTCCCCCTAATTAAATTACCATCAATGACTTGGTAAATATTTTCTCAAAATCATTTGCATCCAAGGTATATATTTAGATACTACTCTATAATTTCTAGCCTTCATAACTTGTAAATACACTTTATATAATTACACATCATTTTAAATATGCATAATATTTCATTCGTTCTGCTAAACATCACTTACATAGACTCTAATATGTGTTTGATTTTAAGTTGAACTATTTTATGTACGACTAATAAGGAAACTCTGATTACATTATTGTATCCTATCATTCACAGACTTCATCGTGATTACAGTCGTGCTAAGATGTTGAAAAATGTGTAACTTAAAATTAGTAAAATATGCTAATTTGAAGTATATGTCAACATCATACATGAGTACATATAGAATCACATACGTAAAAATGAAAGTTATATATGTTATTCATTGGGGAAAATGCTTAGAGCCTATGTAACCTCAGTGTTGCTTTCTCAGGCTGTAAACTGAGGCGTTCGCTAGGCTGCAGTTCCATAGAGTAGACGTTTGTGGTGAGCGTGTTATGGGCTGGGGCCCCTCCAGCAGAACTTACAGCCCTCCGATCATTTGTTCCAGCATAAATTTTTTTAATAAAATAAAATTTACTAGCAATGATTTTACTAGTATGATGTGATTGTGGCCAATTTTTACTGCTGTTTTCTGTTTTTCTATATGTTTAGTATTCCTAAATTCTAACACTCAAGTTACACAATAAAAAATAAGTGACTAGATTATTAATTACAATTAAGTCCAGTTCCTTAAAGTGATAAAAAATAAGTAAAAAACCAGAGCATCCTCAACCGCGGCCTGGTTGGTAAGGGACAGTAAGGCACCACCACCTCCTCTGCTGTGCAGAAACGCCCAAGAGAACAGCCACTGACCGAGCAGAAACCCATAGTCCTTTCAGCCCTGAAGAGAGCGAGGACTGCTGAGCAGTCACTGTGAGGATGATTTTCCCTCCTGGGTGTGCAGGGCCACATAGCAGGGGTTAAAATGAGCAGCCAGGGAATTCGAGATGGAAAGGTCAGAGGAACAGACTGTGAGAAATCTTTCCTGGACAGGAAAGCCTACACAGATTAAAAAGGAAAGAGGGAACCTGATGAGTTATGTGTTTGCTTTTGTCTAGATGCCGACTAATCCGTACTCAGAGTTCACTAAGGGAGCTGAGCCCAAAGGTTTGTCTTAACAGTCCAAAATTCAAAATGGCTGTAGACAGTGGCAACTATGAAATTCTCATGAACATGTTTTTCTTTTTAAGTTAGGCATTTTGTTAGAAAATATATGTTTGAGGAAAAAAATACAATCAGCACCATCATACAAGCATCAGGACTTTTATCTCCTGCAGAGGGGCTGAGAGAAGGCTCAGCACCTGAGAACACCCGCTGCTCCTGCAGGGGACGCTCATGCCACTCTGCGCCCCCAGGCCAGCAACTGCTGCCAGCTGCCTCAGGTAATGCACACGGGAGATGTGCAGACCAAACACGCGTGCGACACTCCCATCCACACACAATAAGGTAGGTGTAAAAATATCACATTGAGAACCGAGCGGAGGGAAGGTTATGCGGACGTGACTGCTGACACAAGCGTGTGTATCCTGGGCCTCTGTCATCTGTGCAGCAGGTCACTCTGCATCAAGCCCAACTGTAAAAGCTTCTAGAACATTGGTATGATTTTTTCAAGATAATTTTGAGTTTGAACACCTTTGAAGCAATCCATGATGTGTGCAATAAGAAACATTATATTTAAGCCAGATGAAAATTAACTGTTTATTTAATATGTTGGTCAGCTTTAATAGAAGAATAGGGTCTTAACAGTCAGAGAAACAGCAGAATATGAGGGAGAGCACAGAAACAAGAATATTTCTGGTTCATCTGAAGGAGTGTGTTAGAAAGTCTAGACCAGCTAAAGAATGGAGCACAACAGACAGGATGTTAGATGTAAATCTGGAAGCACAGATTTAGAATGACAAAGAGTTCAGGCAGCTGAGGAAAGCTGGGTGTGGGTAGGCGGCCTTCCCCAGGAAAGACTCAGCAGCAAGTACCTTTGCTCTGTGACCTAAGTCACTGGTACCCACATTTCAAATGTCACCTTAGCTCACTCTGACTTGGTCCTGTCGTATCACCTATAAGGCCTCACTACTGAAGCCGTTTATTTATCTGAATCCTTCTCGTATCTGGGAATCACGTTTGCAAAGAACAAAACCACCCTATTTCATTCATCCATTTCCAGATTCTATCACTCTTCCCATCAGCAAGGTCATCAATTTTTGATAAATCTCACTAAAGTTAGAAAACACAGAAAGCTATACCTCAGGTCATAAAGTTGGATAGATGGGTATTTTATGCCTCCAGCGATCACAAATAAAATCCAAAGACACAAAAGATAGGATTTTATTTAGTAAATTGTGCTTGAATTCTGCATTCACTGTGTGTTAATTCAGATAACTACATCGACTTAAGATTTCTCAACCCAAGTTTACCACATTAGTTTATTAAGGTTATAATAGCGTATGTATGACAGTACCTTGAAGCCACTTCTTTTACGCCTATAAACCTTAGGTGAATCGGGCTCACCATCATTGCCACGGAAAGCCTTAAAATCAATGTTCTTGTTAGTGGCAGCACAGGATGAAGTGGTCCGTGCTGGCGTAGTGTGTCAAATACTTTATGACACACGACATTTCACAGGTGGCAAAGAGACCTGCAAGCTGAGAGAAACACATGCCTCTTTCCAAGGTACAAAACAAGTCAGGAAATTAAAGAACTGGACCCGAAGCCAAATTCCACTCATAAAGCCAGTGTTCTCGCCCACTGTCAGACATCTCTCAAAAGCTCAGTGAGAAGTTCTTCTTGACTGACGGAGCAAGTATTTAAAAGACTTTATCAGATGAGGTTGGCAAGACTCCATTATTTCTCATCTCCAATTCTCCTCTCCTTTAATCTCCAGTCAAAACAATCCAAATGTGCCTTGCACACTGCCCCTGCACCTCATGACAGATTAGTGCTCATCAAGTCTGAACAAGAGCAAGACAGCTAACTGAAAGAGTAACCCTAACAGGGAGGCTGGAAACGGCCTTGGGGGCACTGGCGCTGAGCCAGATAGCATTCCGTCATCCGAGGGCAGGAATCACTCGGTCGGCACGTTCAGCCTGGCCTCACTCTAGAAATCACAAACCACAGTCCAGGCCTTTATGCTTCTGGGATCAGATGCTCCCAGTGAGGATGTTCCTGGCACTCAGGAAACTGGGAAGTAGGAAACTGCCCCGTGGGGCTGGGAAAGGCAGGTGGGGGCTCTCTGATGAGAGCTCCTCGATTCATTTCTGCAGAGACCATCCGATCCGTAAAGAGAATTATGACTTGGAGTAGCATAGGTTTTTCTAAACTAATTCTTATTCCTGGCCTATCTTTTTGCTATCAATACAAAATTCATATTCCAATATGGATGTCCTACTGTTTTAAGAAAAGGGAAATTTTAAGAAACTCACAGTATTAATTAGTAGTTTGGTCTGTATTAATATGCAACTAAGTTTTTCTTGTGGCTTTACAGTTGCACAAATGTGGATTTCTATTATTTTATTCAGTGTAAACGTCATTTGAAATAAATGGCTGACACAGTGGCGTTCTCCGGGCTCTGCTCCGGGGACAGCCATCATCTTTGACTAGACACAAGACTGTCTGCAGGGAGATTTACCAGCGAGGTGGGGTGGTGCTTGTGATTTTGGCAGAGGAAGCGCCACATTGCTGTTTCTTGCCAGCACTCCTGACAGGAAGTAGAAGGCCTGAGACGAGCTCCGCTAAAGCTCTATTTATGGAAAGCCAGCTGGCCAGGGTGTCAGCACCAGCTACCAGATTTCCTATGCAGGACCACATAGGTTATGAGATTTATCCCATGCTTCTCTGTGAGAATATATTTGAAGGCCGCCATACTTGCTTCAAATTGTGAGTGTTTGCTGATGAAGTGAGGTTTACAGCACCGTCCACTCATGACTCCGTGGGCTGTGCATATAAATGTGTAATTCTTTAGTTGGAGGGGGTGTTTTCTTCCCAGAAAATTTACATGATCGCAATATTCCTCTGCATGCAATCAGTGTCGTCCAAGAGAACACCTAGATGGAAGGGTTCCACTGTGGGTCTCTAACGTGGACACGTCAGTGTCTGATTACTGAGTAGTTTCTCTATCAACATCACTCCTCTTCCAGGAGACGTGTGTGTGTGTGTGTGTGTGTGTGTGTGTGTGTACACATACATAAATAATTAAATGTGTGTTTGCTCCTTTCCACCACTTTCTATGAATGTGGAGTTTGGCCCCAGGTCATATTCAGGGTAGAGTCAGGAAAGAGTTAAGTGTCCCCAGTCTTCTTTGTTACATGTAGTCATTCTCCTTGGGCCTGGAGGCCGCATGAAGCAGTATGGCCCTGGGTCAGTACTCAGGTGCTCCTTGCTCACTCAGAGGCCAAGGGCTGGAGACTGAGTCAGCCACAGGCTCTTGAAGTCTAACCAAAGATGAGTCTTTTCAAAATATCATAAAGCTGATACAGTCCCAAGGCAGCTGTTAAGAGATGACGTGTAGAAGCAAAGTGGGCTATGAGAATTTGGAAAATAATTTCAATTTCTCCAAGATGATCAGGTCTACCCCAAAGACCCCAAACAAATCTGATTGGTCTGTCTTTCCTAGTGTAAGTTTACCAGTTAAACATAGTAAAAGAGTATGTTAACTACAAATGTTACATTAAAACTTTATTAATCAGAACTGCAAAAGCATCAAGTACACTACCTAAATATTAAATAAACCCAGAGGCAACAAATAACAGGGTATACATAGAACGCTATCCAATCCTAAAAATAAAGAACCTGAGTACGTGACTGTAGAAGGCATTTGGAAAGACTTGGCAAGTATAATCAGCATTCTTCCAACCACTATTTGTTCCTTCTTTCGTACGTGCAATCAAAAATTAGTAAGTAAAAAATGTAAGTCACCTACATACGCTTAGCATGGAGGTGAACGCTGGAACAGAAGCAGGCTATAAATTATCATACTCGGAACTGTGTAGCATAGTAACTCGAGCGAGGCAGACACATCGGGCGACAGCCACATTAAATGACTGCTTGGCTAGCCAGAGGAAGGGGGCTTCTGTACAGCAGGGAGCCCACAGGTGAGACAGTGAATATCAGCTCGGGGGACACAGAGTAGCCAGTGGGTGACCGTGGGTGACGTGATTAAGAATAAGTTCATTTGACAGGAAGTCTTATGTTGAAAAGCTAGTTTTAAAAAATCTAGGATAGGTAAAAAGCTAACGGGAAACGTTGACAAACTCCAGCTGAGTAATGACACTAAATTAAAACAAAGTGCATCATGCATCATTTTCTACACGGCACACGTGAGCAAAGCCTACTGCAAAGCACATTCTACACGGCACACGTGAGCAAAGCCTACTGCAAAGCACATTCTAAAGGAGATGAAGAAAACTGATTACTTTTATGAGATTAAGTGCCTGAAATTCATCAGATGTCTATATTTAACATACGCTCAAATAATAAAACCATTTTTAAAAGATAATTCTAACATACACCCCTTCTATCTACTGTTCTTATAATATATTCATAAATCTTTTTGAAAAGATTCTTACCCCAACGACTGAGCACTTTGGTAGATTGGGAAATCAAAGTGATATTTACAGCATTGGGATCAGCTGTGATATCACCTCGCTGTAACTCATTCACTGGGGAAAAAAAAGAAAAACAAGCAATTATACTGTGAAAAGACAACAGAATTTCATACCTTTACATCAAGCAAATGCAACTGCTGTGTTAGGAACAGCAGCCTTTCTGCATTTACCCCCGTCCTAGTCTAAACTAGCAAACGAGGAACTTCATACACACACAAGCTAAGATTTCCATTAGTAACTTTCGGCTAGTGACCAAAATCCTGCAACAGTTAATGTATACGGGTTCCTTTTTCTTATTTTGAGTAATTATTAACGTCACAGTTTATAAGAATGAGAGACTTCAGCAGTCTGCGGCTTGGCTGAGCGGATGCTGCAGTCCTCTGAGGAGAGGCTAAGCCGTGCGCCTGAAAACACGGCGGGATGTAGTGCCTGCACAGTCGTGTTAATTCTCTGCGTCTGTTTTTGCTTTTGGTTTGTTTTAACACGGTAGTGAATCTCCTTCAAACCCGATTGCTGTTTGTGCAGCGTAAGTAGCATCCAGTGCCCTCGTTTTAAATGCTGTCTGTACATGGACCCAAAAGAGACGGGCAGGGGACGTACATGCGTCCCCACAGGTCTTCTTGCACTCCTCCAAAGTTTCAAACTGGTTGCGGTTGCCCAGGCACCCGCCGTAGCCGAACTTTTCACACTGCTGGGACTCGTTGTTATAAAAATACTTAGTAAAGTAGCCTCGGCAGATTCCAGGATCCTCTTTCAGGAAGCAGAAATCTGGCTTTTCTGGAAATTGAAAAGCACATCAAAAAGAAATATTTTCCTTTTGTAAATCATTTAGTTATTTTAACAAAATTCATAATCAACTTATTCAGAAAAAAGTTTTGAAAGTTTAAACACTAAACCAGAAGATATTTCTTATCTCATTAAAGGTAAATAAAATTGCTTTATTAAAACCTGAACCATTGGGACTAGAGAGACAGCTCATTGGTTAAGAACACAATGGGGGAGCAGCCTTACCAGGCCACAGAGGAAGACAGTGCAGCCAGTCCTGATGAGACCTGATGGACTAGGATCAGAGGGAAGGGGAGGAGGACCTCCCTTTTCAGTGGACTTGGAGAGGGACATGGGTGGGGAAGAGGGAGGGTGGGTTTGGGAGGGGAGGAAGGAGGAAGGTACAGGGGGATACAAAATGAATAAACTGTAATTAATAAAAATAAAAAGAACACTGGCTGCTCTTTCAGAGGACCTGGGTTCAAATACCAGCACCCACATGGCAGCTCACAACTGTCTGTAACTCCAACATCCAAAACCTTCACATAGACATACATACAGGCAAAACCCAATATACATAAAATGAAAACAAACAAGTTATCTTAAAAAAAAAAAAAAAAGAAAAAAGAAAATTTTTAAAGAACTGAACCATTATCTGGCTATTTTGGTATTTGGAATAAGGAAGATGAAACTGTATCTTCTATATTTTTACCTGGTATTTTAGCCCTAGGTTTCTTATATTACAGGGAAATACCATCAGCATTTTCATAAAACAATGAAGTATAGGATTTGGGGTTATTTGATGATGTGCTGACCTTGCTTTAGAAGCACAACACAGTATGATAAGTTTTGCTTCAACTGCTTCTGTTGTTTACTAAGGAACGGTCCGCTGAGGTGTTGGGAATCGGCAGGGAAGGAACTGAGCTGCTTGGGAAGAATGCCGTGGCGGCTTTAAACATTGGAAAGGCTCTCAGAGGAAGCTGCCTGGCTATTCGTGGAAGTTCCTGAGTTCTTGTGCTGGAATTAATAACTGAGCTCAGGATGGCACCCTCCACCTCTGCGTCTCTCCCTCCCTCCCGTCTCTTCTTCCAAGCAACAATGTAGAGGCAGAAAGGAAATACATGTTGGGGGATTAGAAGAGCTTTTGCAAAGTTTAATATCCTTTCTTTGATCACGTTCCAGAACAGGCTAAACACAGCTGTCACAGAACGTGTAATATCATGACCCACGCTATAATCTCTGTCTACATGCGAACTGTGACTGTTTCTTGAATTCCAAAATACAATTTTACATTCTTTTTTTTTTTTTTTTTTTTTTTTTTTTTTTATGAGAGAGGGTTTCTCTGTGTAGCCTTGGCTGTCCTGGAACTCGCTCTATAGATCAGGCTGGCCTCAAATTCACAGAGATCCATCTGCCTCTGCCTCCCGAGTGCTGGGATTACAGGCACTACCATGCCCAGCAAAATCTTAATATTTCAATGTCACTATTTCCTTTCATAAAAATATCTTCCTTCATTTGGTAGACAAAACGGATTTTATAAATATACTGTTTTTTCAGTACTAATAATAACTATGAATTTACTTAACTGAAGTACTGCACATTGTTACTCTAAAATTAATTCACTATTTGTGGGAATATCTTTCTTTTCAGTTTATTTACTTTACATCCCAAGGGTGCCCCTCCCCCTCTCATGCCAGAGGAATATGTTTTTAAAAATTATAAATAATCAGTTCTATTTGTTATACATTGTAATTGAGTTTATTTTATTCCTGCTGGTTTGGTTTGGTTTGGTTCTGAAACCTGATCTCTGTGTATCTCTGGCTGTCCCAGAACTCACTCTGTAGACCAGGCTGGCCTCCTCCTTAGAGATCCACCTGCTCTGTTGCCAGAGCACTGGGATTAAAGGAATGGGTCGCCACTTCCTGGCCATTTTATGCATTTTTAAATTAAATTCTGATAAGTTAGTTCTGAAGATTTCCAATTAGTGAAAGATATTTTCAACTGTTTCCCAGACAGGACGGTTAAAAAGATGTTAAAATTTAAGTGTACCTTGAATTTTGCATCTTCACTTACTTTTAAATTACTTAATATTTTCAGGATTTTGAGTTAAACAGCTTGATTTTTTTAATATATTTTCCTATTCAGTACAAATATCATAAGTGGCACCTGGATTAAACCAGTTTCTAGGCCTCTGTTGACAGCAGTTTGAACTAGGGATCGGAACGTCGATAGACTGCAGAGTAAGCTGGAAGCCAAAGCAGGCGACTTGCTTTTTTTTTTTGGTTTTACTGCAAAACCAAAACAGAGGCAGGAAAAGCGGAGCTTGGCTTCCCAACACAGCGACACTATTATTATAATAAGTCCTTAAAAAGTTACAACTAGTAAAAAAAATTCTGTATTCAAAAATACGTGTGCACACTAAATAATGATACATGCACTAAATAAGGCAGCTATTGTTAACTTATCTACACTCACCTTTACATTCAGGACTGTTAACAATTCAAGCATGTGTCAGTTCATCCATTCAATGAGATTTCCTAAATCACCCAGAGCGGAGGTTAACTATGGCTTAGCGGGTGAATAAGACAATCAGGGCTACATCATCGCCCGCATGTTTTAAAACAGCCAATGTGGCTCTGGCACGGTGTTCTACCTTTTCCCATGCTGCGGCCCTTGAGTACAGTTCCTCCTGTTGCTGACCCCCACCATAAAATTACTTGATTGCTACTGCATAATTATAATTTTGCTGCAGTTGTGGATTGTAATGTAAATATCGGGTCCGCATGACATCTGATCGGCAACACCTGTGAAAGGGTTGCTAGCTCTCCCTCAAGGGGTAGCGACCACAGGTTGAAGACCACTGCCCGAGAGAGCACGCTGCAAAACTCCTGGCCTGTCAAGGCTTCCCCCTGGCTGTGGTGTCTAAAATTTCACTGTTTCTAATTCAGAAAAGTATCTCAGCCGTGGTGGGACACACCTTTAATCCCAGCACTCAGGAGGCAGAGGCAGGCAGAACTCTGAGTTCAAGGCCAGCCTGGTCTACAGAGCAAGTTCCAGGACAGCCAGGGCTAAACACAGAAACCCTGTCTTGAAAAAAAACAAAAATAGAAAGAATTATCTCTGATGTCATGTAGATTTAAAGTCAATCTACAGAGGTAGAGAAGAACTGAACAGCCAGCTGCCTTAGAATAATTTACACATAAGGAAAGTTCACCTGCTCCGGATGTTGTCTTTACCATCTTCTCTTTATAACCTGCAAAAGAAAATGAGTGACTTAGTGGCCATCATTTATAAAGTAATATTATGAACTTGACTTTAAACTAGAACAGTTACATAATCTCATTAATATTATCCTCATACAGAATGCCTTAATGAATCAAGTTTGTTTTTATTTATAGATTATTAAAGCCAGGCCTTTTTTGTTTGTTTGGTTGGTTTGGGTGTTTTTGTTTTTCCAGACAGGGTTTCTCTGTGTAGCCTTGGCTGTCCCAGACTTACTCTGTAAACCAGGCTGGCTTCGAAGTCACAGAGATATGCCTGCCTCTGCCTCCCTGAGTGCTGGGATTAAAGGCGTTGTTTGTTAGTGTATATCAAATGAAGGCCCTGATAAATGCCGTGCAGAAAGTCAGCTACGGAACTCAGCTTCCCACCTCCCGCTTCCGCTTTGCTTTTTTGAAAATTATCTTAGCTGATACACAGAAATGTAGAATGACGCATGGTAATAGGGCACCGGTCATATCTCAGTACACATGGCACGGAGGGAGGTTTAAGGGAGGCTAGGTATGGCTGCCCCAGAGCATCCGCTCCTTCTGCGAGCCGCTTCCCTGCAGCTTTTGGAATGCACAACGTCTCATTTCCTGTAGCTTCTCTACCAGCAGTCAGTCAGGCCACCTGGGGTGGCATTTGTGAACATTGTTAAAATACTATAAAAAGCAAAAATGCCAATCAAGTTTAATTACCCTATGCTTTAAGTCCTGTAGCAGTAAAGTCAGCACCAGCACTAGCTTAGGTAAAATTTTCATGGAAGGGCTGGATTCTGACTAGGTTTTCTGTAATCTTACAAAATTCCAATATGAATGACTCTAGGTCTGTGTTAGACTTAGAAGCACTAAGCCACTCAAAAAGTAAACATTTGTATATGTCAACATGTTTGTCTTTGGAGCCTGTCGGTTCTCTGATTCATTATCTCAGAGAAAGTTGCTGAAAGAAGATTCTATTTATAAAGCTGCAGCCAAGTCTACATGAAAAACAATTTTTTTCTGCCAACCCAGCACCCAGGTAGGTTAGCTGAACTCATTTTGTTGTACCTATGAAATCCTTCAGCAGACTTTACTGTTCCTTCCCTTTTTGCTATTCTAAGATGCTAAGATAATAAATGAGGCTTCATAATTTTATGATAACTGATATGAAGAAATAAAAAAAAAAACAACAGTTAACTATGAAACATAGAAATGTAAGCAGTAGGATTTCTTAGGAAATAGCATTGCTTTTCAAAAATTACCAAATCTGCATTTAGACCTGGTAACCAGACCAGCTCCTGTGCCAGAGGCTTTCCGGAAACGTACCTTTTATGCACGTTGTCTTACACTCTTCCAGGGTATCAAATCGATTTGGGTTTCCTCGGCACCCTCCGTATATGAACTGTTCGCACTGCTGGCTAGACAGATTGAAAAAATAACTCCTTATCATTGCTTTGCACGGGCCTCCATCCACCTTCATTGCACAGAATGTTTGCAGCGGTTTCCCTGGCGGCAGCTCAGAATCTGCAAGGTAAAAATAAAAAGCTCCCGTGTTTATTCTCTGCCAACACTATGATAATGTCCTTGCTGCTGTTGTGTGAAATACAAAATTTTCACTCTCAATTTATTTTTTTTATTTTGGTGTTGTTGTTGTTGTTGTTCAAGACAGAGTTTCCCTGTGTGGCCTTGGCTGTCCTGGACTCTCTTTGTAGACCAGGCTGGCCTTGAACTCGCAGAGGCCCTCCGGCTTTTGCCTGAAGGGGCAGCAGTGCTCTGTTAAGTCAAAGGCTATCAGCACAGCTACCAAATGCTGCTTCATTCCCCATAAAATCAGATACTAAAACATGGATGAGCATCATTTTAATGTTTTCATACAAAAATTATTTTAAAACAAAGCAAATTTGTAGTTGGATAATAATATTGCTGTAAATCCATTTTTTAAATTCCCTGCAAATTTAAAACGTGACTTTTTGAAAAATATTCATATAACTTTGTTTTAGGTTACTTTTAAGTATCTGCTTCCATTTTTATTTTATCATTATAGTTATATATATTAAACTAATATATTTTATAGCTATATTTCAATAAAGTTAAGATTCTAGCAAAGAAATCGGAATGTTCTCATTTGTTTACTTATGTATTTGTGTGCGTACATGCCTGCAGATATGCTGATGTGGAAGGGACTGTCTCTCTTCAACTCCTGTCTCTCACTAGCCTGACACTCAGAAGGTGGGCGAGGCTGGCTGGCTTGCTCTCCGGACAGTGGGTGCCAGGAGCCTACCTTTCCCTGGCTTCCCAGCACTCGGCTTAAAAACATGCACCATCAAGATCCACCGGTTGTTTTTTGTTTTGTTGTTGTTCTTTTGCTTCTGTTCTGGAATAAATCTCAGATCCTGGTCTTACAGGAGAAGCTCATTACTATCTCCTCAGCTCCAGTCATTTACAAAACTGATAAAATTACAGTTAGCCGTAGTGGCTGGTGTTAATGGTCAACTTGTGTGAATCAAATCACCTGAAGGCGGTTTCTGATCCGGCCTGGGGTACGAGGACTCGGTGACTCAGCTAACTGACCTGTCCCCTGCAGCCGGCTCCCACGCTCTGGCTGGGAACTGGACAGAGTGAGGGAAAGGCGAGCTGAGCACAGACCTTGTCTTCCTGTTCTTTCTATTCTCTGGCTGACTTATGTAAGATCTTTGCTGTCTGCAATCTCTTGGCTGTGTGTTTGTGTGTGTTTTCAGGAAAACCCAAGTTCAGAATGCTAGTTAATGATCACGCCACAAGAGGGTGGCGGTGTACCACCAAAGAGTCATTTTGTTTTGTTTTTCAACTGTCTGCATTTACACAACAGCAATAGGTACAGTAATCACAGGCAATTTTTTTCTGAGTGATGACAGGTTCAAGAAACTTTATTCTAAAATCATCTGACAATCACCGGTGGCACACGCATTTAATCCCAGCACTCAGGAGGCAGAGGCAGGCCCATCTCTGCGTTCCAGGACAGCCTGGTTACACGAAGAGACCCTGTGGGGGGCGAGGAGGGTCATCTACTGATCACAACCTTGTGATGTAGGTGTTATCTTCATCTCACAACAAAGACTTTGGGAAACTCGGTCGTTCAGACTTACACCAGCACAGGATCGAACTGGGCCCCTCTGCTGCTGTAGCAGATGTCTTACACAGCTAGAGCCACAATGGCACAAACCTATGACTGAGATGCCCAAGACGGCACCTGGATTAAATAAGTAAATTTAATAATATAATTTACACTCAACAGCATTCTAAGAATTTGCTTTATAAACAAAACTATCAATTTTGTATTACCTGTATTTTGTTGTTAGCTGACTATTCTTCTTTTAGGATTTCCGTGTTAATGAACTTACCCTAATTCTGTATCAGTACATTCTGTGCATTCAGCTTGTCAGCACTCACATCTGAGCAGCACCCCTGACTCGGGGTGCTCGGTGGTCCCCCTGACATGCAGAGCCACCCACCGGAGGGAAGGTGGGTGCCTGTCTTGGTTTCCTTTGGGGGATAACCTTTTTGCATGTTAAGATTGCTTACTGAATACTTAGGTATCAAGCGCTGGGCTGTTGTAGCAGATATGACAACAGAGCAGGTACAGAGCCCTTCATGAAGCCTGCAACCACTAAGACCTAGTGAGGAGTTTACTAAAGGGTGGACAGCGGAATAGCTCATGGAAGGGTGAGGCTAACTTTTCTTACACTTGAAGTTGAGAGTGGAGGATAACGTCCAAAAAAAAAGGAATATCCCTTGTAGCATGAAACCAGGGAATTGGCAGAATAACCTAAGAAGAATCTGATCTAATGTAACAAGATAAATAGAATTATAACTGATATTTAAATATTTACAACTGATCGCATATAGTTTGTGCCTGAGAGTAACAATCTACTTTCCTTTCCTGTGTCAAATAAAAAGCTCAAGGTCATAGGATGCCCTGATCATTACAATACTACTGTCCTGGAGATTGTTTGCGAATCTAGGATCCCAGGTAACTTACGGTCTAAGGGCCCACATGCTGAGCGCCTCTGGGCATTGCAAAATTAATTAAACAGAAATTAAACAAATCTCGACGAGACTGTTCAAGTAAACGATCAAGAGAACCTCAGATCTGCACTGTGAAATGGAGCTGTAGCTAGGGGCAGGACCCCGCCTTCAGCCCTAGCTCTGAGACAGAAGAAAAGCTCTTGACGTAAAGTCGGCCTGGACTATAGTGGAAACCCTCTGCGGAGCTCTGAGGGTTTAAGGCCCTCCTCTCAGCCACCAACTACAACTTCAGCTCAGAACACGTACATACCCAACCTCTGTCCGAGGGAGTACATGGACAAACTCACTAGACATGCCAATGCGTGTGTGGGACTCCAACACACGTCAGAGCTAAGATATCATCACTAACAACTTGAGTTCTAGCAATAGTGCTGTGTTACGATGGGGAAATTATACAGATCCACAATGATGACTACACAGGTTTTTTTTTTTTTTTCATTATTAATATTTTTATTTTAGACACAGTTAAGGGAGTTGAAACTCACTAGTTCCTTTGATGTCCTGCTCAACTAGGTTCCTACATTAGTTCCATCTCTGATGTTCTTATTTTGAAAATACTGATAAGAAGGAGCTCAAAGATAAGCTCATGTTAGCAAGAATCTCCTTCAGATCTTCCAATATTTCAGAGAGTTGACTTTCCTGTTCACACAAAAGGCATGTCTCGATGAAGTGCCTTGATTTTGCACAGTCTAAAAACTAACACACTCAATACAAGAATTGTCTTAAGAAAAATACCACTTCATTTAAAAAAAATCTAAGGGGCTGGAGTGATGGCTCAGCAGCTAAGAGCACTGGCTGCTCGTCCAGAGGGTCCAGGGTCAATCCCAGCACCCGCATGGTGGCCCCCAACCAGCTATGACTCAGTTTTGAGAGATCCAGTGCCGGCCTCTGTCTTCTGAGGACCCGCACACTGGTGCACAGACACACATGCAGACAAAATACACATACGCGTAAAATAATAAGGCAAACATCTAAAAACAGTTTTAAAAATCTAGCATAATAAAAGAAATGTGGATGTTACCCTAAATTGAGAGCTTGGGTCAGGAAAAGAAAAGCTCAGTCTCTGCAGCGTTTTACCTGTGGCTTTTGCTTGTCCATCAACCTCTTCGGTCAGAGCATTAAGAAGCTCGGGGACAAGGCTAAGCAACAGACACACAGATGCCCACAAGGCGTGTTCTTTCTTCATTACACGAGTCATCTCTGAAACACAGAACACAAACACAGCTAAGGAGTGGTCAGTGTGGCTGTGGCTGTGGCTGTGTCTGTGGGCCGGAGGACTCTTGCAAACGTCCTCACACGCTGCTGTCGACACCTTCTGAAGTTCACCTTTAAAAATGTAGAGAAGCATTTGAAGTTACAAACATCCGTACAGTGTGCATTTGATAACAGTCAAATAAAAGCTGCCCTTTAGCCTTGAAAGGGCAAGACAAGACAATGCTGAGAGACTACAAGAGCTGGTTAACAGGAATCGCTGCGACATCGCATGTGGAATCCAGATTTAGATGTCAGTGCGGTAACGGACAAAATCACGGTGTGGTGTTGTAAACGCAACCTAAAATAAATTAACAAAATCTGGTTTGGGAGCCAGGTGTGGTAGTCCACACCTGTAATCTCAGCACTCAGGGAGGCAGAGGCCAGTGGATCTCTGTGAGCTCGAGGCCAACCTGGCCTCACAGAGAACCCAGTCTTGAAAAAAAAAAAAAAATCTGGTTCTGGTCTAAACAGGTTGCATTCCCATGTCTCTCAGCTACTTCTCTTTTCAGTCAGAACTAATTGTGTTTTATTTTTCCAGCTTTTTTGTTGTTGACATTATTCAGGCAACTTTCAGTTTCTTATTCTCTTTCCCCTTGCTTTGCTCCCTCTCTCAGGAAGGAAGCATGTTCACCCATCCCCTCCTTGTTTCTTTGATATTTGTGTCATGACCCGTTTCCCACCCAGGTTTTCTGCCCAATGAGCACGCAGACAATAGAAGAACCCTCCACCCCAGCCACTCCCATCCCTAAGCAACTCAGGTCACCTTTCCCCAGTTTACCCTCTTAAAGGAGTTTCGCAGAGAAGTGATGAGCCAACACTTTTACACTGAGAGATATGGATTCCAGCAGGAAGTGAGACATTTCCTGTTTCAAGATTATTTAAAGATCTAAATCTAAAAAGGAAAAGGAGTTGGAAAACACGCAGCTTTAAAACAACAAAAACCGACTCCCCCCTGCACTCAAAGGTGGAAGGGAACATCCAAGCATCATGGCGGGTGATGCTTCGGAGAGAGCTGATGTGCAAGGCACAGCGGTGCCTGCAGACCCCCATCTTTATGCCGTGTACACAGCCGTCTTAGCCGGTTCTCACCTCCCAACAGAATGCCGAGGACTGCATAATGCTTAAGGTGCAAACTTTCCTGTCACAATTCTGGAGCCTGGAATGCCCCAAATCAGGCCAAGTAGAAAAAAACAGATAAAAAGACATGGGCGGCCTTGAATAGAGTAACAGTAAAGTCAGTGGTGCCATTTTACATTCAGCATCACTAAAATCACTGATAAACGATGGAATCACATTTCCCGTGGCACACCGAACGTGCTAGAGCATATCTGAATTTTAGCCAGCAGCAATGTCATATATGTATAATTCATACAACATACCGCAGAGCGCCTCATACAACATACGCATGCCATTCCGAGACTCTGACACACGTGTGCTTACAAAGAGTATTCCTACTAAATGCTTAGGTTCCAATTTACTCTTCAAACCCTTTCAGAGACTGATTCTATGAAAACTCCAGTGCAGTTGCTTTGAATTCACCGTGAAGCAGGCTTTTTGTCTGTCTGGCTCAGGCTTAGGTAGGACTCCTGCTGAAAGCTCAGAACACAGATGCTAAATCTATCTTATTTAAAAACTGCAGCTCATTTAGTCTCTGCTTTGTTGCAAGCAGCCAAAGCCAGCTTAGCTGAATTGGGTCAAAATGTCCCTAGCCACATTCCAGAGACTGTGGAGTACCTAGGCCTGGAAGGGCTGATGTCCGTTAATCTCAGAACCGACCAGAAGCAGGTAAGAGTGCTGACTACTCTCTCAAAGGACCCAAGTTCAAGCTCCAGCACCCACATGGCGGCTCACAACTATGGCTAACCCCAGCCCCAGGGGATCTGACACCCTCTTCTCAAATCTGTAGGCACCAGGCTCACACATGATGCTTAGAACATACACTCAAACATATAAAGAAAATACATTTTACTCTTTAAAAAGAATTCTGGTTCCTGCTTCTCTAGCTCCGAATAGGACTTACTTACTAGGGGAAAGTAGAAATTGTCTTAACAAAAAGGACAGCGGTTGCATGGGTTCTGGCTGTTGAGTGCTAAACTTGATGCAAGAAAACACTAGATTTTTGTATAGTTTCTTTCTAAACAGGTTTCTAGTAAGCAATGATTTTAAGTCCACATTGCTTCAATGTGGACTTCAACTTCAACTTCAGGTGCAAGGCCAGAGACCCCTGAGCTGGAACTGACCCAAAGCCTCCTCCCTGTGGACCAGCTTTCATGGCACCAGAAGGCATCACAAAAGCTTCCACAGGAGTAAAGCATCAACAGTCGAACCCAGTGGCGATGCCTAGGAACCACAACGATAGCCAGCACAGCACAGCGATCCTGAGGAGGCGGCAGCGGCACACTCCCTCACAATGACCAAGAAGCACGTGATGGATCGTACAGTAAACCCAGTCAACTACCCAGGGCAAGAGAGGTCATGAACCATGGAGGAGAACCTATAGCCACCGTTTACTAAACCACAGGATCTCTCACTTACGTGATAAAATTTGTTCTCATACCCACAGGTAGGGGTAGTTCTCACTGCTCATCAAGGAAGCATCTCTGTGTAATAGACTGAGACCACTACAGAAAACCACAACCAATGAAAATGCAGTTGTGGCACCCAGTCCCAAAAGTTATGTCTATAATACAACTCCTAAACCCAAGGCACGGGGATCATTGTAGAAGACAGGGCAGAAAGAGCATAAGAGCCAGAAGATCAGGGACTTTGCTGTCTCCCAGGAATGTCAAAAGCTACACGCAGAAAGTCTCCCCATTATGACTGCCAAAACGTGAGCTGAGTTAAGCCAATAACAACAGGCGTGCCAACGTGGGCAGAGGGGAAAGCCCAGGAGGCCTCGACGCTATGCAAAGACCAACAGGCGACTGGGAATGCCGAGAGCTACAGAAAGTCTTCTCTAGGGAAGAGACACCAATCAGTTCTCCAATCCCAAATGGCCAACCCTGAAAAAAAAGTACAAGTGACTTCTGCAGACTGAGGTTTAGCTAGGTTCACATACGCACACATACATTTACGCAGGTAACAGTCACTGGAAAACAGAGACCACGACTTTGAAAGGGTCGGGAAGGTGTCATTATATGGGAGGGTTTGGAGGGGGAAATCATGTAATTATAATCTAAAAAAATTAAAAGTGTACAATAATGAAAAAAAAACTACAAAAAATGGTTGTCTGTCACACTGGGCGACCTATCGTCCCCGTGCGCGTTTTCAGAACCTTATGTACTTGTACTCGGTGTTGGGAGGGTGAAATTTTTCTTGTCTGTACGTCTGGTTTGAAACAGGGTCTCACTATATAGCCCTGCATGGCCTGGAACTCACAAAGACCTTCCTGCTATATGAGTGCTAGGATTAAAGGCATGCACCACCATGCCCAGTCTCAATGGGTTTTTGAAGCAGTGTCAGTTTCAGCCATTGTCAACTTATGACTCTGACCCTAAGGTCGTCCATAAACAGTGATTATGGATCTCACTTCCAACACAGCATAGTCATGCTAACAATGCTAGGAATCAGCTTCAGCCCTCTCCAGGGGGCCCTCACCAGTCCCTTACCTTACCTTTCACCACTGACTGCTGTTCCACAGACCCCCACCGCCACTGAACCCTGGGCCAGTAGCAGTCTGCTCCTGACCTCAGGTGCAGGACGCTGGGCATCTCAGCAACCTTTCTCATTGGCCTTAGGCTGGTTTTTGTTCTGTTGTCTCAAATAAATTAACTGAAGCAATGTCTGGCTTCCAGAGGGCTGTGCTAACCAATGTGTTAGGTCAACTTGACACAAGCTAGAGTCCTCTTAGAAGAGGAAATTCCAAGTGAGAACAGATGGTTCTCCCAACAGATGGTCCTGTGGGCCCGCCTGTGGTGTATTTTCTCCATGATGACTGAGGTAAGAGGTCTCTGTTTACCGTGGGTGGTGCCACCCTCGGGCAGGTGGACCTTGATGCTTAAAAAAGCAGGCTGATAAAGCCACGGGGACCAAGCCAGTAGCAGGTAGCATCCCTAAGTGCCATGCCGTCTCCTTCAGTCCCTGCCCCTAGGTTCCTGCCTTGAGCTCCTGCCATGGTTTCTGTCGGTAATGGACTATGAAGTGGAAGCAAAATAGACGTTTTCCTCCCTGAATGCTGTGGCCAAGGTTGTCTCATCAAAGCAATAGTTGCCCTAAGACAGGGATAATCTAAACACTAGATACCAACACAAACTGGAATTCTGTATTCCATCATCTTCTGCTCTCTTTCAAGTTATTAAATGATTGATTAATATCATCGTGAAGATGAGGGTATTTATTTCATGTTGTATGACAATCCATTACTATTTTATGAATGCTGTTGCTCAAATTGTCTCCCTTTTGGCCAATATGATGCCGATTGATTTGGCTCCTGGACTTCTTCAGCACTCCATTAGTATGGAGTATTAGTATCTTTTTTTTTTTTTAATTGCCTCCATACTTTCAGTTGCTACAAAATATTCCAGGCTTATATTGTACATCTATGTCATGGTCTCAAAAATCAGCCATGTTTCCAGGGAGCTATGATTTCTTTCACTAGACTGCTATTTAAAAAATAACAAGGGGCTCTAGTTATTGTCAGTATCAGTGTGGAATCATCTATATTTGGCCCTTTCTGACAGATTAAAGCAATTTATATTCAGCTGGGCGGTGGTGGCACACATTTTTAATACCAGCAATCGAGAGGCAGAGGCAGTCAGATCTCTGTGAGTTTAAGGCCAGCCAGGTCTACAAAATGAGTCCAGGACAGCCAAGGCTACACAGAGAAACCCTGTCTTGAAAACCAAAAAGAAAGAAAGAGAGAGAGAGAGAAAGAAAGAAAGAAAAAAGGAAAGAAAGAAAGAAAAGAAGGAAGGAAGGCATGTCTACTACGCTATGCGTACAGATAAATGCTCTGTAAGTAAACCTGTATATCCTTGAGGGACTGACTTGTTTCTCTTAGAATAATGTCTGTAGGTTTAACCTACATGGTTGTCTGCAGGGGTCTTCTGTTTTAGTGTCTGTAGCACATTTCCTCACCCTTTTATCTGATAGTAGATGGATTATTTCCATATTTGGGTTACTGTGGCTCATGCTACAACTAAAATAGAAATGCATATTTTCAACATTTTGATTTCAACCTTTTCTTACATACCTAGAATTGGGATTACTAGATCATAAAACAATATTTTACTCTACATTTTTGAAAAACCTCCCTACTATTTTCTATCTTTTCATCAACACATTACCAGTTAACGTTTTTTAATTATAGACACCCTAACATATATGAGGTGGTTTCTCATCTTGTTTTAATTATCATTTTCCTGATTAAAATGTTGTTAGCATATATGTGTGTGTGTGTGTGTGTGTGTGTGTGTGTGTGTTAGCCATCTGTATTTTCCTTTTAAGTTTTTTTTTTAAGATTTATTCATTTATGTATTTTATGAACGTGCTATCTGTGTGGACACCTTCCTGCCAAAAGATGGCATCAGATCACATTATAGATGGTTGTGAGCCCCCATGCGGTTGCTGGGAATTGAACTCAGGACCTCTGGAAGAGCAGCCAGTGCTTTTAATGACTGAGCCATATCTCCAGCCCCAGCTATCTGTATTTCTTCTGAGGGAAATACAGACTCAAGTTTGCAAACATGGCCTTGGTTTCTTGCTTGAGGTGAACTGAATGGTTTGCTCCCTTAAATACCCATGATGTGCTATTTTTCCCAAAACAATAGCGCTAACTTGTTAGACTCTCAAAAAAATATAATGTTAACAGCTGGAATATCTACCACCAAAATGAATATTTTTGTGACTGCACTGACGGCCAGAGGACACAGAGATAAGAACTTCCTGTGCTTTGATGGTAACACTGTTACTGGAATCAATGACACTGAACGTCAACCATCAGACAAATAAAAACCATGGGTATAACACAGGGCCTCGTGGAAACAGATCTTTACAAGCTCCTAAAGACACGACACTTCTCAGTGACCATAGTTGTTGCTCTTGTCTTGGAGAGATCAAAAGAGCGTTAAATATAGAACCTATTCCACTACTGTACTGTACTGCACTGTGACCTCAGCCTTAGCCAGTGGCTCAACATCACTCTTGGTCTCACCTTCAGTGGGTATTTAGTCTTACTGTGACAGACGTGAACAAAATATCTCGGTGAAGCTATAGCTATATTTATTATTATACATAGTTAAAATTATGATAGAAATACATGAAAACACTTTTATAGAAAAAATGCAGGTAGAGCCCTAGCCTTTTCCTCCCTCATCCCCAGACTCTGCCTCCCCAGAAATAACTTCTCACTGGAACAAATCTCTGTGTCCTCTAGAACCTGTGCATGCTGCGACATCCGTGCTCGCTCTCATACTCCACATGTGCACACAGGAATGACAGTATCATCCACAAATCTTAAACGTTTCACTGAAAAAACTTTCTGTATACGTAAATAGGATGATATGCATTATGTATACATTTTTTAATGTTCTGTGTCACTGAAGAAACTTTCTTTCAGAAATGTTATAAGAGAAATACTCAGAACTCAACACAAAACCAACCTCCCTGACTGATAAATGAGGCACCTGAAAATGTGGGAGGATTGACATTTTTCACGTGTCCATGTTCCTCCACTTCCTTCCATCTGTGCCCACTTTACCAGGCAGCAGAGGTAAACAAAAAGGGAACCTGAAGGTGTCTCAGTCATTATATATTACTATGCAGGGATGTACAGCTAACCTGGTAAAATACACACAAATCCAAGACCTAAATCATTTAAAACAAACCCATCTGTCCCCAGAACAAAAAGTTTACTACTGAGACGACAATATTTCACAATGTAATCTACATATCGCATAAAACCTCTATGCAATCCCTGACAACACTTTGTTCTGTAAAAGTTGACAAGAAAATCTTAAAATTCACATGGAGACTCTAGCTATTTACCGTAGCTAAAGCAAGCATATGAAGGAGCAAGGTTGGAAGATTCACACTTCCTGAGATATGTGGGTGCCTTTGTCATCTGAGTAGATAAAGAAAATATGTCACGGGCTGGAGGGATGGCTCAGCAGTCAAGAACACTGGCTGCTCTTCTAGAGGACCTGGGTTCGATTCCCAGCACTACATGGCAGCTAACAACTGTCTGTCACCCCAGTTCCAGGGGATCCGACACAGACACACATGCAAGCAAAACACCAGGGCACATCAAGTTTTTAAAAAGAAAATATGCCACATATACATAGTGGAGTTTTACGAGTCAGCTCCAAGAAAACGATACAAGTGAGCACCGTCCTCTTACATGTACTAAGCCCAACGAGAGTGACCTGAGAGCAGGACCAACACGCATGGACAGGGAGGGAAGGCAAAGAAAGGACCAAGTTTTAAGGAGGGTGGATTTGAATAAATTTTGACATACATATGTATGTATTAAAATGACACAGAAAATTCCACTCATTTGTATACTTAATGTGAGCTAACCACATGCAAAAACTGAAACCAACTCAAAGCTACAGTAACCAATACATTCTGGCAGCTTTATAGATTCATGGAGAACTGAGAATCATTAAACAGACCTATGTGTACAATCAACTGACAGTGCCAAAGATTTCAAGAGTACTCAGTAAGGAAATGTTTATCATTTCATCCAAAGATGCTGGCACATATGACTAGCCGTGTTTCAAAACAATGTGATAGCAGGGCATGATGACATATGCCCAGAATCCCAACACTCGGGAGGCAGAGGCAGGCAGATCTCTGATCTACAAGATGGTTCCAGAACAGTCAGGGATACCCAGAGAAAACCTTTCTTGGACCATCCTCACCTCCGAAAAAGAAAGACTAGACCCTTCCTTTGTATAGTACACAAAACTTGACTAAAAATAGGTCAGTGGCCTAAATAGAACTAAAACTTGTAGTATATTCTACAATACAACTAAATCTTTTGATTTTATGTTGGGAAAAATCCCTTAGATATGGAATCAAAAGCAAACATAACAAATGAGAAAAAATGCACTCAGTTAACATTAAAAACATCCTACAAAACAGTTAATGAAGAAAGATGTAAAAACCTACAGGGTAATAGAAAATATTTGCAAAGCGTCTATCTGACTTGTGACTAGCCGACTAGCCGACAGAATTTTCATGAGCCCTTTCCTCATGCGTGCTGGGATTGGCACAACTGCCTGCCTGATACTGTTAGCTGGGCCAAACCCCTGCCTAGCAAGGTCACAGGCCTTGGAGGTGACCCTAATACCTTAATCTGCTAAATGGACAAAATGTTAAACCAACTCCCAGTGGCTCATCACTGCATCATAGGCCAGAGCATCTCTCTGTCCTCAGAGAAGCTTCTCTCTGCAGGCCATGACAGCTAGCACAGGCGCCCATTGCTGGAACAGAGGACAAGAGACTGCAGGAGCTTTGCTCTAAAGCAGGTATTCACATCATAACCAACCTCCCTCCAAGACTAAGGGACCGTCACACAAGTGGGAAGCGGGGGTTGAAGAACACTCAGTCTAATGCAGTCTTCGTGAAAAGGCGTGACACAACTAGCAGACAGCCGTTGGACGAGGTCAAAACCTCTGCAGATTACCTAGGAAGCTCATGTATTAATTTCACATATGAGCCAGGTATGATGGTGCACGCCTTTAATCCCAGGGCTCAGAAGTCAGAGGCAGGCAGATCTCTGTGAGTTCAAGGCCAATGCGGTCCACAGATTGAGTTCCGGGACAGCCAAGGCCACACAGAGAAACCCTGTCTGCGGTAGGTGGGATTGTATATGTATTACAAGCTTGCAGCTAGTAAACTTAAGCTTCCTTGTGAAGATTTTCTTCACTTTCACATACTGTTGATCTTTTTAAAACTTTTATGAGAGCTAGAGAGATGGCTCAGTGGTTAAGAGCACTGGCTACTCTTCCAGAGGCCCTGAGTTCAATTCCCAGCAACCACATGGTGGCTCACAACCATCTACAGTGAGATCTGGTGCCCTCTACTGGTGTGCAGACAGAACACTGTATACATAATAAATAAATAAATAGATAGATAGATAGATAGATAGATAGATAGATAAATAAGTCTCTTTTTTTTAATAAATAAAAACTTTTATGGCTGGACAGACATGATGACAGATCTTTAATCCCAGCCACAGAGGCAGGCAGATCTCTAGGGCTAGCCTGGTCTATCTACATAATGATTTCCAGGACAGCCAGAGTTACATAGTAAGACCTTGTCTCAAAAAAAAAAAAAAAAAAAAAAAAAAAGTTTTATGATAAAAATATAAGGTAATGGGTACTTTCCTATATCTTAAAGAACATAATTTTTATTTTGGCTAATTATTTATGGTCTGCTAAAGGAAGGCATGAGGGACAAACTTGACCACTGAAAAAGGGAGGACATTTTGGAGTAACATCTGGACTCATGCAATTTTCTCGGCTAATGCCGTTTCCTCTGTGCGTTACTGCTTCTGTCCACACAACTTGGCCGACCCCACTAAACCACGCTGTCCATTCTCCTGAGCCATGAGCCTTTTTACTTGCTACTTCCCCCTGTGGGTGAGCCAGCAGCCAAGCAAAATGAAAAAAGGGAGGAAGCAAGCAGGAAAAACCCCACTGTGAGGCAGCAAGTTAGAGAGCCACTCAGGACTGTTTCACTTTTTTTCTTGTTTTCAGGGGGGTTTGTTTGTTCTTGTTCTCTGCAGACAGGCTACCCTGACAAGTCTTTTCCGTGTTTGGAAGTTCGCTTTATGAGAGTGGTATTCTCACGTGAAAATTCTAAAACACTCATAATGAGGTGCTGTAAATAAATTGCTGTTAGCTGTAGTGTTTTGAAACTGTCAGTCACATTCCTAGTGGAGGAATGGCTTGCCTCAGAAGAGGCCTGTGAGCCAGGCTTGTATTCACAGGAAGAGAGTATTTGCTGAAAAAATATACTGTGGAAATGCAAATGTTTGGGTAATTCCCTGGGGGAGAGCGTGACGGAGAACCGCACGCGGACCACATCCCAGACTAAGGAATCCACACAGGGCCACGTTCATCTCCTTGCTCACTTCCCGGGAGCACATTCCTAGTGCTAGGGATCAGAGCTGTAAGCAAGACGTGAG
Source organism: Psammomys obesus (assembly GCF_907164565.1). NCBI lineage: Eukaryota > Metazoa > Chordata > Mammalia > Rodentia > Muridae > Psammomys > Psammomys obesus. Next base: position 1,607,506 of record NW_026585895.1, on the reverse strand, counting down.
CCTCAGGCTCGTTTATGACGTGAAACTTAAGTTAAGCTAAAATGGGGCTCTGGCTAGACACAGAAAAACATCGACTCCGAAAATGACCTTAGAGGCAGAGAGACATGTAGCTATAAAACCTGTACATTTTTGTAATGACTGAATATTTTCAGAGACTTCCTACAGCGACACTAGGTTACTGTATCTCAACAATAATGCTGTGCAGCTCTCCAGCAGGCACACTGAACTGCTGTCTGCTGTTTGCATGTCCATTCCAGGACCAAGTGCCTGGATGACTAAGAAGCAGCACAAGTGATCCTGAGCCGTGCGTGCCTGCAGCACTCCTTTGTTTTGTTTTGTTTCTCTGTGTGGCCCTGGCTGTCCAGCACTCTGTGGACCAGGCTGGCCTCGAACTCAGAGATCCGCCTGCCTCTGCCTCCCTAGTGCTGGGGTTAAAGGTGTGTGCGCCACTGCCAGCTCCCTGCCGCACTCTTAACTAAGATGTGTGCAGTGGATACCAAATTCAGCACACGAAAATATAAAACTAACAGATAGATTATTCATGTCCCTGTTTCTCTTTTAGTATTCTTAACTGCCTCTTGCAAAAGAGGCTTATACAGTACCTGTTACAACAGGAAAAAAAAACCTGTTTTCTCTGACATGCTTATTCTACAAGCAGAATTCATTGAATAATACAAGTTTTACAGTGTTTACTCTTATAAGTTTAATGCTGAGGATTGCCCACGTGTTTCATTCTTCTTACGCTCTGTGCTTTGTTAGAGCTTATATTTATTAATGGAAAATTTCCCATGACTCTATCCAAATATATACAAAAAACTAAGTGTCAGCCCAATTCTAAACTAACCATATTAATAAAAGAGCCAGGCACAGTGGCGCACGCCTGCGATCTCACCACTCAGGGAGGCAGAGGTAGGAGAATCTCTGTGAGTTCAAGACCACCCTGGTCTACAAAGCGAGTCCAGGACAGCCAAGGCTACACAGAGAAACCCTGGCTCCAAAAAAGAAAAAGAAAAAAGAAAGAAAGAGAAAAAAGAAAGGTTGAAAATCAGGGAACTGGCCTCTTCCGCATGGAAGTAGTGTAGGAGTTTACTCAGTGATAAAACTTGAATAAACAAAAGACACGCCAAGTATCAGATTTTCCTTTCTCTCTAAAGTTTGGTGGTAATAAAACCCATAAATTCACAAATTAAAGAATCAGCTTAAGAGAAGAGCTGGAAAGAGCCTATCCTATTGGACGTGAGCTTGTTTTGAGCACCTACCTGTTGTCAACGTTTGCCCTCTCTGCCTCCACCTTGTATTGAGGGCTCAGCTCTTTAGTGTTTCCGGGATGCTCTCCTTAGCCCTGAGCTACAGCCACAGCGTGTCCATTAAAGCTGCAGTCGAGCAACAGCAGGTTCCACGAGCCTTTAGCATCACACTGATCTTCTCATTTGTAACTTGTACTCACGTTAAGAAAAAAAAACACGTCTCACTGTTTTATACCAGAAGTAAATACTGATTCAAAATAATGAAATGAGTTGTCAAAAATTTCCTTGACTGGAACAGTGTAGAACCATCTGAAATCAGTACTCTCTACAGTAAAATATACTCTGGTTTCTCTTCAGCTAGTGTAAGTCTTTCCTTTTATTATACAGTTGTATATTTAAAAATACAACACTGATGGAAATTTTAATCACTCTTACAGGTATGTTTGCATATTAATAGAGTTGTTTTAGTGAAAGTGCCAAAGCAAGTCCAGGGCAGCCACAGGGCTGCACAGAGAAACCCTGCCTTGAAAAAAAAAACAAAGAGACAGAGAGAGACTGTTGATCAGGTCCCCTGCTTAGGCCTCACTGCCTCCTGCAATCTAGCCCTGACTTAATCTCTTGAACACAATGGAAACACTGCTTTATATTCAAATTTCTCTCCAATTATTGCCTCATAAGAGTGGTTTGGGGGCTGGAGAGATGGCTCAGTGGTTAAGAGTACTAACTGCTCTTCCAGAGGACCTGGGTTCAATTCCCAGCACCAACATGGCAGCTCACAACTGTCTCTAGCTCCAAAATCTGACACCTACAGACACACATGCAGGCAAAACACCAATGCACATAAACTAAAAATGAATAGTTTTTTTAAAAAAGAGTAGTTTGAACACAAAAGAGAAAAAGAGCTGCATGAGTATGTCTATGTCGTTTTCATGCATGTGCACATGTTCATATGTGCACGTGTGTAGAAGCCTGAGGTCAATGCTGAGCGTTTCCTCAGTCTCTCTCCACCTTCTAGGTCCAGGCCTCGCCCTGAGCCCAGAGCTCACTGTTCAGCTGCTTTGTCTGAGCAACTTGCTGGTTCCCTGATGGCTTCCCAGAGGATGGGATTATAGACAGACCCCATGACCGCCCAGCGTTTATATGCGTGTGGCAGAGTCAAGCTTCCTTTTGCTTCTGAAGCAAAAGCTTTACAAGTTTTTCAGTGTTCTCACAGGCTGTTGAGGAAGAAGAGTCACCAGCGGTCTTACCTAGATGCTCTGTGCACAATGGTCAGCCAGGCAAACATGAATGTTTGTTATTTTCTACTTGGATTCTTAAAGCTCACGCCACAGGAAGAACCCCATGCCTGGGACGTTCCCAGAACAGGCGGTTGAGGTGGCTGCAGGCTCTGAGGAGAACCCACTGATACTGTTTTGTAAATAGACACTCAGCAAACTACCTCCTAAACGCCGATTCTTGCAAACATAGACTACTGCAGCTTTCACACTCACTGCACATCAGAGCAGATCCTTTGTGCTGTTGTTAGAGTCACAACCGGTAAAAGCAGAGAAAAGAATCGACTGTGGACTACTCATCCTTAAATGAAACATCCACATCACAACATGCTCGACGCTCAGGCAGCACTGAAGAAGGCGGGGTGGAGAGATTCTAAGAGCCGCAGGCCAGGGAAGACTGCTGAGGTGTCTTCTGGACCTGACAAGGCCTTTACCCTCAAAAACTCACAGTAACTGTAGCTGCTTGTATCAGACCTTGTACAAGATTGAGCCAGTCAATATTCTAGCATGGTTAAAGAATGGGCTAATGAGGCCCCGCCACTGCCCGAAAGGCATGGTTAACTGATGGTTGCTGAAGGCGGCAAGACTCTCTTTTCATGGGTGCGGCTCATGGTAGTGTGACGGAGAACATATTTCCAGGATATATTTACTGTGCTAAACTTGTGAGAAAAAATTTTTTGCTTGTATAAGCCATGAGAAAGTTGTTCCTGCCTTGAATGTCCCCTGTCAGCTGGCCTGAGGTGGACCACTTCCTGGCACAGTTGTGTTATTCTTATTCTTATTATTATTATTATGCAGTTTTTATTCACTTTGCATCCTTGTTGCAGCCCCTTCCCTCCTCACCTCCCAGTCCTACCCTTTCTCCCTCCCTCCCCTCCCCTCCCCTATTCCTCAGAAAAAAGGAGCTCACTTTCCCATCCAGCCCAGCTCACCAAGGTGCATCAGGACTGAGCATGTGGCCTGCCAAAGCAGTGCCACCAGGGGGAAGTGATCAAAAAGCTGGCAAAGGAGCCCGATGCAGTCCACACTTCCCTTACTAGAGGACCCACACCAGACCTAAGCTGCCCATCTGCTACATCTCTGTAGGGGGCCAGTTGTGTTATTCTTAAAAACTGCTGATTATTGCAAAATATTTTCACTGCCTCAGCTCCTCCTACAAGTTAATGAGCTCACAAGATTAAACAGGTTAACTGCTAACTTCTACCTTTGTGTGAAATGCTTGCTTGCTTGGATGGCTCAGGCACCTGCTGGACATCCATTAAAATCAAGCCTTGCCTCCACCCAGAAAGGATGGGAGTTACTTTATGGGACTAGAGAGAGGGCTCAGAGGTTGGGAGCACTGGCTTATCTTCCAAAGGTCCTGAGTTCAGTTCCTAGCATCTACATGGTGGCTCACACCATCTACAGTGAGATCTGGTGCCCTCTTGTGGCCTGCAGGTACACATTCAGGCAGAATGCTGTATAAATAATAAATCATTTTTAAAAAATTATTATTTTATGGTTTTTGCCTTTATAATCCTTAGGCTAACAATAGCTGGGGCCTTACTTAGAAAACTCTCTCTGGGTTGGGTTCTGGACACTCTCTTTAAAAAAAAAAAAAAAAAAAAAAAAAAAACGGACTTACTAAAGCCAAAACTTGAGTCTGACTGGTGAGTCTCTGAATGACCCACAACAGCAGGATGTCCAACCTCTAGGGGATGAACCAATATCATGTGCACACTGGAAACCCTAAAATCAGGCTCAGTGATTCCCAGGAAGGGTGCAGGAGGAGTGGGAATGGAGTTAATAAACCACCAAGAAATTATGTAGTAAACCACCAAAAAATTATGTTACCATTTTGTCTCTAGAAAAAGAGAAGGGATGGAAGGAGGGAAAGAGAGAGGAAGGGAAGTGAAGAAAGAGTTGGCTTTTCAAAATAAAAAATAGTAGTGAAGTTTTAAAACTGTGAAGGTTTTGATGTTTTCATTAAATAAGGTATTAAAAAGTCCTCATTAAGGGCTGGAGAGATGGCACAGAGGTTAAGAGCGATGTTGGTTTTTCAAAGGTCCTGAGTTCAATTCCCAGCAACCACATAGTGGCTCCTAACCACCTATAATGAGATCTGGCGCCCTCTTATGGGCTGCTGGCACACATGCAGGCAGAATTCTCTATAAAAAATAAATAAATAAATCTTTTAAAACATTTTCCTCATTAAATGAATTACTGGCTGTTAGCTGTTATCATCCCAACCAATCAATCCATGGTAATGTTTGCCTTTAAATGTCAGTAATCCTTGTCCTTAGATGCTTGAATTAGATTCACACTGGAGTTTATTAACTGAATAGTGATTGTTATATGCAAAATAGGGAGGCCTTGGAAAGAACTGGGTACGAGACAACAGATAGATGGCCTACAACATAGTCGCTGAGCCATGCATTTTCCTACACGTAAATGTTTACTGTTCAGAAATGCCTGAAATTCTTTAAAAAGTTATACTTATGAACTAAATATTACAAAATGGCTAACTACACATTCATATCTATTATACACTTAAGCAATGTAGATTTTCAAGGCTGTAACAATTAAACGTAGTGACACTTTCATTCACTAACTGCTGTATCTCTTGAAGCTGATTGGTAATGAAAAAGTACGTGATGATGTGGGAAATAAGCAAGATAATATTAATTTTGGAAGCCCTTCACATTTACAACAAAATGTATATTTGAAGACTATTTAGTAGAGAGGAAGGAAATGGTGTTCAAGGAGAAATACATGATTTGACAGAAGATACAAAGTTTTGGGGAAATGTGGACATATTTTTCTTTAGATTTTTGAGTTAATTTGGACATGTTTGCTGGTTACTGAAATGGTGATTAATTGGCCCTCCCTCTCCACAATCGATGTGACCACAGACCACAGAAGCCAGCCTGGGCCACAGCCTGCATCTACACCATGATGTGTGGCTGACTGAGCTGTCAGTGTCTGGGCAGCCCTGACTAGGGCTGCGACCCTTTAGAACAGCTCCTCATGCTGGTGATCCCCAACCACAACACTATTTCATTGCTACTTCATAACTGTAACTTGGCTAACGTGGTGGGTAACAGTGCAGATACCTGACATGCAAGGTTTCTCGGCCCACAGGCTGAGAACCGCTGCTCCAGGGGGATCTTGCGGGGTTGAAGAGAAAGTGTTTGTTTGTTATTTGTTTGTTTGTTTGTTTGTTTCAAATGCTCCTCCATCTAAGTGCACTATGTAGGAAGATTCACTCAGAGTCGTTTAACTTCTGAGGGTGCCTGTGACGAAGCAGCTCTCATGTGATACTAAGGAAGATGGTTCTAAGGACACTGGCCTGCTGTCAGTTACGGGAATGATACGGGAAGAGCCCAAATTCACGCTGAGCTGGTCAGTCTTGAAAACCCTGCCTCTGAGATTGGAGTATTAGGGGATAATAACTGGGCCCATTAATTTAAACTTGTATCTTCTATGGTTGTCTTCCTTTGGGGAACAAATCATGGCCAGGCAAAGTCTGTGCTTTCACAAACAAGCTATTAGCCAATCTGTGAAAACGGTTTTAGTTGGAAGATGTTTACAGTGATATGACTCACAAGGCCCAGACAGAACCTTCTCTCTGTCAACTGTTTTGTGAGATGACACAGCAGTAGAGGTCCTGTTACACAAACATTGCAAAGGTGGAAAGAGAGACTAACTCCATAAATTGATAGGGTTTTGTTGTTGGTGGTTTTGTTTTGTTTTGTTTTGTTTTGTTTTGTTTTCCAAGGCAGGGTTTCTCTGTGTGGCCCTGGCTGTCCTGGAACTCGCTCTGAAGACCAGGCTGGCCTTGAACACAGAGATCCACCCCCACCTAGTGGATCATATTTTTAAAGATTTCAAAAATTAAGTACGGGGAGCAATGAAACAAAGCATTTTGGAGCTGAAGAATGAATATCAGAACATGGAGTGATTCAAAAGCAAAGCAAAAATTATAACGCATGATTCCAGGCTCTGACTCATCTACTTCCTGAAAGGCTGAACAATCCAATAGTGAATCTGCTTTTGGCTCTAGTTATAAGGAGGTGTAACTTTCTGAAGAACTGCTCAGTGTGAAATTACTTGATGGCGTAATATGTCCATATTTGAAACTGTGACCATTTTCCTGGTTACCTTTTTTTTTTTTTTTTTTTACGTAGGAAAATAGTTGACACAAATGGTTTTATAAAAACAAAGAAGGTTGGAATAAAGATGCTAAAATCTTTAGCCCACAGACTCTAACTTCTTATTCATAATATAAAAAGAAAAAATGGGCTGGGCAGTGATGCACAGGCAGCTCTCTGAGTGAGAAGCCAGCCTGGTCTACAGAGCAAGTTCCAGGTCAGCCAGGGCTACACACAGAAACCCTGTCTCAGAAACAAAAAAGTAAAAATGAAAATCACTTCATGGGAAAGGAATAACAGTGCCAGGCAGAAAAAGAAAATATTCTTCCGTTTTGTTTTGTTTTGTTGTTTTATGAGACAGGGTTTCTCTGTGAATCCCTGGCTGTCCTGGGCTCACTCTGTAGACCAGGCTGGCCTCGAACTCACAGAGATCTGCCTGCCTCTGCCTCCCCTTGTGCTGGGATTAAAGGTGTGCGCCACCACACCTGACTACAAGACAGAATATTCTAATGCTATGGATGTTAAAAAGCTTAAAAACTTAAAAGAGGGTATGGTTATTCACACTGCTGTAGATGAGAGAACTCATAAGTATCTAAAATATTCCGGCGTATTTCATAAGCAAACAGAGACTTAGCAACCAGTGGGGGGTGGGGGTGGTCTCTCTGCCACAGCCCCATTTTTCGTATCCTTGGCTAGTCTCACTATAGACCAGGTTGGGCCAAGGTGCAGCGATCCTCCTCTCTCAAGCGCTGGGATTACAGCTGTGCCGCTGTACGCGGCCGTTCTTCTCTGTTTGTGGCTGTGGTGGGAACGGGGGTAAAAGCTACTGAGGTCGGGCATCTGCGACATGGGCCTGTGGGCGGCCAGGCACGCCAGTGCCAAGGTCTGCTTCCTGTCTCTGTGCGTTCTGCTCTGGGCTACTGTGCTCTGGGACTGACACGGGAAAGGCACCCCGACACCTTGTGGTTCTGCCAGCTGAGCTGACAGCCCACATCTCCATCACACGCTCCCCTGGATTTCTTACCTTGATAAGCCTGTAGTCCTCCAAGGAGACCCGGAGATGAGCTCCCAAAATTATATTGTCTGCAGAAGAAATCCGGAGACAGGTCCCCAAAAAGATACAGTCTAGAAATAATACAGGCTAGGGGTCTTGACTGGGTTCAGTTTCTCTGCCAGTTGGAGAAATAAAAGGCAGGCAAAGGTCTGAAGGGCAACAGAGAGCAGCAGAGATTGCAAATGCTGCTGGCAGAACAGCAGGTAAAGATGGCTCATGAGGGTGAGCAACCCCCGGCCCGGCAGACGCTTGGAAGAGCGACCCTCTGCAAAGCAAGGAGAGCCCAGCCTTTTCTGGAGGCCCGGGGTTTTAAAGCATCTCAAGCCTTCCTCCCCCAAGGTAGGGTTGCTCAGTCTGAAGACAGATAGGACCTGTGTCACATTCTCAGCGAGGAGAGTTGGTCAGTCTGAAGACCTGTGTCACGTCCTCAGTGGGCCTTGAACTCACTGAACCGGTTCCCAGCTTGAGGCTTTTGCCTTAAGGTCAAAGGCTGCTCAAGAAACTAGCCTCCGTCCTCATGCACCATCACCCCTCTCCACATCTGCCTGCCTACCAGGAAGTAAGTCTAACTCCTGACCACTCACCCTGCTGGACGACAGTACCAGCGCCTGGTAATAGGGAAGAAGATGGTCGGCCGCAGATTCCACCTGGATCTTGCTTCAAGTGTGGCAAAGAATTGTCCTATGCCTCAGCCCAAACTGCAGCCACTGTTGGCTTGGCTGCCCTGCTCTGCCTCGCCAAGGTAGTTTTCCTAAGTCTCCCCTCTACAGGAAAATCTCTTAGACCCTCTGCTCTGGGGGCTGACGCTGTCCAGCGTGGTAGCTGAAGACTTAACGATGCCGTGGGTGGCTGCCAATCACAGATAACCTCTGCCCCAGCAAAGACCCCAGAGGTCACCACACTGGCTGTCCAGGTAGCAGGTAAATCTGTCATCCTTAACTGACACAGAGGCCGTTTGGTTTCCACTTCCTGCTCAGGTTTCTCCTTGTCAGATGGCTGTGACAGTTACGGAGACCAGGCCTAGCTTTATCAGTTTAGGGGCAGCGGCTGACCTTGTCCTGCTCCCCGCAGGACACAGCTTCCTGCTCGGTCCCTCTCCCACTTAAAATCAGGCCTGGCCTTTTCTAGACCTGCTCTCCAGCTGAGAAACGCAAGCTCACAGCTTTCCCTTGCTGGCAGGCTTCATGCTGATGCAGACAGACTCACAGAAATGGGTTTCAAGGTTAAAAGCAAACTCTAGCTATTGCCATTGCTGCCACTACGTGAAACTTGCTTTTTACTGCTCCGTCATTTAAAAGAACTCGCCCTTCAATGGCTTTTCTCAGTAGCCAAGCACCTACACCTCACAGTAAATGAAAAAGGTCAAAGTTTATGCAAATTGCCCGGGTCTGAGGAAAGGATTTAAAGTATGTGAAAATGATTTAAGGTACGTGAAAATGAGGCCTAAAGATGATACAGGATGCTAAGAGTTCAAAGGTCACTCGGTGGAGTTCTGCTATGTTAATCCAGCCTTGGTAAGACACTGGCTATTAAACCTTTTTTAAAAATTATCATAGCCAGCCAAATGGGGTGGCTCACGCAGTGAGGCAGAGGCAGGCGGATCTCTGTGAGTTCAAGGCCAGCTTGGTCTACAAAGGGAGTCCAGGTCAGCCAAGACTACACAGAGAAACCCTATCTCCAAAAACCATCATAGTCACAGATTCAGGTTTGTTTTTTTTTTTTTAATCTCCTAAATATAAATTTAAAAGTGCTTCTCATTGTGTTAGAAATATCCCTGTCTTCTGTTTTCTTCCCTGCCAAGAAAAATCTCTTATTGCAGAAAAATATATCTACATGTTTCTATTATACTGATAAATTTTCAAGCTTTGTTTTGCTATGGCTTAAAGGTATGTGTCTATTCCCACTGTTTATGGACACTTGTTAACTGCTTTTTGTACAGTGAGTATTTCAGTGCAGTTTAACAGACAGTGGTCATGCTATCCAAAACTTCAATCTCTTTTTGTATACTTAAAAATATTCACAGGCCAAATGTACTCAGGGATCCCTTGCCATAGGTAAGCCTGGGTAATTGTTCCCTGACTGTCTTCTGGCTCACTCAGAAAACCAGATCCTGCTCCCACCCCCAGCACAGCCTCTGACTGGAATTCCAGCCTCCCTGACTCCCTCTTCACCACAAACGGCTGGACGCTCTCAGCTGTCCAAATACACAGAAAAGAGCTTGAGCTGAACCACAGGGGGATTTCTGGAGGTTAAATAAAAGCAACCATTCCTCAGGGGCTTTTGAAATCAGTTCCCATCGGCCAAAAGGTGTCCTTTCTCTCCCCTCTGGCAGAAGTGACAGGGCTCCATTGACATGTACCTGTGGCTGCACAGCGATGCCCATGCGGCCTCCAAGCCCCCTCAGTCCCTACTCACGAACACCTGCTGTACATTTCAAAGCTCCCACACCAGTCTCCTGCCCCCCCTTCTTATAACCCCATATTCTGGCTACACTTTTTCTTGTTATCTGCTTTCTGTCTCTTGTTCTTGTTCTCTCTCGCTCTCTCTCACTCTCTTCCTCCCTCTCTCTCTCTATATATATATACATATATATTCTCTCTGTTTTTCTTTCTCTCTCTCTCTCTCTCTCTCTATATATATATATATATTCTCTCTCTCTCTCTCTTCCCCCTTTCCCCCCCCTCCACTATTCTCTCCTGCTCAAATGCTTCCCTAGCCCTGGCCATGTCAAGTCTGCTGACCATGTTCTCTCTGCTATGAACTCCTCCAGATGCCTCTGGCTCTTCTTTCTCTCATATCTACAACAAAGTTTGACCATATCATGGAGCAATGATGTCAGCAGTTTCCTTACTACATCCCCTCACACACAAGAATTACACACTATGAAACTTCGGAGACATGTTCAAGACACATGCTCAAGCACATGCAAACTGTTAGATTATGTTAGATTATTTAAGGCAGCTGTAGAGAGACAGAAGAAGGAAAGAAAGATAGGCTTGGTCTGACCTTAAGTGGGACCATGTTTATTCTCAGCGAGGAAGAGCTTTATCACCCACATGTGCAGATGGCCAAAATGCCTACAGAAGATAGGCTGCGGCCCCTTATGGGGCGGAAATGACTTCCGCCGTCCACGGGAAGCTGGGAAGTGTAGTCTTTCAGCAGGAAACTATCATTCCTAACTCTGACAGGATATAAAAAGTGCAGGGCAGGGATGTGAGAGCTGCTTTGTGTTTTGTTCTGCGGAGGGGGTTCTTTGGTGGGGGGTGGTACCAGGTCCAGTTGAAGAGGAGCTCCTCTGGTCAGGCAGCAAGGAGTCTTAACTCTTAACTCGTTCAGCTGCAACAGATCATGTGATTTTCATCCTGCATTCCTGAAGAAACTTGAAAATTTATTACTGGGGGGCTACAAGCAGATTACTTTGGTTACAGAGTAAAAATGAAAGGTTTTCCAGGAAGGCTGAGGAGTAGGGAGGAGCTGAGGTGGGAGAGATAGAGGACCAGCAAGAGAAAATGAGCATACAGTCGATTCAGGGTGACAGTGATGGTCCCATTGCCAAGTCTGAGGCACCAAAATGAGCCAGCAGGAGTAGCAGAGCGCTACAGAGCAGCTAAGGAAGGGACCAGAGAGAACCAAGGACTAGTGTAAAGATCTGGCCTGGGGTGCGAGGAGGAAGGTGCCTTTTGGCCAGAGCTTCTCCACAACATCCAAAGGGTCTTTGTAGATGTATCAGGAACAAGCGGAGCTGTTGTGGAGTGAGAGCTGTCGGGAAAGCTTATGTGGGACATGTGTTTGGGTGTAAGGTGAAGTTCAGTAAGTAAAACATGTAAAAGGCAGGGTGAAAACATCAGTGTGAGGAGAGTAAAGAAGAAAGCAGTGATCTGGGCAGAGCCGGAGCAGAGCGAGCTGGAGCCCAGACAGGAGGCTTAGGCTTATGTCTCTAGGCCCCATCTCAGACCAGTCAGGATCTGTCGGCCCGGAAGCAGCATGATCACAGAGGAGAGCCCAAACCCCCCAGTAGTCAGACATAGTCTTTGGTTGGTTGGTTGGTTGGTTTGGTTTTTCAAGACAGGGTTTCTCTATGTATCCTTACTGTCCTGAACTCCCTTTGTAGAGCAAGCTGGGCTCGAAATCACAGAGAGCCGTCTGCTTCTGCCTCCCCTAGTGCTGGGATTAAAGGCATGCGCCACTGCACCTCGCTAGATCTAGTCCTCTTTAATCTTGGAGCACTGCACCATTCGGGGAGTCCAGCTGGCCCTGATGGATGTTACTGCTCTGAGCTGGTGAGGCAGAGAAGGGAACTGATGGAAAGGAGACTTCAGTCCAGCAGCTTTTAGTTCTGAGTCCACAAAACAATGTCCAGAGTGGGAAAAAGAGGGATGAGTTGGACAGCCCATGGTCCATGGTTCTCTTTTAGAGGGTCCCTGAATTGCTTTCAGGGTTTTGCCCATCGATCGCTTAGAAACTGCTCCAAGGCTGACCAAAGGACAAAGAGCGGAGCAGCAGTCACAATGCCTCAGAAGAGGGTCTGTGCAAGGGACTATGATAAAACTTAACAGTTGGCAAAGATCCAGAGCATCTCAGGAGGTGAAAACTGTACAACTCTATAGGGATCATTAACAAAGTTATATGAGGAAAACCGTCCATCAAGACTAACAGGAGTTACTGTGAGGTTGAGTACAAAGCTAGCAAAAGGTTAAACGAAATTGTACAACTGGCTGGGCCGTGGGCCGGAGGTCTGTAGAAGCAACAGATAACCAGGGCTACCTGTTTGCTGCATCAGACTCTTGCTATGGAACAAGCGCCTGGAAGCTTTGCAAAAGAGGCCAGTTAACAGAACACCGGAAGGAGAGCAAACTATTAATTTAGTGAATAACGCTGCTGCTAAAGCTGTGCTCATAGAACTAATCCCTTCCTTCCTTATCGATTGCTTATCCCTCCTTCCTCCTCACCGCCTTTTGGGATTACATCTCATTTTATAGGACTATTTATATGTAATTCCTTATTTACCAGAAAGTATAGACTTGATAATGACGGGAAGAAGGTGTCTTAAACAACTTACTGGGGCTGGAGAGATGGCTCAGAGGTTAAGAGCTCTGTGTGCTCTTCCAGAGGTCCTGAGTTCAATTCCCAGCAGCCACATGGCGGCTCCCAACCATCCATACTGAGATCCTCTTCTGGTGTGCAGGTGTACATGTGATCAGAGCACTCATAGAATAAATACACTGAGAAAACAACTTACTGGTAAAGAGCTTATAGAGATTATTGTGCCACTAAATACAACACAGGTAGATTATTTGTCCCACACTGATAATAATGGAGAGGTAGCATTAACATGTTACTCAAGACCTATAGATAATCATTATCCCAAAGATGACATTTGAAGATTTTTTAAATCTTTTGTTTTGGTTTGGCTTGGTTTTTCGAGACAGGGTTTCTCCCTGCAGCCGTGGCTGACCTGGACTCGCTCTGTAGACCAGGATCACCTGCCTCTGCCTCCAGAGTGCCGGGTTTACAGGTGTGCACCTGCTTTAAATCTTTTCTAAGACCCGTGCATGTTACCTAAAATTACACATCCAAAAGTCCCAGCAAGTGCTTACTAATGCTTTTATAGACGGCTCTTCAAAAGGACAAGGAGCATATATTTTATATACAAATTCTGCGTCATCCATGAAATAGATTGTGCGCAAAGCAGATTGTTGCAGGTGCCATAGTCAATCAGTCCTTACCAGACGTTTCTCGGCCACTGAATATTTTAGCTGACTCTGCACATTCTTGTTTCTCTTTTAGAAACTGCAAGACCTTAACACCCCCCCCCCCCAGTAATGTCATTTCACAAATATTCCTCTCCCTGCAGCCACCTATCCAACAGCGAACCAGCCTTCCTCATAACTCAAACCTGTGCTTCTCCTAACCTGCCAGTGTTCTAGCCGATGAGCTGGTCTCCTTTTTTCTCCTAGGACTTTCTTTTCAGGATGCTCAAAAATCTCATACCAGCTTCACCAGCTTGACTTTCTTCCACACCACTGCCATCTACTGGTGGAATGCATTAATTAATCCTTGGGCATAAAACTACCATTTGGCAAACAGGTATCACTGATATCTCAGAACTTGGGTGGTCAAAGTACGTTCATATAACAATTCAGACTTTCTCTAATATGACCGTTGCTCCTTCTCACAGAGGTGAAACAACCTTGGATGCCATTTATTGTACACCTCTTTAACGGCACTCCCATTACAATTTGATAATGGCCCTGCCTGTACCAGCAAAGGCTTTAAGAAACTTCACAATTAATCACGTTCCTGGATTCCCTTTCAGTGTACAGAGTCAAGTTACTATGGAATGACACTATCAAATACTTAAATGACAATTTTTTTAAATAAAAAGAGGCATACACACCCACCTAAATCCCCACGTACTATACTACATTTAACTATGCTAACTATGGTAAGCTTTTTCACCTTAAAGGATAATGCTGTTTCTAATGTCCAAAAGCATTTTGCCCTAGAGAAGTCACAGCATAAAGTACACGTTAAATGGGGAGATCTAGAAACTAATCAAGGCAAAGGGTCAGATGTTCTTCTCATGGTTACGCCTGTGTCTTTGCAGAAAATGAATGAAGCCCCAGACTCCCACTCTGATACGGCTGACCAGAATAGCATCCCAGAGACCACTGGACAAATAAAGCATCTGGAGACAGATGACAAAGCCATCCAGGAGAGGTGCCAAAGAAAGAATAAGTCAGTAACTTGGGGAAGGAACAAGGTCACAATACTACTGATCCAAAAGTGATGCTGTTATGTTTACTGACTATGTTACATGTTAATTCTCCACTTGTTAATGCAGAATCCAAATGCTTTCTGTCAGCAATGAGGCAGGCATAAAATTCACAGCTGTAGCAGGAGACAGCATGATGTTGTCTTGCCTTAATGAGGACTATTTCTTATGTTTTTTTTATTCCCAATCCCAGGAACGCTTACTGAACCATGGAGAGATTTCAAAAATGGTTTGTATTTGTTGGGCCTGATAAGGCCTGCTGAATCTACCTGAGCCTGGCTTGAGTTTGGAGACCTGTCTTTAGCTTCTGACTTAAGAGGCGCCACTTCTGGGCAAAAGTGATTCAGCATATCCGCCTTAAAAATCAACCCTGCCTGGTAACTGTTATGTGGAGTTTTGTCGCTGGCCCACCTCTCCTTGCACTACCTAACCTTGCTCTCTAAGTCATCTTGCCTCACTTCCTTAACCCCGCCCCCTGACCCAAACCTATGAAAAGGACAGCTTTATTCAATGAACTGAGTTCCTGCTTCGACAGATCTCCTGGCTCGGTGGTGGTTTATTCCCTGGGGCATCTGGGGAGGTCCCGGCCATCGACACTCATTATCCTGCTCAGCCACGGAGGGCGTCCAGCTTGACTGGCCACCCTCCTCTCAGCTCCACCTGCCGGATAGCGACCCGGCATTGTATGACTACTACATTAGGAAAAATTATTAACAGATGGATCAGTTGAGAACCACAGTTTACCAAATAGAGCTACTAGAGATTGTTTGCTGCTCAAGTATAAATTGTTGACAATTTCCTGAAATACGTTGCTTTAATATATCCCTCCAAGCTTGCTTCCATATAAACTGCATTTGTATTTGGCATGACTATTAACTTGTATGCCTTAGTTATCTTTAACAGCTTACAATAAGTGTACTGTCACAAAACACCACCTCTTTTTTTAATGACTCTGTTTCTCCAAATAACTAAAGCTTGACAAAGACAACATGGCCATCACAGTTCTTAAATGATCCAGTTTTAAAAACAAACCTTCTTAAAAGGCTGATATTGCCTCTTTAGTTTGAAAACAGGGTACAATGATGAGCAGAGTACCCCCTTAATCACCTCAACCAAGGTGGTGGTAAAGTCACGCGGCATGCTTCCATCCAGATGAGGACACCAGCCAAGATGGCAACAAACCACACAGTTGCTAGGTCACTGTCGTCTCCAACCCAGCACCAGCAGCTGAGGTGCCTATTTAACATATCAAAGTGGGCCTGGCCTCCAGGTTCTCCCAGCATCCCTGAGTCCCAACAGGTTACAGGGAAGGCTGCCACTGGCCCTCTACCCTGAACCCTCCCCCCAGAGGCTCTTTCCTATGTAATCCAGACCTTGTGGTTACTCGCCCCCTTTTGCTCCGTTTGTACCTTGGGCTTCCCGGTTGGTTCCCCTCTGTCCCTTTTCCCTCCCTTCTCCCCATGACTACTCTGGACCCCCCCTGCCTCTGGCTATGCTCTCTTACATTCCTATCATAAGCTTTCTCCTCCATCATACCTGGGAGCAGTCATGTCCTTTTCTTTTTTTTCATTCAGTCTTCAGCCATGATGGAAGACATTCTGGGTCTGAGCATGTTTGTAAACCAGGGCCTTGAGGAAGATTAAAGAGAACTGTGTGTTATACTGGGGAGGGGCCTCGAACCACTGTAACATTGTGTCTTGCAGAATTTTCTAAATCAGTTTAGGTATTAGAAACCCAAAGACTTCGGGCCAGCAGCAACCATTTGTCCAATGTGTGTTGAGGCCAGATTTGGACCAAGAGTTGAGCAAATGAACTACAAATAGGGTCTACTGTTTCAGATTAGCATGTATCGAGGCTGAGAGAGGGTACTTTGGAATGGAGAATTTAAAACTCATAGCAGCATCTACGATCAAAGTAAACGCAGTGTTGGGATATATTTAAAAATACGCCACGGAGGCGACAGATCTAGCATGAAGGATATTTATTGGATAGAGAGAGACATGGTGGGGGGAGAGGCGAGAGAGACAAAGTGGCCCATTGGTCCTTTTATATCTCAGCTGAACTTGTCTGCCACACAGCTGGTGGGTAACATGACATCACAGGTTACTAGGCAGCCCAGAAGCAGGTTGACTATACTTAAGCTCTGAATCTCAAGTTGACCAAAACCTACCTGGAACGTAAAGAGGCTCCCGAACCTGCACCATTCCAGGGTCACCGGAAGGCCAGAGTGGATGCTGTCTGACAACCTGGTGGATGATCTTTTGCTGTTGTATGGAGCCACACTTCACCCGAATCCCCCCAAATCCTGAGTGTTGGTTAGGTGCTAATCCCGGTGCTCGTCTCCCGGCGGACGGAACCCTCCCTATCAGAGAGGTCCCACATGCACCCTCCTCCGTCCATAGAATCTATCCGTGTGCTCACTGCAAATCCTTCCTCACAAGGACTCATTGTAAAGGCCACGGGTGCTTTGCTACTTTACGGGGGGGGGGGGGGGGGGGGGGGGAGATGGCGAGGGTGGGGGGGGTGGGGGGGGGGCGGCGATGTAGCCAACCTTGAAGCTTTGTTGTGATAAGAGTAAAGTGGAGACTTTTCCCCAAAATTTTACTGTGAGTAAATGTGTGAAGAAACTAAATTAATAAACTACACCAAGAGGTGAGGTCCTGGAAGTTTTGACCCAGCGCCTACCAGCCCGGTGTTGACCCGGATTTCATTCTGACCGGTTCCCTGCCCGCGATGACGCTGCAGGGACCCCAACAGGAAGTGACTTCTGCAGTCCACAAGGGACTCTGGGAAGTGTAGTCTCGCAGGAAACTGTCCCTGCCAGGATGCTCAATTTTGCCTTTGTAATTTCGGAGACTTCCAGAAACCAAGACTGTAATTGTTCTTTAATGTCTGAGATGGGAGGGAAATAGGCAGAACCAGGAAGAACTTCGTAGAGAAAGTAGCGCCTGGAATGTCTGAAGCAGGCAGGCGCTGCAGAATGGAACCTATGTAGGTCGGAGAGATGGCTCCGCATCCTGCTTGCTACCAACCCAGGACCCACAAGGTGGAAGGAGAGAGCCAACTCCTGTTGTCCTCCGAGCTCACACTCAGTGTCTGTCACACACACACACACACACACACACCAATGCACACAATTTTTAAAAATAAAATATTATAAATTTTTTAAAAGAAAAAAATGATTACAAACTGAACAATTCTAGGTTCAAGCCTCAGATACGCATCTTCCTGTTAAATGCAGACCTTAATTCTATCTCAGTGTCTAAGCATGGTTTTGGCTGGAATGGATTTTCTTCCCAAATGAGGATGAACGTGAATCAGGAGAGCTGCACCACTCTATGCTGTCTGCGCTTCAAGCCTCTCATTTGTGAAGAGGCTTGACAGGACTATCTTAAGGACTTGCTTTGGGTAACAGACATACATTGAGGAGCGTGCGTGAGCAGTTGCTTAGGCTATCCAAACAGTCCGGTCAGAGCTGCCGCTCTTAAACCTGATCAGTAAGAATATTTTCTAGTCCCTACTATTTGCTCAGCGCTCTGGAATGGGGGCGGGGGTGTGACTGTAAAATACCAGGAAGCATGCACTCAGCTTGAACCTTAAAACTGCCAGAGCCCATTGCTTGTGTGGCAACTTTTCACACAGTCACAACTACAGAAAGAAGTAGAGAGGAGGCAGCAGAGAGCTGTGGGGCAGAAAAGACTCTAGAAACCATGCCTCTAGAACGCTGAATGAAATCTAAGACCAAGCCGGGGTCCAGCATCCCCCATAGACCACCCCAGTCCTCCCACTTGGCTGCTTTATGACCTAGACAAGGCATGTCACGTCTCTGGTCTGTGGTCTCTGGTCTGTGGTCCGAGACCTCTGAAATGAGTTCAGCCAAACCTAGCTCTCAAGGCTGTTCTAAAGGTTGGTTTGTTTTGTTGTGGGGGGAGAAGGGGTGTTTTGTTTTTGTTTTCAGTTAGAAGAGTTGCTGAATTCTGCAGCCAAGCTGCCTCAGGGCAGAAGTGAAAACTGAACAAACTGAAGATGGGAGAGATGATTTGATAGTTACATAAATAAGATCAGTTTAGATAATAAACCATCTGTTATGACTAAAATAAGGATACAGTTTTGTGATGATGGACTTATTCTCTCTGAGCCTCGCCCAGTGCAACTTGAAAAGTGAGTCAGAAACCAGGCATTCCGCCCTCTAGATCCTGTTCATGTCCCTCCTGCTGCTGTACAGGGAAGACTGAGAACATCACAGTGTGAGGGATAGAGGTCTCTTCCTGCCTGACGCGTTGGAAGCCCCCATGGGCTCAGACCGCTTTAAGGGTCACATAGCAGACACCTGCATATCAGATACTGACATTACAATTCCCAGAGGTAAAATTAGAGTAATGAAGTAGGAACAAAATGACGTTTCTGGCTGGGGTCACCACAACCTGGGGGCTTGTAGCATAGGAAGGTTGGGAATCAATCCAGCCTCGGTAATCCTCAGCTTCTACCCTTGTTTGTTAGCACAAGTCCTTCCTTCCATGGATGCACAGGCATGAGAAACAGAACTTTGCTGTGTGGTGAGAAGTTGAAGGTCTGAGTGATATTAGCGCATAGCTGAAACTATCTCAATATGGTGACAGAAGAAATTAAGGAAAGCATGTTGATGATAATAATCTAATGTGATAAATTTATAGCCCAAAAGGGATATTAAATTTTACAGTATCATTTTATACTCACTAAAGGCTTACTCCATCAAAATGAGGTGTCGTGACATCTTATGAATTTAAATGTATGAATTCAAAATTTTATAAAGAAATGCCATTTTAAAATATAAGGAAGGGTTAGATGACGCAGTCAGCAAAATGCTAGCCATAATGCAGAGCTGAGTTCACTGCCAGAAACCACGTAAAAAGTCCATCATGGCGGGCCATCCCTGAAATCCCAGTACTGAGGCGGTAAGCACAGGAAGCTCCCTGGTGCTCACTGTCAAACCACCTAACCTACTTGATAAGCTCCAGGCCAGAGACAGAGCTCGACTTGAGAAAAAATGTTAAGGTACACACATGTGAAGACCACCACTCAGGGCTGGCCTCTTGACTTCCACATGCTTGCTCACACAGTCATACACAGATACGTCTACAAACAAATAAGGGAAAAGTGACAACCAGAGGGGTAGTCAAAGACTTTGAGCAGAAAAAATGAACACATACGATGTTTTCTATTTCTTCTTTGAAAGCTTCATACAGCAGTGTGTTTTGCTCATTTTCACTGCCGTTGCCCTCTCACATCCCCTACCTCTTCTGCTGAAGCCTTCAGCACAAGAAGCCCCGCTTTAACCTCTGTCTCTTCACATAAGTATGGCCCATAATTTCACCATGCTTTCACAAGCACATGGAAAGATATCTGCTGGACCGTGGGCAACTTTTCAATGGGTCCAGCACTAAGAAAAATGGCACCCTTCCCCCTAGTAACGATGGGCTAACTTCCCCAGGAGTAGGCAGGGTCTCATGACTCCTCCCATCCATGGTAAATGTTGACAGGTCCAGCCATGAGCAGATCTTGGGGGGCAGGAGCAGGGAGGACGACACAGTGGCTGTGAATCCTTGAATGTAGCCATTTTGACTTCAGGAGGCATCACCACCTTTTCCTCTGGCTCCTGCATTCCCATCACGCTTTCTCCGGGTTCCTGGAGCCTGGGAGGGGGTATTCCACCCGAAACCACAAGCAGCTTCTCTGACCATGGCTAGGAGAAACACCGATCTATCGTTGTGAACATGAATACTGGAAGCCCATTTAGCAAAAACTGGTAATCTGTTCTCCTGTAGGGCACATGATCTCCCAGCCATAACCAGGCTGACAGTCCCAGGCCTGGGTTCCCTCTGATAGTGCAGGCCTCAAATTGAGTCAGAAAGCACATAGTTACCCTCAGAACCAGCATGGTGACTTGTGTTGGAAAGACCCTGCTGCTTGAGGCTGCAGTCCTCCCAGTCCAGAGAGCCATTCTGATCTCCGTGTGAAGGGGCAGGACTCCCTCTCCCCAGCAGGGCCTCCTGCTCTCTGCCTCACTTCATCTGGAGAGAGTCTCTAGACACAGATGCCCCCAACCACATTTGATATGTTGCTCTCCCCTTCCTGCGCTTATAGGATAACTAGGTGCCATGTCCAGTTCCTATGATAGGAGTGTGGTGTTTAATGCAAATCAAGCATCCTTGACATGCCTAGTTTTAGCCAATTATGTACACCTGTCCTTGGAGGCCCCGACCAACTCTCCAAGGTATTCCAGAGCCTTTGTTCTCTGGAATTAAAGTTGAACTAGCTCCCTGAAGTGGTTCCCGGAGTGTCTGGCCTTCCAAGCTCATCTTTTGCCCATCCTGACATCGTGGGCTGGTGGGAAACAGCCCCCCAGGCAGGAGGAAAACACAAACTTGCAGCACTGTGAAAGCTATCCAGCAGGAAGGAGGTCTCCAGTTCTGATACAGCTTGATTTTTCTGTGTTCTGTGTGCCCAGTGTGTGGCTGGTGTCTTCAGTAATAAGGTTCTATCATCAAGTCCTTGAGAGCAGCCAACAGAAATGGCAAGTCTATGGTGCTTTGGAAACCTCCATAGCTTCCCTGACCAACACTTTGTAAGAACATATCCCACAGCTGGCACTGAGTGGGATTTTTGTTTAATAACCTATGGCTACTTGGAGGAGCATTGTTATGAAAGATTTTTAAAGCTGTCAATGCATTAAGTAAGATTTTAAAAAGTAATAACTTAAGAAAACTATTCAATTTTATTTTAAATAGACTTTAAAGAGGCACATGCAAAAACTGAAGAGATGGCTCAACAATTAAGAACACTGGCTGCTCTCCCAGAGGACCTGGGTTCAATTCCCAGTCCCCACGTGGTGGCTAACTACAGACCATACTGCTCATCCTACTGGATCTGGTGCTATATTCTGACACACACTCAAACAAACACTCATGCACAGAGTGTTTATAACAGATCAAAAATATTTTGAAGGCAGATACAAGAAAACAGCTAGGCGGCTATTGCAGTGCCAGGTCCAGAGACGAATGGCTTAGACAACAAGTGATAAATAGTCAGGTCCCGACAGAGCTTGTTAGCTATGGAATGTGAAGTTCAAGAAAGAAGAAAGATGAGAAAAATCTGAAAGTTTGGCCTGAACCGTTAGGAGGATGGACTAACCAGACACTCATCTGGAGAAGTCTCCAGATGACCTGTTTTGCCAGGAAAAGCAATGATTTGATTATAGCTCAAATAATTTTCCTTTGGGACACATCGAAGTAAAAGATCAAGATTTGTAAGTCTGAAGGTCTCAGATGAAAAAACTAGAATGAAGATAGAAATCTAGATTTAGTCAGTTTATTGATTATGTTTAAGGCTGCAAGTTGATCTAAGAGCTCCTGGAGTAAGGAATCAAAGGCAGACAGGGGATCCCAGCCAGTAACCGCACTCCACACCGTTCTGCACTGAAACGAAAGAGAGGCCGAGAGAGCAGCGAATTTAAGAAAAAAAAAAAGTAGGAAAATGTGGTCTTCCGGTGTCCAGTGAAAAAGCTGTCTTAGAGGGGGCTAAAGGGATGGCTCGGTGGTTAAGAGCACTGTCTGCTCATCCAGAGGTCCTGAGTTCAATTCCCAGCAACCACAGGGTGGCTCATAACCAGTCTATACTGGGATCTGATGTCCTCTTCTGGCATGCAGGTGTACATGCAGATAGAGCACTCATATATGTAAAATAAATTAATTTAAAAAAAACTGTCTTAGAAAACCTAATTCTACTCTATCAAATGCTATCGATGCATCAATCGAGATTTTAAAATAACAATAACTTAAGAAAACTGAACTCTGACTGAAAAAGAATTTAGAATTTAGAAAGGTGCAGGCTCTGCTTGTAGAGTAGGCTCAGAGAGGACGGAGTAAAATAACGAGGGGCAGTGGATGCGAGCGACTGCAGAGAAACATGGCTGAGTCGTGCT
Organism: Psammomys obesus; assembly: GCF_907164565.1. NCBI lineage: Eukaryota > Metazoa > Chordata > Mammalia > Rodentia > Muridae > Psammomys > Psammomys obesus. The sequence continues at coordinate 1,585,066 of NW_026585895.1, read as the reverse complement.
GTGCCACAGGCCTCCACTGCAGGCCCAGGGGTTTGGGTTTGACCCCAGAACCCACACAAAACAGGAACGAAAGTAGCCGGTGGCTTGTGGGGAAAGGCGGGCTGTTTTCTTTAATCATACAGCCCTTGGATCCACGATGGGCTGCACGAATTGGACTCTGTGGATTGCTTTTTGTTTTGTTTCTAAGAGAGAGAACATGGAGTTGGTGGGATGAAGAGGTAGAAATAGATCTGGAAGGAGAATGGGGAGGAGTTAGCGGAGAATTCGACCAAAACACAAATGAAGTTGTCAAATAATTAAAATATTATATTACAAATAATGCTGTAAAAAGATGAGCATGGTGGCACTGCTTAAGATCACAAATATATCTGGGCACAGGGGTCTTTTCTGAGACTGTTTCTTCAACCAAGGACCATGTATGGATATAACCTAGAACCTCTGCTCAGATGGAGCCCACGGTAGCTCAGTATCCAAGTGGGTTCCCTAGTAAGGGGAACAGGGACTATTTCTGACATGAACTCAATGGCTGGCTCTTTGACCTTCTCCTCCCCCTCCCCGAGGGAGGAGCAGCCCTGCTAGGCCACAGAGGAGGACTTTGTGGCCAGTCCTGAAGATACCTGATAAGCTAGGGTCAGATGGAAGGGGAGGAGATCCTCTCCAATCAATGGACTTGGAAAGGGGCAGGGAAGAGATGAGGGAGGGAGGGTGGGATTGGGAGGGAATGAAGGAGGGGGCTACAGCTGGGATACAAAGTGAATAACCTGTGATTAATATAAAAAAATAAATAAATTAAAAAAACAAATCCCAGAGCTAGAGAGGCAGAAGTGGATCGCTGGGTTTCCCTAGCCAGAGGCAGCTCCAGGCTAGTGAGGATGCTGCCTCAGAAAACAAAGTGTGTGCGGCCAGAAAGATGACTGGGTAAAGATGCTGTTATGACAAACAGCCTAAGGTCCATACCTGGGCCCTACAGACTGGAGGGAGAGATACAGACCACGGATGTGTGCACGGGCACACACACACACACACACACACACACACACACACACACAACACACACTCACATACACAGGTAGAATAAAAATGTGTACAGCACCTGAGTAAGGACACTTAAGGTTTTCCTCTGGTCTCCTTGTGCACACACAACTTTTTTTTTTTTTTACATATTACTCCCACTTTAGCCATTGCCTCTGTGTGTATGTGTGTGTGTGCGTGTGTTTCCAGTGAGAGACATAATCCAAAATGTGTGCGGTATTTGCATATTCGTTTATACTCAAATGGACAGAGAGAGGCTCTCTGCTCCCAGACCTTCTGTTCTATCAGGGTGAGGGAACATGACAGCTTCAAAGAACAAAGCCCATCCACCCGACGAAGCCTGCAGCCTCTGAGCCACTCCCTGTGGACACGGCGCCAAGAGGCCGACTGTGACTCCAGCACCTCACTACCGCACCGCTCCACGCTCCACATTTAGATACTCCACCCCCCGCCCCCACCCCCACCCTCACCCCCCACCCCCGTCAAAGTCCTCCTTCGCAGTGTGGAGAGCTGAGCCACGCCATGAGGTTCAGAACAAGAAGCTTGGCTGGCCCGCCCCCCTCAGCCCAGACACCGGCCCTCACAGTCGCTTCAAACCCACCATTTGTTTCTCCTCTTGTTTCCTGTCGGATTTCTAGGTCACGTGCTCACGGGGTTTCTAAGCGGTTTCTCGGGATTTTAATTCCTGACGTCAGAAAAACAAAGATCTGGCTGTATTAATCTACAGCTCACACCATTACCACTGTACCCCTCTCTACGCTCTCACTGAAGTCACAGTAAAATCCTGTTAATGAACGTTGCATTACTAGCTCTAAAAACGTGATTTACAGCTAAGCCACTCCGTGTGCCATCATATCTTTTTTATTATCTTTTAATTGTCTTGGTTCACACTTGCTTAGCTGTGTACGTACCAATTAGTGCATAAGGTACTTCCAAACAAAACTAAAAACTCCATGTTTGCACCAAGAATTCCTTCATTCAGTGTCATCTGTCAGGACATACCCACTAGGGTCCTGATACTCTGTCCCCCTCAGGACTGGGCTCTCCTTGGCCTGATAGGACCCTCAGGATGAGAATTCCTTTTCCTTCTTCCTCTTTGAATCCTTTTTGTTATGACTAAGATCTTCCTCTTCTTTAGTTTATTTCTTGATTTTTTTTTCTACTTTCTCTGTAGTGTTCTGAGACAGATGCCTAAAAGGTACATTTTTATGACCTAGTACCTTTGAAACATTCTTTTTTTTGTTGTTTGTTTGTTTGTTTGTTGAGGCGGGTTTTTTTTTGTGTTGCCCTTGTTGTCCTGGAACTTGCTCTGTAGACCAGGCTGACCTGCTGACCTCAAACTCAGAGACACGCCTGCCTCTGCCTTCCAAGTGCTCGGATTAAAGGCATGCACTACCACCATTTGGCAAAACATTCTTTTTTAATATAACATTTTTCTTAATTTTGAGAATATCACTTATATTTACCCTTCACAATCTCCCTAGTTTCTCCCAGATCTTCCTCTCCATTCCCAACCCAACTTAATGTCCAAATAATAAATAGTTAGATACATAAATACATAGATAGATACATAGATAGATGATAGATAATTGTTAGATAGATAGTAGATAGGCAGAAGGAAGATGGAAGGTAGATAGATATGATAGATAGATTATAGATAGATAAATAGATGATAAATAGACACATAGATGATAGATAGATAGGCCAACAGACAGACAGATTCAGAGATATAAAACCTCCAGGTTTAATATGTGCTTCCCATATACACAGCATGGGACCATGCCCTGGAGCATGGTGGGCCTGCCAGAGCCACACACTTGAAGACTGCTGACTCCTCTTCCCCCAAAAGCTATCAATTGACACTAGCTTCTCAGCTGGGACGGGGTTCACATCCCCCTCCATGTTCCATACTAGAATTGTCACTGGCTTGATGCTGTGCAGGTCCTCTGCAAGCAACCACAGCTTCCGTGAGTTCATGGGTACAGCAAAGCTGTCCCGACAGAAGGCATCGCTCCTCTCGACCGCTGTTTAAATCACGTGTGCTTCATAGGCTGCCGAGTACAGGGAGCATTTTCTGTTGCACGCTCATTTCCAGAGGCAGTGGCAAGAAGCGCGACACCATTCACACAGCCATCTTGCCTGCGAAATCATTTCTCCTATGGATACTCCACCAGTTATCATCCCTTGTCACCTAAAACATAGCCACCATGTGATGATTCTGTTGTCACTTGTGTCTCTAGTCAGTTTTTCTTCACCGCCTGCGTTAATCACTTCCCCTCAGCGTTCTAGTTTTCCTGCTGGGGATTTGTGGAACCCTGCTTTTAAGGTTTAAGTCTGGGGCTTCCAGATAGCCAACTGGCAGACTCCCTTTCTCAGCAGGGTACCCTCTGTGGGGAGGGCCTGTCACACTGCCCTAAGACCCTGGCCAGACCCTCTCCTGGGGATTCCTGGAGATGCCCATCCTATGCTAATTAGACCCCTTGACTTTCCACCAATGACCTTCAATTGTATCTGGACAGTTAAGTGCTGTGTTCTCTTTCTGTGATAGGACCATGCTATGCATGTAAATCAAGTCTCCTCAGCATCCCTGACCCCAGCGAATCAAACACATTCACCCTCTAAACCTCTCCCACCGCCCAGAGTTTAAAAGCCCCTGATTTCACACAAAATAACATGCTGGGTAGGTGCTGCGTGATACCATCAGCTTTCCACCATGGCCACCTGAGTCATCATTTATTCTGGGGAGTAGGAGCGCTCCCCTCTCTTGAGAAGTGCCACGGAATGCCCCGAGCTTGCCTACAATCAGATGGTTGCCTGGCCCCGTCCCTCAGGCTTCTGGACCACTCAGGGCTTGACCGCCGGTTGGTCAGTCTGCCATGTGCTGCTGGCTGCCTACAGCCGTTCACGAAGGGTGTCGTGCTGACCTCTGGCAGAGCACCCACCAGGCCTGCATGCGGCCCACCTGACCTGCGCCTCGCCAGACCTGCGTTCGGTCAGCCGAGCTGACTAGGCGGCGCTCACCCTGCTGTGGTTCTGTAACTCCCGGATTTCCACGGCCTCTGATACTGACAGTCTCATTCTAAAAGAACTACCTACCTGGAACACTCTGTGGAAATCTCTTTCCACCCCTCGGCCTAGCGCATGGGCCTTGCCCTGAAGTGCTCTAGCCCATCCTGAGAGACCTGAACCCTCATTCCAGTCCAGAAGCCTGGGCTCCCAGAGTGGCATTCGGCCTGGCAGAATCCCCTGTGCCACCCTTGGCGGCAGCCTGGGGGAACCTCAGAGGACAGCTCCATCCGGAGGATCACCCAGGCCCCTGCTGGCCCTGCCAAATAAAGAATGACCACCGCAGGCTCCACCGAGCGGAGAGAGACAGGGTTCTCTTTAGTTCTATCAATTTTTAGGTCAGCATAGAGGCTTCATCATGGCATCTTTGTGTTCACGTTACTATAAGCTCCTGGTCCTCATTTCCCTCTCCATACCCGATTTCCCCTCATCTTCGCACTTACATGTTACTACGCTCTATGATTATTCATTTCTCTCTCCATACCCGCCTTCCCTTCATCTTGTTCTACTTAAAATATGTTTTAGGCTCAAGGATAATTTTACTAGTTTAAAAGAAAAGCAGCAGGAGAAGCAGTCTGTAAGTTTCAGCAGCTGTCTGGAGGAGAAAGAGAAAGCTCTGCTTTTTGATTTAGGCATGGAAGTCAGCAAGTAATCACATGACCACATGGCAAGGGGGACTGGCTGAGGCTTCAGAGAAAGACCGAGGAATCTCAAAGTACAAAAGCAAACTAACAAAACATCCTTAGGCTCTGGCCAGCTAGACAAAGAAGAGCAGGGCAAGCAGAACCGGTTCTTTCTGAGTCAGGTTTCACTCCGGCAGGCAGGCCAGTGTAGGCAGAACTTCCTGCCGGCTCTAGGGACAGAAAGGAAGGAAAAGTGCAATACTTCACTTATCTCTTTAAAGGGATAATTATTCCTCCCATCTGTTCAGCATTCTACCTAGAATTCTTATTACTCAGATGTTAAAACTTTTTGCCTGATCTTTTCATTACCTTATGTTTTTATTATCTTTCATCGTTTTCTCACGGGGCTGGGGAGATGGCTCAGAGGTTAAGAGCACTGGCTGCTCTCCCAGAGGTCCTGAGTTCAATTCCCAGCAGCCACATTCTGGCTCACAACCATCTATAATCTGATGCTTACTTCTGGCATGAAGGTGTACATGCATATAGAGCACTCATATACATAAAATTAGTGCACACCTGTAATCCCAGCACTCAGGGAGGAGGCAGAGGCAGGCAGATCTCCGTGAGTTCAAGGCCAGCCTGGTCTACAAATCAAGTCCAGGACAGCCAAGGGTACACAGAGAAACACTGTCTCAAAAAATAAATAAAAACTTTACATTTGTATCAATATACAATAATCTAAACCAATGTAAACCTTAAATTTGTATCAATATGAAAAAATTTATACTAATATAAGCAAAATAACCTTATTTGTGTATTAATATTCAAAATCACCAGCAATGTTAGATTATTGACTTATAAAATATGTCTTGGTTTAAGGATAGATTCAATAATTTTCCTTTTTCTCCTATTATTCTGATTATTATTCCTATATGATATTCCTATACTGCCCTTTTTTTCTATCAGCTCCTTCCCCCTTACCTAAGAAATAAAGATAAAGAAAAATGAAGAAATCCCTGAGTCCAAACTCCTTTATCTACTTTCCTCCCTGATCAAGATGAATTAATAACTTGTAACCAATCCCTTTTTAATAATAAGCATCCATCATCCAACAGAATGACCAAAACCTACCCACCCTGCCTTAAGGGAATGGGACACAATTCTCTTTAAATTGCTTCCTGCTGATTTGGGACATAGTGTTCCTTTTGGGGGAGGGCAATAAAATTCAGAAAATGGCTAATAAGGCTAGCTGTAACTTGCTGTCCAGTCGCAAAATGCTGTGAAAATGCAGGCTTAAGTCAAGTCCTGCTTGGAACAGTCTAAAAGGGCTGGACCAATTGGGCTCAGCATTTTTCTTTGAAGCTGTCCTGGAAGCAAGCTTTGATGGAGCAGCAACTGAAGCAGTCTGAGGCTGGATCAAGCAGGATGCTAGGATAAATGTGTTTCAGCTTCTCAGCATCGGGAAGGATGAGTCTTGTCAAGGCCATCTCCATTCTGTTGGTGCTTGGTCCTTCTGTAAACATATCAACTCTCACAAGTAAGATACAGTTGTGCAATCACATATGTATGGGATGTGCCTTGTGCATAGATCATTCAAAGATGGTTCTCGCTCTTTGTTTGAGCAGGTGAAAGACATTCGTCTGTCTCTATGATCTAGTTTGGGCTGTATAACGAAAATGCAACATAAATCTGTATCCCCACCATAGAAAAGGATAGCATGTGATAACAAGTCATGAGGACTGTGGCCATCCACACCACAGAAAAGGATAGCGTGTGATAACAAGTCATGAGGACTGTGGCCATCCACACCACAGAAAAGGATAGCATGTGATAACAAATCATGAGGACTCTGGCCAACAAGATTTCACCACAGAAAAGGATAGTATGTGATAACAAGTCATGAGGACTGTGGCCAACAAGATTTATTGGCTATGCAAAGGCATGTAAGTCTCAGCCTCTCAGAGCTGTTCCCACGGAGAAGGATCAGTGTGTACATTACCTGCCTTGTTGGTCCTTCTGACCTCCCTCCTGCTGTCTGCATCCAAGATCTTCGAGGGGTCTCCCTCTGTCAAAACTGATTTTCAACAATTTGAAAGGAAGACATAGCTTTTCTTTCCCTGTTGGAACAAATGCACAGTCTCCTCCCCAACAATATACCTCCTTTCTTCCATTCTGAAATTAACACACACACACTCAGATAGATGATAGATAGATAGATAGATAGATAGATAGATAGATAGATAGATAGATATAGATAGAGATCTGATTCATCAATCCTTTCTAAATTCCAGTGCTTTTTAACACCTGTGCTATGTGTCTCATTGACTTTCAAAAAAATTCAAAGCCAACAAAGCATCGTTCAATTTATTCCTGGGATATTCCTCATTCCCCTTCTGTTCCATGAGCACCTCTTTTAAATTCTTATTAGAGCTCCCCACAGTTGTTTGACCTGTAGGACTGTAAGTTACATTTGTAACATTCTCTGTGCTGCATAGTCTAGGATGTTGTATTCTGATGGATATGTATGTTGTAGCAGCATCATCAGCTTCCGACTGTAAAGGCATCTCCAAGATAGTCACCACTTCCAACAAATGTGCAACCTCAGAATCATCCTCGCCAGAATCTAAGGCAAAAGCCCACTGGAATTCTGAATTTGAACCTATGGAATTTATATGGCAGGGAGATATACAGCGTGGCATGTATTTCAGCTCTCTAAACTCTGCAACATGAAACACACAAGCAAGTGTATGACTTTGCTCCAAAGCAACAGCAAATAGGATCAGCATCTCTAACTTAGCAGATGGATCTTGACAGGACATATATAATATCTGGTGTAACCATGTTAACCTCTAGCCAAGGCCTTCTAGTCAGTGTCTTGGTGGGCTGCTATTTTCTCAAGCCCCTCTGGACTTTTCTCATCGGGAACTTTATTTTTTTCCTTCTAATCTCTGTTCTACGATCTCCAACCCAGCAATCTATTTCTCAGTCTCCCACTTCCCCAAGTCCATCCCATTATGATCTCTCCCAAAGAGAATATACAAAACTGCAATCATCGCTGAAGAAAATTATTTGTATGCTAAGAGAAACAAACGCAAGTCGAATCCAGATACACTGTGTCTTTGAAGTCACTGACTCTCCTTTCTCATTTTTGCTTTTGTTTTTTCGAGACAGGGCTTTCTCTGTGTGTCCTTGGCTGTCCTGGACTCGCTCTGTAGAACAGGCTGGCCTTTAACTCACAGAGATCTGCCTGCCTCTGCCTCTGCCTCCGAGTGCTGGGACGAAAGCAGTGCCCCATTTTTTTAAATATAGGATATATTATTAATTTTTCCCCGACTCTCTCTTTCTCTCTCTCTCTCTCTCTCTCTCTCTCTCTCTCTCTCTCTCTCGACTTTACTTTCCTATTTTCAAACCAAATATTTTTCCTCTGGTTTTTATACCCAGTTTCCCATCTCTTTTATTGTTTTCTAAACTTAATACCTTACCAGATTAGACGCTTGGGGAGTCTCAGCCTACATCTGGAACTGTCGCTAGCCCTACCCCAATTCTAGTATCCAGCCCACGTCCCTCACCAGATGCCCAGCTTCGTGGCGGGCACTGCTGGCGCTTTGGGAAAACCCCAGGGAAACTGCCGTGCACCTCTGAAACCTGCCGCTGAGTTACCTGTGCTGGCATTAAAGGCTACAGATCCTTTGCTCCACTGCAGTTCTGGGAAGCTTTTCACCTTCAGGCATGCCTGAGGCTCCAGTCTGCTTTAGCACATGCCCCATGTTGGACACCATTATGTTGTTAGGTGCCTGGTTTTTCCTCCCAGCCTTAAGCTCCCAGAATAATGACTCATGAGACTCAAGACATATTTACAAATACCTAGGCCATACAGCTAGGCTCTTCTCTGACTAGCTCATAAGTTAAAATAACCCATGTCTACAAATCAGAGACGTGCAGACCACCATGCTCCCACTGGCCTGCCCTAGAAACAGAGGGCACAGGCGGAAGCACATCTGCTTCCCGCCATTCCACGCGGCAAGAACGGAGGATGTCCCGGGGCCCGCCAGCGCAGCCGGCCTGCAGCGGAGCCGGCACAGTGTGCGAGTGTAACAACTCTGAACAGCTGTGTTAGTCTGAGTTTACTGCTGGGTGTGGTAGGGAAATCTGATCTACGCAAAGGGAGATGGCCCATGGAATGCGGTTTTCCATTAGAAGGTGACTCAGCCACGGACGTGGGCGTTGTGGATAGGGCTGCATGCCGAGTGCCAGCTCTCCAGCAACTAAGGAGCACGATTAAAGCCAGCCTGAGCAGCAGCTGATGGGGCAGATGTGGAGACCCACGGCCAAACACTAGGCGGAGCTCGGGGAACCCTGAAGAAGAATGGGAGGGAGGCTTACAGGAGCCAGAGGGGCCAGGACACCACAAGAGCAAGATCCATAGAATCAACTAAGCAGGGCTCCCAGGCTCACAGAGACTGAATGAACAACCACAGACCCTGCATGGCTGTGAGCTGGGTCCTCTGCATGTACCCTTTAGTTCCTGAGCTCGGTGTTCACGTAGGACTCCTACCAGTGGGAGTGGGGCTGTCTCTGACTCTTTTTCCTGCTCTCAGGACCCTTTTCCTCCTGGGTCACCTTGATCTGAGGATTTGTACCCAGACTGATTGTAACGTGTTATGCCATGTTTGGTTGATATCCCAGGGAAGCCTCTTTGCTTCTTCTTTCTGTCTTTCTTTTCTTTTTTTCTTCTTCTTCATCTTCTTGTAAGGGAACTAGAAAAGCAGTGGATCTGGGGAAAGGGGAGGTAGAGGACTGGGAAGAGTGGAGGGAGAGGAAACTGAAACTGGAGTGTAATGTATGAGAGAATTTTTTTAAGCCAGACTGAGCTACAAAGTGAAAGCCTACCTCTAATTAATTCTAATTAATTAATTACACAATTCATTAACTTAATAAAACACACATAGATTAGAGACCCTGAGGATTTTATCACATACAAGTAGACACTAAGTTGGCTTCATGGGGGCAAACCTTGCTCAAAAGAGTCAGGGGCTTAGTTAACTCCATTATTGCTACCCTTCATCATGGGAGAATCCAATATAAATAACTGGCCTCTGAGTAACTGGTCAGCCTCCAGCTATCTCAGCTCCCTGAGAACCCATGGCTACTTGCTCACTACTGCTGATAATCCAAACATTCAACCAGTCATTCTGAGTTGCTTAGTAAAGTGTTAGCCAGGTGCGGTGGAGCATGCCAACACTCAGGGAGCCAGAGGCAGGCAGATCTCTGTGAGTTCAAGGCCAGCCTGGTCTCCAAAGCAAGTCCAGGACAGCCAGGGCTACACAGAGAGACCCTGTCTCAAAAAACAAAACAACAACAAAGTGGGTGTTACAATTTCCTCCTCTATCTTCCAACCCTTGCCTATGAGAGCCTGTGTTGTCTGTTTGGACTATAGTGACAGAATACATTAACTTGGGTGCCTTATAAACAATGGAAATGTACCTCTCATGGCTCTTGAAGCTACAAGATTAAAGATCACATGCAAGCATGCTAGGCTTCCTGCAGGTCAGAATACTCACTTGTCCTTGGGTGCCAACAAGGTGAAAGGGACAAGCCAGCTCCCGGGGAAATAACCCTACTTAGGAGGAATGAATCCTAGGGACCTAACCAACTTTAATACCATGACCTTGGCGTTTAGGATTTTATTTCCTCAGACAAATAGGGGGAGATAGGGACAAAGATGTTCAGACTGTAACTGAGCCCAAACAAAAGTCAAGGCATTTCCTTTAAAAGGCAATAAAAGTTATCTGTTGAAAGAGATAAGACTTTCTTCTAAAAATCCTAGCAAACCAAACTGCCTCCCATCTTACCACACTCCTGCTGAGTTCTAAAGATCCTGAAAGAAGAGCAGGCTGCTGAGCCTCTGCCCCTGGGGAGCCTTTCTCCTGGCCCAGCCCTAGCACTAATCACCCTGATGGCTCTCAGATCACCCAGTAAATAGGTCAAATTGATTGTATATTTTATTCCTACCGATATCACCAAGGCCTCCACTAGGATAAGGAGTGTGATGTGTGTGGATAAATTAATTTTTATTCCCTTAAGATTGTCCAATTATATAAGAAAAAAATAGAGAAACAGCTTTATTTGGAGATGTTAGAGTTTAAGAGATATGATTTATCTGAGAACCGCCCTGAGAGCGACTGATGCAACTAGGATGATCAATGAGTGCTTACATCCCTAAGTGAAAGAGGTGAGGAACTGGGACTCAGTCTCAGAATATCACCCATAGACAAAGGGAATAAATGTCTAATGGTGATGTCACTGGCCAACACTGACCTAACAAATAAACAAAGAGAACCAGGAATGGGACAAACTGACATTTTGGGTCTCATGAGTGAGAAAGATAATTATTTAGAATTTTTGCCAAAAATTGTTTTCCCAGGTCTAATGATAATTAGGTAATTAGAGAAACATAAATATGCATAACTAGAAAAGCATTATGCATAACATTAATCATGCATTATGTAAAAGCCACTGGTCTGAATTATTCAAAACTTTGTCCAAAAAGAAAAAAAAACTTTATTTTTTCTTTTAATTAAAGGAGAGAAAATATAGAGATGTATAGGGCTGGAGAAGAGCTGCATGGTAGAGAACAGACACATTATTTGTGGGACCCTCAAATCTGATACCCAGCCCAGAAATGTGAAGAAGAAAGAGAAGAGGGAAGAAAAGTCCTATGTTTAAAATTAGCGGGTATAAAGGGCTTATCAGGTTATCTTTGTTATAGGTTATCTAGGTTACATGTTATCTAGGTTAATATAGACTATATATTAATGATACTATTTCAAAGTTAAATTTCTTAGAAATTGTAATTATTTCTTAGATATTGTAATTATGGCTATGTAAAAGAGTGTTTTATTTCTCAGCATCTAAGAGTATCCTAAGGCTTCAGCTGACTTTGGAATGATATCAATAGACGGACGCCTTCACCCACATAGAGGGGAGGAGATCTCAGAATGCAGGGCACTAACCGTCCAGGCAAACCTGCCCGCTGGTACCGTAACGGCATGACCATTGCAGGGATAACCTTACCATGGGGTTTGCAGTGGAGCCCTCTCCACGGGGGAGAATTCAGCCTGCTGCTGGAGACCTGGCCAAAAGTCCATGCCTGACGAGGTCATGGGCCCTAGGGAGGGTTTATTTATTAATTTACTTATTTACTTACTTATGTATGTATGTATTTATTTATTATTGTTTTGTTAAGCAGTCATGTTTTCAAACTGCCTTTTTAAAAACTTGTATTTATGCCCATAAATTAGTCCTCACAACCTGAGCAGACAGCAGTTAGCACACTCACAACTAGTCAAAATGCTGAGAATAAGTGACTGAGTTTTGCTCATAACTGAAACACCTGTATCAAATCCCCACCTCCGCCCACAAAGGCTCATTGACCATGCAAGAGGGCTTGTAAAGCATGTAAGAGCTGGGGGAGGGTAGAGTGCCGTGAGACGCTGTCACACACGTGCGGTCTTCACGCTCGTTGGCTCCCACCAGCCGTGTTACCTGGACACAGCAGTGGAGATTCCAACATGACCAGCAGCAGCTGGTGGCCGCTGAGGGAGGGAGAGTCGCTCTCCTTTGGAGGGGGGGTTCCTGCTCCAGTGCGTGGGCACAGAGGCGTGTCAGATTCAGTGGGTGACTGGGAGGGAGACATGTTCAGGGTGCTTTGGAGAAAGCAGTGGATAGATAGGATAAGCGATCAGTGTCAAGTCGGTTGGCAGAGCAGCATATGATGGGAGGTGGGCCTCTCAAGTCCAAAGAGGTGTGCGGAGAGAAAACTGAGGGTGGGAGAGAAAACTATGGAGCCGTCTTTCAGCATGACACCGCATGTGCTGTATTCATCTATTAAAATGTTAAGGAGTAAACTAAAAGAGTATTTAAAAAACAGTAAATAAAGCCAGGTGGCAGCAGTTACACCGTTAACCCAGCACTCGGGAGACAGAGGCAGCAGAACTCTGAGTTCCAGGTCACGCTGGTCTCCAGAGCAAGTTCCAGGACAGCCAAGGCTACACAGAGAAACCTTGTCTCAGAACAACAACAAGCATACAAGAAACAAACTGATGAAAATGTGATATACATATAAAATGAAATACTGTGAAACCTCAAAAAAGAAAAGAAAAGAAATGGCCACATGCCGCAATGTGAAGGATTGTTGGGACATTAGGCTGAGTAAATGAGCAATCCCAAAGGACAAATGCATGTCCCCTCGCATGTGGCAGCTGCAGTAACCACAGCAGCAGAAACAGCGTAGACAGGAGTTGCCAGGGCTGAGGAGAGGAAGGCAGGGCGTCCACCCAACCGGCAGAGTTTCGTGTTTTCAGAATGAAGGCTCTCTAGAGACAGATGAGCATTATTGAACCGTATGCTTCAGACTGGCTAAGATGAGCTGGGGAGGTGAATCGCAGTGGTAGAGCTCTTGCCTACATACGCAGGTACCTGGATTCAAGCCCTGGTATCATAAACAAAACGGAGCCAGCTGTCGATACCATTCACCCGCTCTCCCGACACTCTGGAGACTGAGGCAAGGAGATTACAAGTTCAAGTATGAGCTGCACAGGCAGCTCTCATTTAAAAAAAAAAAAAAAAATATTGCGTTAAGAAACACCTCGCAGGTAGGAGGAGAGATGGCACTGTGATTAAAAGCACTATTTGCTCTTTCGAAGGACCCGGGTTCCATTCCCAGCACCCACATGGCAGCTCACAACTGTCTGTAACTCCAGTTCCAAGGAATCTAATACCCTCATACCAACAAAAATTAAATAAATTATTAAAAGAAAACGAAGAAGAAGAAACACTGAGCAGGACAGGCTATAACTCAGTGGGTAAAGTATGAGCAAGAAAGACACCAGCATCACCCTGTGGCCTCCACACGTGTGCCTGTACATGTGTCCACACACAAACACACACACACACACATGTGTAATCACATGTATAAATAAGGGTGTGCAGGCCAGCCAGGGCTGCATCGTGAGACCCTGTCTCAAAAACAAAATAAAATTTAACAAAAGAGAAAAGAAAACCCTTGGGCATGGAGGCACTCTTTTGGCCGTGTCTGTACGGACATTTTCAGAGAAATTACGCTGAGGACGCAGAGTCACCCCAAATACAGATGGCACCGTCCTATGATCTGGGGTCCTAAACTGAGTGAAAGTGGGACACGGAGGAGAGCCGGCTGAGCATCGCCGGCGTCCTCCTCCCCCACCCTCTCTCCTACCTAACCAAGTGATGGCATCTTACTTCCTGGAATGCCCCCCACCACGGTGGACCATGTGCCCTCAAACTGTGAGCCAAGATAAAGCCCTCCTTAAGTTGTCTTGTGAGGTGTTCGTAACAGTGATGAGAAAGGAAACTGACTGTAGATGGTGAGCACTGTGCTTGCTATATACTTATGATCATACTTATAAAAATAAAAAGTTTAAATATGTACATATACTCTTATACGTACAATGTGCACAAAAATATGTACAATTCCTCATAAGGAAAGAAAAATAAGCAAACTGATTATGGTGAATCTGGGAAATATATGGACATTTTTATGTTATTATGTTTTTATGTTATGTTTTCTATTTTTCTTTAAATTAAAAAAAAAAAAAAAAAGAGGAGGTAGGGATCTCTGTTCACTGAGAACACGTACCAGAGCCCACGGACATGCTTTGATGAAAGTGTGTTCTTAAGTTAAAGCAATGTCTGTGTGGGGATAAAGCACTTGCGCTCTGTGCTCTGTGGGGGACTTGCCCAGCCTTGCTGTAAACATGAACCTTCCATGCCAGCCACTGCTCCTGATGGAGGTGGAGGCCTTTTCCTGTAGGCCAGCCGTCGGTGCCTGGCAGCCGAGAAGGGCTGTAGAGCTGCTTGCATTTGGCAGCTTGCTTTAATGCCAACACCCTCCCGGCAGTGAGGATGTGCGAGTGGGCACGCACCTCCTCCCTCACCTCGTCCCCACCCACACCTGCTTTCACACCAACCCCCAAAACAATCTGACACGCACGGCAGCAGCGCTATACCAGTTGTGGAAGGCGCTCACCCTCATGCTCACCCTCATGTCCAATGGGTGAGCACTGATGTAACTGAGGTGGAAGGGAAAACCATGGAATAGGCTTTCAGCAAGGTATCTTGTGTGCTAGAAAGAAAGACAAGAGGGAAAAAGGGAGAGAAGGAAGCAGAAGAGGAGACAGGAGGAAAGAGGAAAAAGAAAGTCGGACCGGCCATGGTGGCACGTATCCTTAATTCCAGGCAGAGACAGGCGGATCCGAGTTCACTGAAAGAACTAGAGTCAGCACAGACACACCAAGACCAAGTTTTCTGCCCAAAGGAGAGGTATTTGCCCAAGAAGGACAGAGAGCAGGAAATAGGGGACAAACAGGGGAGACAGAGAACTAGGGAGAAGGGAAAAGGAGCAAGGGAGGGGGAAGAGGTATTTGTCCTGGAGGGACAAGGGACTGCCTCTGGAAAGAGAGGTGACAGACAAGTGGCCCATAGGCAAATGGAAGTTTATGAGAAGAAAAGGGGAAAACCCATGTTAGCACGAGTTGGTTCTTTTTTATTAGGAAGGTTAATTAGGTGAACCAAAGGGGGTTTTCATCCCTGGACTTAACACTTTGATAGCTGGACCTTGGTGGTCAGCCTCAGGAGGAGGAAGTGGCAGCCAGGACTTGGAGGCTGGCTTGAGGAATGTAATCTGAGGAGGGAGGGGGAGGGCAAGGGCCGCCATAGCCATGTTTGCTGTGCTCAGGCCTACTAGCCCTTCAGTCACATACATGTAAAGTGGACACATCTCAAACTGTAAACAGTATTATTCTTGAAGGGTATTTGGGGTTTTGTTTAAGATTTTTTTAGGCAGGGATTTGCTGTGTAGTCCAAGCTGACCAATTCAGAGTGGCCCTCCTGCCTCAGCTTCTCAAGTATCCACCTATATGCCCAGCTCTTAGAGCGTAACTAAAGATGAGTCAAGATTTACTTCTTTCCATGCTGTTTCCTTGTAGATGACATTCATTTTATGTCCCATCGCTGTGGTTAAGAGAATAACAATAACAAAAGCAACTTAAAGGAGTCATCGCTGAGGGGAGGTCAGGGCAGGAACTTGAAGTGGCCAGTCACGTTCAGTCACGAGCAGAGAAAATTAACGTAAAGCTCCTTGCAGCTGCCCTGTTCTGGGCCTTCTCCCTCAGTCCAGGCTTCAGCCCAGCAAAGGGCCTTGCCCATATACAGGTGTAACTTCCCACTTCAATTAACCCAATTAAGACACTCTCACAGGACGTTACCACAGGCCAACCTAATCTACATAATCCTTCCTCCAGCCTTCATTCCCAGGTCATCCTAGAGAAGGCCAAGTAATCCTCACAGCTGCAAAGTTCTCTCTCTCTCTCTCTCTCTCTCTCTCTCTCTCTCTCTCTGTTTCTAGGCCTCTCCACACAGTACCTGGTCTCTGCTGATCCCCATGACCCACTCAGTCTTGACACTTTCATATCCTCAAAGCCTGTGCCACGTGCACAAAGCTTACAGCTTCAGCAGCCTCCGTTCTCCTGGAATGTACATAGGCCAACTCCACTGACAGCTGCCATCCTGTGTGTGCTAACTCGAGGAAACACCTCCCTGTTGTGTCGCTGCGGTACATTAGGCTCCTCTGAGATGTTCTCTGTCTGTTACAGCTGCTCTCTCATCCCAAAATGTCCTACGACAAAAATCACTCCATTATTTTTAAATGCAGCTTCACTCTAATTTCAGGCCTTGAGCAGAACGAATCCAGACACATAGCCAAGACATTCCATAAATACTTCCCGGTGGAGTCCCATGTTTCCTAGCTCATCAGCTAGGCCGCCCACTGCCTCCATCTCTCTCAGCACTTTTTTTTTTTTTTGTCTTCCAAGTTCCAACCAGAATGGCCCACTAAGCTTTTCTTCCAGCATTCGGGGTTCCCCGAACTCAAAGTTCCAAACCTCGCACATTCCACTCACAAAACAGTTCCGTGGTTTAAAAGCCACAAGGTCAGGCTTATCACAGCAAAGACCCTACTTCTCAGCACCAATTCCTGTCACGGTGTCTATTTCAGTTACTTTTCTGTTGCCATGACAGAATATCATGACCAAGACAACTAACTAACTTACAGAGAGTGAGCTTATGGGGGTTTTTTGTTTCATGGGGTGAATCCACGGCCATCGTGGTGGGAGGCACGGTGTCAGGCAGGCGTGGCAGAGGCATGGTGTCAAGCAGGCATGGCAGCACCATGGCGGCAGCAGCTGAGAGTTGCATCTTTGTCCTATGAGTTGGGGAAGGGAGAAAGAAAGAAGGGGGAGAGGAGAGGAAAGAGAGAGAGGGGAGGGGAGAAGGTGAGCCAATCCAAACAGCCCTCACTGACCTTCTCTTCCCACATTATTCTATACTGTGTCAATCTGACAATTAAAACCGACCACCACGTAGCCTGTACGCATTTTTCACATTAGACAACTGTAATTTGAATTATTTTAAGAAAAAAATAATAAAGGAAAGGATTATCTACAGAAAGAGGCTCTACCCATGGAGGGAAATGGCTGCTGGTATCGCTTTGAACAAACTTAGACCTCTGAACATGTTGTGCTCGATTCGAGAGACCCCAAAACACCACTAGGAGTCGAGTCCATTGCAAATCACACGAGGATCTTTATTCAAGCTTAAGCTCGAGCTGCCAGTCTTCCCTGACACAGCTGGTCAGAAAGGGAAGCCCTGGGTCTCAGGGGGGCAGAGTTTTTAAAGGGAAAAATGGCAACCAGGGAGTTCCAAGCCTTGGCATTACAGGGAAGGGTAAGTTTTGTGTGGAGGGGTTCAGCAATCGAGATGACCTTTAGGCTAATTGTTCCAAGCCACCTGGCCAAACCGACAGATATCTAAGATATCTGTAGGATAGCCTGCTGGGTGGAGAGGAGGACCCACTAACACATTCTGTGACATTTATGACAACCTCACAACCTGTGGGGTAGAGGCCTGATTTTAGTTATCTATTTACACATTCTGTGGTATCCATGACAACCTGCAGGGTGGAGGGCCATGTGGCCCTTCTTGGAACCCAAAGGTGGGGGCCAAGTCACCCCAAGGTCAGTCAACTTAAGAAAGAATCTAAGAAACCAAATGGAGCCACCTCTGCCATCCTCAGGTCCTTCAAACACAACCTTGTTCAGAGGTCAGCCAACTGCAGCTAACAGGTCCAGTACGGGCCACCCCTGGTTTTGCAAAGATACATATGCATACAGTGACCTCCTCTATGTGATAAACAGCAGAGCTCTGTGGTGTGACAGGGCCTCACAGCCTACCAAGCCAGCAATCATTATCGTCCGTCCCTTTAGGAATGGAATCTGACCATTTTACTGTAGATTCCCGCTTATCTTTCTTAAGAGTTGAGCAATGCACACTGACCCCAACATTCCAAATTTGAAAGGTTGGGGAAAGGTCAATTATAGTTTTGCTCAATGAGGCCTCAAAGTTCAAGTCAGCAAATATCACATCACTAAGAGGCCTCTATTATTCACCTAATATCAGGATTGCTTTCAAAAAATATGTGGCCCTTGTACACTCTCACGTCATCATAGCCACGCAGCTCCTTCTTCAGGAGAGTACATGAATCCCGTCAGCTCCGTTTACCATTGTTTTTAAGGTCCTCTTGAAGATAGTGGATATTCTATAACACTGAATGAATGAATGAATGAATGAATGAATGAATGAATGAATGAACGAATGAATGGATGAATGGATGGGTGGGTGGGTGGATGGATGGATGGATCCATAGACAGAGAGAAAATTAGGGGATTAATATGATAACAGAGAATAAATATCCAATAAATAAATATTGTATAAGGAGCTGGAAAGATGGCTCAGGGGTTAAAAACATCTCGCTGTTCTTCCAAAGGTTCTGAGTTCAATTCCCAGCAACCACATGGTGGCTCATAACCATCTATAATGAGATCTGGTGCCCTCTTCTGGTGGACAGGCAGAATGTTGTATAAATAATAAATAAATGGATCTTTTTAAAATCTATATTGCATTCAAGAGGTTCCCATGCCCAGAGGAACCCGATATTGGTAAGATCAGGGGATGCACAGGGTCAGGGCTTCCTTGTCTCCCTCTCCACTCATCCTCATAACTCATGAGTTGTCAAGCAGATTTCAGGCGAGTTGGCAATTTCTTGATTCCTCCCCCAAACACTAGACCTGATGGTCATCAGGAAAGCAAAGCCCTTCCTTGGCCAGGCAGAGGGATAGGTGGGAGGATGAAGAAATCTCAAAGAGATTACATCATTTTTGCTTATGAATACCAAAATGAAAAGAGAGATAAAAAGAATGTGAAACCTTCCCCCTTTTTTTTGGGGGGGGGCATGCAAATCTCATGAGACTTTTTATTAGGCTTCATCATAAATCAAAACTATGTCCATGGGCTACATAGATCTTTGCTGTCTTCCCAAGAAACAGTCAGAAAAGTTGTCATTATTCATTAATCCTTTGTTGCAATGATTTGTTTGGGGGGGTGATAACAAAATTTCTGCTTCAAGGTGGGTGTAGGGTCAAGAACAGAGATTACTCAGCGTGCAGGGCTACATCTGAGTAACAAGAACAGACTATTGTATTCGGCAGCACTGGAGTCCTTATCTCTGCCTAAACGGAACAGAAAAATGTGCAACCTTGAAATACAGAGGCCCATTCACTTTTGTAGGTGAAACCAAAAAGCCTTGTACTGTTTTAGAAATAAATGAATTCCCAGTTGGGTAGCAGATACCAAAGGGAGACAACAGCCCATTGAGAGGTAAATTTATCCTTTGTACAAATAACCAAACTTGAATACCAAAACTAGTTCAGAACTCACACACCCATTTAAAATGACTCTAAGCTGGGTACAATCAGCCTCATTCCTTCAGCTGAAAGGTCCATTGTCTTTGAAATGGCCAGTATCTCTGCCCTGCATTTTTCTCTGAGTCAACTGCAGTTCCTGCTCCAAGCAGACACACACCACCTGATCAGCTTCGCCTTCAACAAGAAAGCATGAAAGACTCTCAGATTCATCCCTTAGAATCCTAAAAGACTTCCATTTGGAGATTACCACTTTAATCATGCCAGGTCCCTGCTTCCCCAAACTGGCAGCTGCAACATCTGTTTGCTGCAGCTTTCCCCAGGAGAACGAAGTGTTTATGCACCTGGACTGCTGATTTGAACCTCTGGGAAAGTAAAATGTACAGAATGCTGTACATTTCCCTTTCAGATGCTGCCCACCCACCCCACCCCCCAAAAAAAACCCTAGAGATTTATTTTTCTCTCTCTCCCAGCCTGCATTCCAGTGTCTTGGCTTCTGTTTCCTCAGCCCCCTGCTTCCAGGATTTGTCTGGAACAGAGCAGCCTTTGCCAGCATTTGCTCCCTGGTTTCAGTAGTCACCTTGTCTCCCTCACCAAAGACAGGTGGCTCGTTACGGACTCTTAGGTTGTTGAGAGAGTAGAATGGAAACTTGGCAGAGTACTTCATACACACAAAACAAGGATGAAAGGGAAAATCTTATCCCATGTCCCTGGGCCAACACAAGCTTTGTTAATACTGCCGTGTGCTTTACAAGCCTTTGTACATACGGAGACAGGGGGAGGGTGACAATGAAGACAAGCATTCACACACAGCACACTGTGGGGCCATGTCATGTGGCAGTAAAGGGGTCACTGAGGAAGAAGGGGTGAGGTCAGAACAGGCAGTACGGCCAGCCCTTCAGAACCAGCTTGTGGACCTGCCCCTGGTGAATCTTCTGTTCTCTACACGCTCTACATACCTCTCTGTGCCCGGGCTCCACCCCAGCCCCCAAAGTCTAAAGACAAGTCTCCCTCCTGGCACGCCTTTGTTTTCACACGATAATTTCTTGAGGTAAACACTAATGAGGGACCAGTCTCCTACGTTTTCTTCTTGGAGCTGCCAGTTCTTTTTGTTTTGCTTTGCATAACTTGTGTCGAGTGTTTTCCTTGCATGTGTGCTGTCCACTGTTAATGTACCTGATGCCTGCAGAGACCAGAGCGGGCGTTGACTCTCCTGGAACTCTCTATGCAGACAGTTGTGAACTACCACACGGGAGTCAAATGTGTGACCTCTTGTGAGAGCAGCAAGCCTCTTAACTGCTGAGCCACCTCTTCAGCCCCAATTTGTTTGTTCCAACTGGCCCCTCCAAGGCTTCACATCTTGTCCTGCATAACCCAAGAGAACCTGGAGAGCAGAGAAAGGAGACTATGAGGAGCTGACAGTGTGAGCACCAGACCAGGTGGAAAAGGAATGTGGAATCCAGCCAGAGAGCACACAAACACCTGGGCAGCCACAGCAACATGGAGACATTAAAACGGTACCAACAACTTCCGGGCTAAGGCTCAGGGATCATCTCCAAACAACTTAGGAACCCAGGTGCCTCATTCCAGCCCCACAAAAAGCCACAGCTGAGATAAGACATGACCCTACACATGAGATGGACAAATTGGAACAAAATATGCTCCTTGTGCCATTAGGGAGGTTATTGAGCAGAAAAGATTGTGGGTCAAACTGAATGCTCAAATAAAGAATGCCTGTCAAGCAGATAACAGAAAAAGAAACAGAGAGGAAGAGAGAGTAAGGGAAAGAGACAAATTTACACAACAGTGAGTGTTAAGACCCCAGTCTTAAACTTGCACTACATACCATCTTTCTGCTAACATGAGAACCTTTAGCTGAAGATAATGAAGAGTGACAAAGAAGGTACCCGGATACTCCACCAGGGTTACAGGAACAAGTGCACAAGTGTGCCTGGCCCATAACTCCTGCTCACCAGAGGGTTGTGGACAGCCACGTGTTTTATATAAACAACTTAGATGATGACCTAAGAACGCCTGTGCAGGACGTCATGGATGCTGAGTATCCGAGTTGACATAGCACAGTGTGTACCTAAGTACATAGCACTCTTGTCCTTTCCTGCCTTCCAACAAATTCATCACACACATCTCCACTTCCTTTGTCTAAGCTCTTTGACTATCCACTTAGTTCCTCCTATTTTCTAGGAGGTGTCATTGGTAGGTCGATTGGTTGGTTGGGTCTAGGTCTCGTGTCATGGAGAACTACCTTGAACTCTGGATTCCTCCACCTTTGCAAAGCATGTGCCACCACACGACTAGGAGAAAATGCAAATAACCGAAAGTCTCTCTGACAGAAAGGCTTTCATCATGAGTCAGTTTGTTTATGTGTTCGTTTGTTTCTTTGTTTCCTTTGGTTTTTTGAGACAGGGTTTCTCTGTGTAGCCCTGGCTCTTCTGGAAATCACTCTGCAGACCAGGCTGGCCTTGAACTCAGGGATCCACCTGTCTCTGCCTCCCGAGTGGTGAGATTGAAGGTGTGTGCCACTGCCTGGCTTTGTTCTGATTCTTAAGACACAGAGAGCAAAAGGCTGTTCCATCTCTGGACCACCTTGGCATGACTCAGATGTCTATGGCCAGGTAGACACGGAACTAGGCCACAGTAATTCACACGGAGAGTAAGAAGACACTGCAGATGCCAGGGCATAAAGTCAGGACTCCAAAGCCGGTCATATGACAAGTCTCAATCGGTTGTACCACTGGTGTGTGCCAGGAGGTGACTTCAGCAAGGCAATCGGTCCACCCGTGTCCTCTGAAGCTGTGAATTGTACTGAGCTAAAGATAGTTGGAGAACAAGTGAGAACTGTGCAAACAGAGGGTGCAGGAGACACAGTAGGAGGCAGGATTCACTGGGGATTGAACAAAAGGCTTGAAGCCATTTGAACTAGCAGGCCCCACTCCTTCAGAAGATGTGT
This sequence comes from Psammomys obesus, assembly GCF_907164565.1. NCBI lineage: Eukaryota > Metazoa > Chordata > Mammalia > Rodentia > Muridae > Psammomys > Psammomys obesus. The sequence continues at coordinate 1,562,525 of NW_026585895.1, read as the reverse complement.
GCGTGCGTATGTGTGTGTGTGTGTGTGTGTGTGTGTGTGTGTGTGTGTGTGCGCGCGCGCGCACGTGCTCAAGTGTGTGCTGGGGGAGATATAGGTCCCACGTCATCCGAATCTGCTGAGGTGCAGAGCAGGAGTCTCTCAGGGAGACTTGGCACAGAACAGGATTCTGAGTGTTTGTGTGCTGTACCTGAGAAGAGTTTGGGGAGGAGAAGCCAACACCAAAGCTAGAAGCACCCCATTGACCTCGGGTGTCTCCTCCACAATACGGAGACCATAATTTTTCTTGGCAGACCTCAGAGGATTCTATGGAGATTAAATAAGGTAGTATCAGCAGGGCATGGTGGCGCACGCCTGTGATCCCAACACTCAGGAGGCAGAGGCAGGTGGATCTCTGTGAATTCGAGGCCAGCGTAGTCTACAAATCAAGTCCAGGACAGGCAAGGACACACAGAGAAACCTGTCTCAAAAAACAAAAAAACAAACAAACAAACAACGAGGGAACATCTTTGTAAACTATTTCCAAATAGAAAAGTTCTGTTATTGTTCTTCAGTAGCTTGCTGCCCCTACCAGTCCATTTTTTATTGTTAAAACAAAATATCAGAAACTAAATAAGTTTTAAAGAAGTGACATTTACTTAGCTCCCAAGTCCAGAAGCATTCAGGATCAAATAATTGCGTCTGAGGAGGGACTCACACAGGCTGAGCCCACTGCAGCCAGGAGTGTTATCTATACACTGTATGTAAGAATGACAGGTGGGAGTGAGGAAGGAAGGAAGGAAGGAAGGAAGGAAGGAAGGAAGGAAGGAAGG
>NW_026585895.1:1532059-1561706 GCF_907164565.1 Psammomys obesus | reverse complement strand
AGGAAGGAAGGAAGGAAGGAAGGAAGGAAGGAAGGAAGGAAGGAAGGAAGGAAGGGGAGAGAATTCTAAATACAGAAAGGAACACTGAAATTCAGACATCAAAAACACAAACCAGTTCCTCTCTCCCTGTAAGGTTCTCTTCGAAACACTGCCCTTCTTCGTAGATGACGGTGGAGAAAGGGTCTTTGTGGAGTTTAAACACAGGAGGCACACAGAAGTATTTGGATTTGTGAAAGAGAATGACCTATCAGAGCCGAAATCACTGCCATAGCAAACATAGAACTATGCTGTCACCTATAGACTTACTAAACTGTCATCTTGCCATAGCAATTAAAGAGCCTGACGCAGAGCTGATTGCTGTAAAGATCAAGGCCAGGCCCTCTTCCTCTCTAGATTCTGGTCTTGCCATACAATCTGTCTTTCACATGCCTCTCACCATCTTGTCATTCAGCCAAGAGAATCCTCACCAGAGGCTGGACTGCATATAGAGAAGATGCTTTTCTTTTTCAAGTCCTCAGTCCGTGGTGTTCTGTTACAGCAGCAGAAAGCAGACTGCTGCACAGAGGGCAGGAAAAGCGACGGAGTACGGTGCTGTGTTTTATCTGATTAGCTGTAGCTCTCACTTCCAGAAACCCTGAACTTCTTCAGGTTATGAATCTCTTGTCAAGGAGGAAAAGAGCACAGGGCTAAGAATGGGAAATGGGAAAATGAGAAGAAACAAATTTGACTGTCAAGAGCTGTTTCAAGTTAAAAAGAAAATTTAGGCCAGCTGGTTTGGGTAGCACGGCTGGACTTGAACCTCCCTCAGGCAAAACGTCCACCTTCACTTGAAGCTTCAGAGTCTAACTGCTCCATCACTGAAACGTGCCCAAAAGAACAAGGCAAACATGTCAATCAGTGTCTCGGATTGACCCAAGAACTATCTTTTGGCCTTATTTATAGATCTGGGATAATTTTCCTCCACAATAAAAGCATCCCAAATCTCAGGAAACCTCTGAACATCATGAACTACCTCAACACTCTACCCAGATGTTGGAATTTAGCAATCAGGCTATTTTTGCTTTTCGATAAAACAAGATGATTTCTTTAACAAAGACTTCCCCCCCCCAAAAAAAAAAAAAAAAAGCCACAGAGACACAGAAGAGCACCAAACAAAGGAGACAGGAAGAAAAGTCCGTCTATCAAGGAACCTAGAGAGAAGTGTACTTAAAACCAGCACAGACTAAAAGGACTCAGTAGCCTTTGTCCCCACGACCCAGAATTCTCCATCCTAACTTCCACCCAGGGTTTTCTCCATGGTGAAGCCTGCATTCCTGCTTCCTGTCCCTTCCCCAGCCCGGCCTCTATACTACATTAATCTCAGATTACAGGTTCCAGGATGACTATGGCCTTGGCAGGGTGATAAAGCTGAGCTAACAGTTTGTGACTGGAAAGGAGGGGATTTCCAAATGAAAACACATCAGATAAGTGTGTCAGCCTTGTTTCCAAGGTCAGCGCGAGGAAAGTGCCAAAGTATGACCGGCCCACTCTGCCAAACAAGGACAACTTTTTAAGAATGGTGCTTAGCTTGGATGTGACCTTCTGAGGGGCCTACCAAGGTGAGAACAAAAGGCTCTTTTTTCTTTACTTTCTAGCCAAGTTCGACTAGAACACTGACCACTTGCAAGTCTACCTAAGTAACAGCTGGTCTTTTTCATATTTCACCTTTCTGTTACACGAAGTAGGTTCATCCGGACGTGTCCATACATGCATGTGATCTGTTTTGAAGACGGTCATCCTCTGTGTTGTCACTTGACACCCCTCTCCCTCTCCCTCTTTCACCCCACTTCTTTCACTGCCTCCACCCAGGTCCCACATCTGAGAAGAAACCTGTGACTCAGACCTTCATGACTCTGGCTTTGTTCACTTAGAACCGCACAAAATACATACTTCCATTTAGCAATTCTAACAAGGAAATTTCATTCTTCTTCGTAACAAGGTAGCATATCCAAAGAGGGTCACCATTAATCTCTTCTTTCTCTGAAACACACCACTCCTACCAGAGGGAACTCTGTTTGCTTTGCTCCTGAATCCACATTGCTCTTGTGACTAGAAATAGCAAGTTAGTTTACAGAACATTCTGTTCATTTTTCAATTTTTTGTTTGTTTGTTTTTTCGAGACAGGGTTTCTCTGTGTAGCCTTGTCTGTCCTGGACTCACTTTGTAGCTCAGGCTAGCCTCAAACTCACAGCGATGCACCTGCCTCTGTCTCCCTGAGTGCCAGGATTACAGGCGTGTGCCACCGAGCCTGGCCAATTACATTTTTTTTCAAAGTATTATTTTACTATATTTAATCCCCAAATAATTCCATGAGACCCACTTATGCCAAAACTTATTGCTTCACGTCAGCTTATTGTTGATAGGAACTGTGAATGTAACTACTCCTCCTTACGTTGTCCAGTAACTCCTCTTGGAATTTGAGGAAGCGATGATGTGTCAATTGCAAGACTGTCACAGGACTTGGGACACAGGTCAGAAGCAGAGTGCTCACCTGGCATGCACAGAGCCCTTGTCCTCAGTCTTCCCAGTGTGTTTGCTCAGCTTCCATCTCCCTCTTGGAATCGTCCCTGAGACCACCATACTATGAAGAAGCCCAACAGGCCGTGTGGAAGGGCCGCACGGGGAGTCAGTAAGTAACAGGCCAACCCGCCATCAGCAATCTGCCGCTGGTGACTGACCCCCAGCTACACCACGTAGAACAGAACGACCTAAGCCCTGCCTCAGTTCCAGCCCACAGACCGTGAGAAACAACAGTTACTGCAGTGTGCAGCCCTAATGCCCCAGTTGTGGAGGAAGGGCGGAGGAGGAGAACCTCAACTGCGGGTACCTCAGATGAGGACAAGAGGAGTTGGCCCCTCCCTCCTCCCCACCTCCAGCAACCCTGGTAAGAATTTATTACTGTGACGGTGATGAGGCTTCACTCCTTGTTTGACCCCTGAGCCCCAGCCCGAGTAGGCAGATGAAGTGTCTTCTCACACCCTGTCCTGGCCAATTTCACACGGCCACACAGAGACCCTGCCCACCTCCCTAGGGTCACAAATGCCACCCCCACCCCACCCCCAAAACGAACCAGCTCTCTGAAGCTGTTCCCAGGTGTCTGTTCTTTGCCTGCACACTGACCAAGATCCTGCCTGTACCCACCCACTCTGGCCTCACTTCACTTCCTCCAGTCCAGCCTGGTACACAGCTGGCCCAGATGCCCCAGAGAGAAGCAGAAAGGGAAAAACGCTACAGTCCTTTAAATGAAATGTACAGAGATGTCTTATGTAGCAACAGACAACCAAACTAACGGGTAAGGGGTCATCTTGAATTTGGTCCTCCGTGGTGTCTCCATAGAGCATGGCTATGGTGGCCAGACCACTTTGCCCAGCTTCGGTAGTCTTATTTATCCCGAAGGAGGCACCATAACTTTGCAGTTCAGAATACGGATTTGGAGCTGACTTAGACCAGTGCTCGCTCTGTCTTATACAGCTGGGCAGCCTCGTCTCCTTATCTGAAAATGAATGTCAATATGACTTATCTTCTTGGGGAGCTTATGAGGATTAGAGGCTTAATGTCAACAAGTATTTAACAGTGCACTTCCCACACAACCTAACGCTCAGAACACACTAAAGAAGTCTCCAACCTGTATAATTATATTGTCTCACTTGTTACGTCTATCCACTAGAGAAAATTTTCTTGAAGCCGTAATAGCAAAGCTATATAAACTCACAAAGAACTGGTGCTTTTCATGGGAAAAGATTTGCAATCCTGGAGAAACACTGAGGTGTCTTGACTGAGTTCATTGCTGGGTTCCGCCATGCTTTTTTCCTCTGAGGCCCAGAGGTCACTGAGAGATTACCAGTACCTGAACATCCAGGGCCTGCTGTATAAACACCATCCCAGCAGGCCATTCTGCTGTGTTCCCAAAACTCCTCATTTCTCTTTCAAAAATGTTGGGATAGGAAAAAATGTAGTTATGTAAAAAAAATTACATGAAACAGAAATGATGTGGGTTATGGAATCAGACAGTCCTGGAATCTAAATGTAGTTCAAGATTAACATAGAAAGCTGGCATACTTTGTAAACCGGAAAATGACAGAAAAATTAAACCCTTCTCTGATTAAACCTTATCTGGTGGAGCTGGAGAGACGGCAGTTCCGAACCACTTTTCCAGAGGATGGGGGTTCAATTTCCAGCGTCCCCACAGCAGCTCGCAGCTTTCCACAAACGCCGTTCACAGGAACTATGACACCCTTCTGGCAACAGGCCCACGTGGTGCCACACATTCCCACATTCGAAAACACCCGTACACGTAATTATTGTCAACTAAAAGACAGGCGTTCTGGGGAGTACAGCATGGTCATACAGGTGCTCATCTTATACCAGTCTCTCCACTTTCCAAATGTTAGCCATTCGGGGACAAAATAAAAGGTACTGACTACTAAAGGAAACTCTCAGCAGAGTGACTGTGCTGATTATACGGGAGAACATGTAACCACACCTCAGGCAAAGGGCTATCTAGAACGCATAAGCCTTAAAAATTTTTAATTTTTTTCAGCCAATAAATGAACAACTACTTCTTTAAAAGGGGAATAATAGTGGGTAGAACATATCTGGAAAAGTGTCCACCATCCTTAGCCATCAGGGAAATGTAAATTAATCTTGCTTTAAGATTTCATCACACCCCAGGTGAAGGACCAGCAAGAATATAAACAATGTGCCAGGGCGGTGGTGGAACACGCCTTTAATCCCAGCACTTGGGAGGCAGAGGCAGGCGGATCTCTGTGAATTCGAGGACAGCCCGGTCTACAGAGTGAGTCCAGGACAGCCAAGGCTACACAGAGAAACCCTGTCTCGAAGAACCAAAAATAAATAAATAAATATTAGTGAATGCTGGCCTGGACATATGGAAACAGAAAGCCTTATTAACCCCTGGTGTAATGCAAGTTTGTGGAAATTAGTGTGATTATTTCTCAAAAACTAAAATTAGAACTGTCATATGGCCCGGCTATGCTATTTCTGGACATAGAGCCTAAGACTCTGCGTCCTTCCAAAAAGATGCTTGCACATACCCGTTTATTGCTGCACGGCCCCCACAGGCTAGGAAATAGGGCCGCCATGGTGTGTAGCCACAAATTAACGTACATTGAAAATGAAATCAGGTGGAATTTTAATTCAGCCATAAGAAACATGAAACCAGAGCTGATGGAAGGGTTCAGTGGGTGAAAGCCTGGTGGCCTGGGTCTACCCATGGGACTCTCAGGGTAAACGGAGAAAACCAAATCCTTTAGCCTCCATATTCATACCACAGCATGTTTCTTTTTTTAAGATTTATTTATTTTATTATTTATACAGTGTTCTGCCTGCAGGCCAGAAGAGGGCACCAGATCTCATCATAGATGGTTGGGAGCTACCACATGGTTTCTGTGAATTGAACTCAGGGCCTTTGGAAGAACAGACAGTGTTCTTAACATCTGAGCCATCTCTCCAGCCCCACAGCATGTTTCAAATGCACAACTGTCTGTCTGTCTGTCTGTCTGTCTGTCTGTGTGAACACCATGAAGCTTGAAAGGGGCCCACAAGAAGGGAGGAAATGTCTTAAAGAAGCTGAGGGCTAGCATACGGCTCATTTGGTAGAATACCCACCTCGCATGCACAAAGCCCTGGGTTTGATCTTCAGCACTGCATACATCAGCCTAGAATCCCAGCACTTGTGAGCTGAGGCAGGAGCATCAAAAGTTCAAGGTCACCCTAAGCTACATAGTGAGTTTGAGGGCAGATTGAACTACATGAGACGCTGTATTAAAAGGAGGAGGAAGCAACTACTGAAAGGAAACATGGACCATGGAAGAGGAACATGGTGGTAGGGGGGACCAGCAAAGGGTGGGCAGAGGGTTTTGGAGACAAGAGTAGGGAAAGGGACTAACAAATATCAAATATACATGAGGACCTCATGGTAGAACCTATTACCTCATATACTAGCCTAAAAGATAAAATAATTTTAAGTGTGTCAGCTACCAGTGCCAGCAACATAGTTCTGTTGATTTCATCTGCACTCTCCCTTCCTGTGTCCTCAACAACATTAGTCACAATTCCTGTGACCTTCTGTCCTCTTTCCATGATGCAATTGTCTCTGTCAGCATGAGCAAGCCACCTTTGTTCTGTGATCACTCCTGTTATCCAGCCACTTCCTTCCTGGCGGATAAGTTCGCTCACTCAAGCCAAGACAGAAATCTGTCCACTCCTGTCAGAGCCATCTTGCACCCTTTCCCTCTCCTGTTACGTACGTTACTGTTACGTTCCTATGTGCTCTGAGCTGAGCTTCAGTCGTGAGCTAGCCAGACACTGGAGTCTGCATCAGAGAAGAAAAGGGACACATTCTCACATCGCAGGAAGTAAGTTCATGACCTTAAGCCAAGAGATACCAGGGGAAGAAAAAGCCCACTCTAAAGCCAAAGAGAGAAGAAGCATCCTCAGGGCTGGAGAGAAACTTCTGTTCCTGCAGAGGACCCGGGTTCAGCTCCCAGCACCCACAGGGTGGTTCAAAACCATCTGTAACTTCAGTTCCAAGGGATCTGAGCCCTCCCTCTGACCTCCTCAGGCTCCCGCATACACATGGCCCACACATACATACACTCAGGCACAGGCATGTACACGAACGTTTGAATAAAAATGTTTAAGTAGCCTCATGCCTGAAGTTGGGATCAAGCACATGGTGAGGACAGCAGGAGGTGCCTGGAGCCTCACAGATGTCGCCTTATCTGCCCTGAAAACCTCAGAGGTCCAGATTCCTTGTGAGGAGGGCAAGGGAGGCTTGCAGAGTCTTCTATGCTCTGACTTATGTGCAGTTAGTTTGGTGCTCGGCTTCTTGTGGTGATCGTGTTCGTATTCCAGCACCTCACATTTGCCAGGGAGCCACAGCTGCATTGCCCCAAACAAGAGCTGGCACTTGGTTTCCTGTAAATGTGTACGTGCTACTCCCGACACCTGCTCCCTCGCCACGGGAGCTCACGTACACACCAGCAGGATTGTCCCCGGGAAGGACCTGAATTGTCCCTTCAGGGTGTCATCTCATCTCCCAGCTAGACTGTAGGCAAAATCAAAGTCTAGGCCTCGCCCGATGCTGTAGGCCACTAAGATCGGGAATGTGTATTTGCACACAGCTCACCACTTCCTTTCATTTCAGATGCAGGCAGCGGCTGATAAAAACAGAATGCCAACTATGCTGCTTCTGCCCGGACTGCATCAAACAGCGCCGCTCCCTGAAGAAGGGGCTCTCCCAAAACTCACTGGCTTGTGTTTGGTGAATACGTTATCCGCTGGGCATCCTGAGAAGCCTACCGTACACAGAGTTCATTAGGTACACAAAGCATATAGCACACGTAAGGAATGAGAAGCTAATTTGTCTGCGGTCCGCCGTGGCTCGTAACTGATAGAGCCAGGTTTTCAGCTCACGTAGAAGCCTGTGCCCCGCCGACATGCCTAAAACCATGAAGGTTTTGTAGAGGGTTATGTAACAAGTTTACTTTTAGAACTGTTTCCAAAAACATCCAAGGAGCTTGTTTCCCCCCGTGGTTCAGATTTCTGTTAACACCATAAAGCCTTGACTCCCTCCGGGGATTTTCCAGTTTCTGAAGAGCATCTGATGGGCAACTTGAAACATGAAGAAAGAAACAGGATAGAAGAGCCCAAAAAAAGAAAAGAAAAAGAAAATGAAAGGGATCCTGTGGCCACTGCCTTGTCCCAACTCTCTAACCAACACAGAAAGTTCCAATTCCCTAAGCTACTCACCTCTTCCTTAACTTCTTTCTGGATCCTTTCAGCATGTTGGCTTGAGGATGGGGAAGCTTCTGTTTATTGTTTGCTTGTTTGTTTGTGGAGTTTTGTGGGGGTTTTGTTGTTGTTGTTTTAGGGTTTGGACCTTTTCTGTTTGTTTTGTTTTTTGAGATAGCGTCTCAGGGATGTAGCTCAACTGACCTCAAACTCTTCGTGTAGCAGCTGGTGACCTTGGCCTTCTTATCCACCTGCCTCTACCTCTACGTTCTAGGAGCACAAGCATATGACACGATGGTGCAGGAAATAAAAACCCAGGATTTTCTGCATGCTAAGCAAACACTCTGCCAGCTGAGCCACATCCCTTGAACTAGCATGGAATTTTCTTTGTGACGAGCAACAAATAATGAGATATTTCTTATTCCAAGATAAATATATCCAAGCTGCAAGACATACAAGTGTAACCCCAGCTCTCAGGAAGCTGCGGCCAGAGACTGTGGAACTTGAAGCCAGCCTAGGGTACATAGCAAGATCCTGCTTCAAGTGCACTGCATGGGAAAGCCTTGCCCATCCAGTGTGATCAAAGTAGGGGTAATAATAATAATAATAATAATAATAATAATAATAATAATAATAGACCCCAACTCAAAAAACCTGATGTAGCAGACATGCAGTTTTTATTGATTGAATAAAAAAAATTCAGGACTGGGAAAGGTGATATTCCTCAAAGAAGCCAAATTTAATGTCTCTCCCCCAAATCACAAAAGGATCTGTTATCATAAAACCTCAACTTTCCCTTGTTCAAAAGGAGGTTAGTTATATAAAAGATAATATGTGTCAGGGTCTTCCTGGTATTCATCTTACCAAGAACGCTGACCCAGCGCTGCCGTTGCGGTAAATTCCTTTCCTACAGGCTATCATCACCCTGACTCTCTTTTTGCTCATCAGAGAAATGGTGATGATTCACACAGAAAGCAAGAGAGAAAGCGTGGTGGCAGATACCTACAGCGCCATAATGCTAGGGCAGCGGTTCTCAACCTGAGCGATGAGACCCTTTTCACAGGGTTCACCTAAGACCATATCAGATAGTTACATTACGATTCAAAGCAGCAGCAAATCACAGTTATGAAGTAGCAACGGTAATGATGGGGTCACCACAACATGAGGCACTGTATTAAAGGGTCTCAGCATTAGAGGCAGAGGCAAGAAGATGGTAAGTTCAGGGCCTACCTGGTACCGGAGCTGCGTAGTGAGTTAGTTACCTTTTTCATTGCTGTGATCGAATCTCTGCCAAAAGCAACTGAAGGGAGCGAGGCCTATTGACTCAGAGCTCAAGAGATCACAGCTGATGGAGCAGGGAAAGCGAGGCAGCTGGCCACAGGGCGGCTACCCTCAGGAAGCAGAATTGCTCCGCTTGCTTTCCGCTTTACACAGTTCAGGACCCCAAGCCCTGGATGGCGTCCCCACCTGTAGGGTAGGCCTCCCCATGCCAGCTAACCCAGTCTACAAATACCTGTGATACAGACCCAGAGTTTTGCCTTCTGGGTGACTCTAGAGCCTGCCGAGTTAACAATATTAACCACCAACATAGCAAGATCCTCTTCAAGAAGTGCACGGTGCTGCTCCAGCCAGGCAGGCAGGGAGGCTAACTGCAGCCCTTCACCCCCTCTCAGCAGACCTCCCACTGTGGCCTACCCCCCCCCTTACAGTGGATCATAGCGATCTTCTCTCCCATGCTTCCTTCTGCCCACGTGCTGCTTTATCCCAGCCCCTAACCCCAGCTCTGCTGTGCCTCTCCTCACTCTCTGCGCCCACACCCAGGGGACTAGGCAAATCCTAGTGGAACCCCCTGCTTTCCTCTCCTGCAAACCAATGCAACCCCAGGGTCCCAGGCCTAGTCCTTCCCCACTCCTGTCAGACCCCCCAACACTTAGAAACACATTTTTACCAGAACCCCCAGTAGCCATACCTATCAGGACTCCTTAAGACTGTCGTACTAGGCAACACACAGCCAACACACTCTCCTCAGAACCAGAGAGAGCAACAAAAATCAAGGAGCAAAATGTCCACCCAACAAAGACAAGACCAGAGATCAGCACCTAGAATTACAATACTCCCAAACTCAGGTGACTAGATGCCATCTTTAAAAAACGCAGTCTATAACAGCCATGATGATATGTCTCCTGTAGAGCTCAGTAACTACCACAACACATCCTGGGTATTACAACAAAGCTAAAACACACATACACACACCTTAAAATAACCCTTACCAATATGATAAAGGTTCTTTAATGAATAAATTCCTTAAATAAACAAATACACAAGCCAGGCGTGGTGGTGCATGCCTGTAACCCCAGCACTCTGGGAAGCAGAGGCAGGGGGATCTCTGTGAGTTTGAGGACAGCCTGGTCTACAACACGAGTCCGGGACAGCCAGTGCTATAAAGAGAAACCCTATGAAAGAAAGAAAGAAAGAAAGAAAGAAAGAAAGAAAGAAAGAAAGAAAGAAAGAAAGAAAGAAAGGAAGGAAGGAAGGAAGGAAGGCACAAGGGAAGGAACTGAATAAAACAGTTCAAGACCAGAAAGGGAAAATGAAATCAGTAAAGAAAACCCAAACTGGGGGAAATCTAGAAATAAAAAATGCAGGAACTTGAACAGGAAGCTTAGAGGCAAGTCTTACCAACAGAATACAAGAGCTGGAAGAGAGAGTACCAGACAGTAAAGACTCAACAGAAAAAAATGAACATCTCAGTCAAAGAAAATGTTAAGTCTAAAAATGTCCTGACACAAAAACACTCAGGAAATCTGGGACACTATGAGAAGACCAAATCTAAAAATAACAGGAAGAGAAGAAGGAGGAAAAACCCAGATCAAAGGCACAGAAAATAGTTTCAAAACAATAAAAGAACAAATTTTCCTAACCTAAAGAAAGAGACACCTGTCAAGGTACAGGAAACACAGAGAACACCAAAATATATAAAGAACTCAAAAAGCTAGACACAAGAAAACAAATAACCCAGTTGAAAAATGAGGCTCAGATATAAGAAAATCCTCAGAACAGGAACCGGAATGGCTGAGAAACACTTGTTCAACATCCTTAGTCAGAGCATAGAATAAGGGACTCCGAGGCACAGGCAGATCTTGTTAGCAAAGGGAAAGAGAAGAGATAGATAGATGGATGGAGGGCGGAGCAGGAGGAGCTGGGGGGGGGAGGGACTGAAGGAAGGAGGAAGACAGGGGAGGGATATGGGGCGAGAAAACGAAAATTAAGGGCTGTTTAAAGGGTAGCTTAGACAATAGAAACTTCCTAAAACATAAGCATTTTGGAGGCGACTGAAATGAAATCACCAAATAATAGGGATACAGGGCCCCAGATAGTCATCTCTTGTCACTAAATGAAGCTTCTGGCACTAGAATTGACATCTCATTGAACTGTTGGCCAAAGGGTCCCACGGGGACCCCCAAGAAACCCAGGCTGTGGTCAAGGCTCTAGGTTATTCTCCACAAGCTGACAGCGAGGCCCCACTGCTGAAGACAACACCCACTTGTGGAGAGGTCAGGCTGGGCCTACAAGGAGCCTTTATGTCAGTCATCTTTGGTGCAAAATGATACTCTTCACACTACCAGAAGAAAAGCGTAAGCACTGCCCCAGCCACAAAGCCTGGGATTTCCAATGGGGTCCTGCCTGAAATACATGCTAGCGCAGTGTTAGCACAAGGCTGTGGAGTCCCAACTGGTATATGATTTGACTTAGGGCCTGCTCCACAAGATGGAACTCACACCCAACACGCCTTGGTGACCAAGAACCAGAGACTGGATAGCTCAGGGACTTAGGAGAAAACCAAATACAAATACAGAGAGACCCACAGCCAGACAGTATGCAAACACTTAGTCCTACACCATATGTCTCTGTTAAACCCCTCTCCTCAGGGCTCAGGAATTCCTGGAAAGATGAGGCAAAAGGAGTGTAAAAGCCACAGTGGATGGAGGACCCCAAGAAAACAACACCCTGTAAATCGCAGTGGTCAAAGCTGGCATGAATGCACAGAGACGGAGCCGGCCTGCCCTGGCTTGTGGGGATCAGCTCCCGGTGCTCTGTGTGTGTATTATGTCTCTAGTTCAGTGTTTTCATGGGGTCCCTGAGGGTTCGCATGAGTGGGTCTTTGTTTCTTGTGCCTTCTCCGGGGCCTTTTTCCTTCTGTTTGTTTTGTCCAATTCAGATGTTACTTTTGTTTTGTCTTATTGTTTTATTTATCAACCCCTAGAAGCCTGTTTGTTTTCTAATGAGAGACAGAAATGGAGCGAATCCAGATGGGAGGGGAGGTGGGGAAGAACTGGAGAGTGGAGGGAGGATCAGGATATATTGTGTGAGGGAGAAAAAATCTACTTTCAATAAGAGGGAAATTTAAGCAACATGAATAAATAGAGATGGCCACACACGGAGGGGCAGAAAAGGAGAGATAGAAAATGCCTTCCAATAACTCTATTGTCAACTAATAACTTCAAAAAGCCACCCTGCTCAAAGAAAAGCTAAGCTTAGACAGCCTGCTGCAGCCAAAAAAGACCACCACCTGAGGGGAAGTGATAAAAGGACTTCGGATGTATGCTGACAACCTGAGCCCAGTCCCTGGACCCACAGTGGAAGGAAAAAGTTAGCCCCTGACCTGTGAGCTGTGACAGGACTGTGGCCCACTCACACACACAATAGCAACAGTAAAGCAGATAATATATAGCAGTGGTCATAGTAATCGTAACAAATTCTTATTTTGACAATTCTTTCTTTTTAAGATGCAGTATTTATTTATGTATATGAGTGTTCTGTTTGCATACACACCAAAAGAGAAAATCAGATTCCATTACAGATGGTTGTGGGCCACCCTGTGGTTGCTGGGAATTGAACTCGGGACCTTTGGAAGAGCAGATAGAGCTCTAATGGCTGAGCTGAGCCATCTTCCCAGCCCCCGTTGAGAGTTCTTTAAGAATACTACCTTAATAAGCTTTTCTGGACTATCAAAGGGAGGAAGTCAGTGACAGACTTTCCAAGGATGTGGAGGTCTGGACTCAGGTAGATTGTTTTCAAGGTAGGAAACAAGTGAGGATTGGATGAAGCCTGGGACTTGGCACGGGGAGGAAAGGGCCTGGAGGCTGGTCTTGGTAAGTCAGCTATTTGTTAAGGAAATTGTCTAGATGGGAGCTGTTTGCCCAGCGCAGAAAAGTTTGCTCAGATGTGTAGGTTGAATGATCCATGAAGCAATCATGAATCTGCTTCTTGGCCTGAATTTCCTGCAATAGTTAGTGAAAGCAGGTTAATTCCCAGTGCTTGAGTCACATGGATATGGATTGTCTCCGTTCTCACAGTCAACTTTTTATTATTCTTTAAATCCGCTTGAGGACTCTGTACTGCTCCCATGGGAACAGAACTTTACTCCGTGCCACCAATGGCACCACACTTGGGCTATCAAACTGCACTTTTCCCTCCCACCACTGTAAGGAGACAGCTGGGAAATCATCTCAACTGGAGAGTTCTTCGCCAGTGCGGAGGAGGATCTCTCTACATCCTGGACGGCTAACGTGTCATCGACAATCCCCCAAGGGGATTCAGAACAGCCAGCGAAACCTGGAACAGCAGATCAATGCTATGGCAACCCCGGTGATTTTAGGATATTTTCTTTATTGAGAAAGACCAATTCTCGGGCCCTCTATCTCCCTAGCTCTATGTAACTCTCAGCCTTCCTTGGGGGGCATCTACCTGCCCCCCAAGGAAGCACATCTTTTAGGCTAGACACTCCCCAGGACTCTCCGACTGAAGCCTTTTGGGATTAGTTTCAAACACTATTCACTCTCTGAGAACTTCATCCGCGCGTGAGTGTGTTTTAATGATACTCACCCATCTGCCCCCAACTCCTCCGGCCCCATGTGCAACGCATCCCTCCCAACTCCACATTTTTAAATAACTCACAGTTAGTCCTGCCTGGATCTTTGACATGGCACCACTAATCTGTATCTTTTTCTAATAATAAAACATCCATTTGACTGATTGTGAGCTCAGCTCCACACCCCATGACAGACAGATGTGTTAGCACCTTTTGCTGGCTTGATAGAAAAAAAGTAGGTTCACTTGGAAAAACCCACAAGGTAGGAGGAATTTGACCCAAGACTTTCTTCTATTGCAGCCTGTCTCCTGGCAATCCGTTTTACAACAGAGGGCTCACACAGAACCTGCCTATAACAGCTAGACCCATCCTGACCGGAAAAATGAAATGACACGCTAAAGGGGACATAGTTCCAGCACGACGCAACTGGTAACCAGGTGGCTGGAATGCATTGGGGATGCAAGGCTTAGCCCCGTTTCTTCTCTGTGGCTAGACCACCTCAGGGCCATCCCAAAGTACACCCCAGACACACCCACATGCTCACACACCCGGCCTTCTTCCAGGAAACCTGAGTTAACAGCCCTCCTCCTGGTGAAACTCCCTTCAGGACGAGAAGCTTCCAGACTGAATTTCTTTTACACAAACAAGTCACATGCCTAACAAGGTTTTTTGTTTTTAATGGTGATTTCCCTAAGGTTATGGGAAGGCAGAGTAGCAGCTAGCCAAGCACCCCGAGGAGGGAGCAATTCTTCCCTGCCTCCTGGGAAAGCAGGCTGACCTCATTCCTCACTGTGCAATACTTCCTCGGTGCTCCAGGACCATGCACCACCTCTCCGCCAGTGAGTTAGCCCTACTCACTTACTCATTTATGATGTCTACAGTGTCTGCCTGCAGGTGTGCCTACACACCAGAAGGGGGCACCAGGGCCACCATGTGGTTGCTGGGAATTGAACTCAGGACCTTTGGGAAGAGCAGCCAGTGCTCTTCACCTCTAGCCATCTCTCCAGACCAGTCAGTTATTCTTAATACCTTATTGTCAGCCAGAAGAAAAAGAAAACGAGTTCAGTAAATGATAAGCATACACACACATACAAACACACACACTCTCACAGACACACAGACACTCCACTCCCACCACAACCTTCATCACCCTATGCAGCCGTTAAATGTGACATAGACTAAGAGTTTTGGGGAAAGGTCACATCTTTCTATGGAGGAAGTGGAAGACTGTTCTACAGCACGACTGTGGAAGTTTGCAGTCATGCTCACACTGAGATTTGTACCGGACACAGCACTCACTGGCCGACCCCCATCTCTGTAGCAGGAACTTTACTCGGTGTTACACTTTGTGTGTGTGTGTGTGTGTGTGTGTGTGTGTGTGTGTACGTGTGTATGTGTGTGTTTACCCTGTGTTGCTTAATCACAGCTAGCGATAGCGTTAGGTAGTTGTGTGTGCTCAACTCTGTGTATCTCTGCATTCCACATTCATATATTCAAGTGACCAAGAATCGCAAATGTTAGGAGACACCGAGCCTGTCCTGAATGACGCAAACATCTCCTTGTCATTACGCCCTAGAAACACACCATGACAACTCTTTCTTTTTTCCTTTTCTTTCTTTCTTTCTTTCTTTCTTTCTTTCTTTCTTTCTTTCTTTCTTTCTTTCTTTTTTCCTTTTCTTTCTTTCTTTTTTTTTTTAAAAAACAGAATTTTGTGTAGTCCTGGCTGTCCTGGACTCACTTTGTAGACCAGGCTGGCCTCAGACTCACAGAGATTCACGTCTGCCTGTGCCTCCCAAGTTCTGGGATTAAAAGCATGCACCACCATGCCCAGCCATAGCAACTATTTCAATAATAATTATATTGTATTATGTCTTATAAATAATCTGGAGGTGACCTAAAGCATGCTGGAAGAGAAGCATAAGATAGACAGACAGATAGATGTACATAAATATATAATCACCAAGCTCCTTTCCCAGAGATTCTGAGGCTCAAAGTGGAACCTACACCTCAAGGGACCCAAGCATTGATTATTGGGTGGTTAGAATTTCCACTCACCTTCCTGCGTGAGCCACAGGGATTATGTTGCTCTGTGTCCCTAGCCATCCCTTGGCCTTGAAGTCCTTTGAACTCATTAAACTGAAAATAGAAGCCTTCAGGGACTGGACCCTGGGAGTGAAGAGGCTCTTCCCTGCCACTTGATGGAGGCTGCTGCTCCCTCAGTTCTTCCAGATACCAGGATCACTCTGACCTCCCTTACAGGTAGCTTAATGGCACTGGGTCTACTTGTGAGAGAAGGAATCACAAATTTTCCAAATTCTGGGGATCAGGATGAAAACTGCCAGGTACATCTTGAAGGAGGAGTCTTACCCGGAAGAAAGACTCACAGACTTTGTCACAACTGGCTGAGGGAGATGTGCTCGTGAGGTAATCAACGAAAAGGGGAGAAACACTGGCAAGAGGTCACCATCTACCAAGTCCATGGGGAGGTCCTCGAAGCACCCACACGTCAGTGGGCTAAAAGGTGTTACCGCGTTTCTCAGATCATCTTACCTTCCATTGCTTGTTAGTCATTCTCCAAGTCCTTCCAGGTTCACCTCTAGGCCCAGAATCGAGGTAAGTGGGGGAAAAGACAGAGCTCCGACAAATGTACAGTACACAGGAAACACAGCAGCCTTGGGCTTTTGTTCTGAGGTCTTTTGCTTTACCTGTCACGGCCTAACCTCTCAACTATCACTCCCAAGGTTTTTCCACCAGCCCTTGGGATCCACCACGATCCTCCTCAGCTACTGGTGGGGTTTCACGCCCACCTCAGGGCCTCCACGCTGGCTTCTGGCTGGAGCTTGTGCGGGTGCCACACGTGCCGTCACAATCACTGTGAGACCTATGCACAGCGCCCATGTTTTATCTAAAAAAAGATATTTTCACCAGCTTTTGCTCTTAGCCTCTATGATTATTCATTAATGTGTCTTTTCATAATGTGGCATTTCCTGTGCTTCACAAAGGCCTAACTCTCTCTTGGGCCCATGTATTTAGGTCTCCAGAATTTATTTTATCAGAAATTAAATGCTTAAGCTGGAGAGACAGCTCAGGTGTTAAGAGCGCTTCTACAGAGGACTCAAGTTCAGTGCCCAGCATGCCCATGGCAGCTCACAACCATTTGTAACTCTTCTGCCCTCCACAGGCATCAGGCATTCACGTGGTACATATTCATACATGCAGGCAAAGCACTCATTCATACGAAATAAATAAATCTAAAAAGGATTCTACTGAAGGTCACTACATCCTTCCTCTAACCCCTTATCTGTCAGAATACGCAACATTGCCACTTTGTTGCTCAAGCCAGAATCTGGGCTTTAATCCCATGACTTCAGCCCACAAATCTAATTGCTGAGCAAGCTCTGAGACAGCCATCTCCACATTTCCTTCATCCTTTCACTTGAACTCTGAGGGCAGAAATCTCATGTGTGTAGATCACCATTGTTTTCCAGTGCACATGAGTTAGCTGATGTCATTAGTTGCCTAATGTGTCACTCTGCCCCTCTCTGGTTCCTCTCAAATTTGTCCTCAGACACGTTAGCCTAACCATGTCCCTGTCCTGCTCAGAGCTCTCACCAGCTCCAAGTGTACTCATCGGTCATGGCCAAACTACAGAAGCCAGACAGTGTTTCCTGCCCAGGGCTCATTAATATAGATCAAATGAAATAATTCTCAGACTACCCTGTTGGAAAAAAATGCTAGTCTCTTCTCCCATTCGTTAAAGCTCTTTCCATGAGGGAACTTCTGGAATCTTGAGACTACACTTAATACATAATACATAAACATGAAGAAATGCATGCGATAGTCTGACATGGTGACTTCTTTCGCACCTAAAGAAGGAGCAGCTTGTGTGAGAGAACACACTCATCCATATCTCTGCGATATGTACACAGAGTGAGGAAAGGGAGGCTCTTCTGAGAGGCTTTGGCCTTTCCCATCTTGGGCAGGCCTCCACTTCACAAACTTCCTCTCTTCTGGTTTTTACAAGCATCCTACACCCTTGTGTGAGAGAGAGGAGAGAAGGCATTGAAGTCTGACATTACCACGTCTCTGTCCAAACCAGGAGGCTGGAAGCCATCCCCAGTGCCTTTGCCCCAAACCGCTGCGTAAGCAAGAGCTGACAAACCCACCCACTACATATTTCTCTTACCTCCCCACGCTTCAGCTCTCTAAAAACAAAACATCCATAGTTTACTTCAACATTCAGCTCAAACGCATTTTCCTTGTCCTGGCAGCCTGGGAGTCAGGCGATGCCAGTCTTCTTTTGGCCAAAGGTTCTTACTGGGAACCCAGTATCCTCCAGTTCCTACCATCCCAAGTGCTGTGCACTCCCCTTGACCCTGCCGTGTCAGTTTGCTGACGCCGTAATCCCAGCTCGCAGAGCCGCCGTGAAAAGACCATCACCACCAGTGCCATCTTTCTTCTTTCTCTTGAGGTCTGGAAGAACCACAACAAATAGTGCCCTTCTTCACAGTGCAAATTCTGAGCCACCTAAAAGAAAAGACGTAGAAGCCAGGCAGATAGGGATGACGGCGTTACCTGCACCCCTGATAGAACCTGGAAATGCAGGTTCATCCCGGTGGAGAAGTGGTTTAAAACTGAACACTAGAGGGCAGTGACACAGCTCAGTAGGCAGATGCACCACTGTCAGGTCTGGAAACCCGGGGTTCAGTCCCGGGACTCACTACAGGAGCGCACTGACGCCTGTCCTCTGACCTACACAGGCGCGCGCACACACACAAATAAATAAATAAATGTAAAAAAGTTAAGCTGAGCCCCAGAATCAGACAGATGCAATGACCCAATTTTAAGGTCCACATTACAGAGAAACAGAGTAGAGTCTATACTTCCGGTGATTAAAGGGGCAGAGCAGCACTAAACACACTCAACCCTTTACCCAGACTCCACTGGGCATAAAGAACAATCGTCCTCCAAGAGAGGACAGGAGTGTCATGCCATAAGTAACCTCCACAGGGAGGGAAACGAAAGGAAACATCCCCTCTGGTGATCCCCACAGCCAGAGATTTCACACTCTTTCCAGAGAACTTGTTTATAAGACCCTGAGGTTAGCGCATTGTTATTTCTAGCATTCTGGGAAGCTCTGCCTTGTTCATTCTCTCTTCTCAGCCTCACTCAAACCATCTGGAATCCTAAACATTTAACGACCGGCGTGCCACAGTCACCAGCTCAGCTCGGCAGAAGCCTGAGCAGCGCAGACAAAGGCCTGGCCAGTCTGAACAGCCACTGGCTCTTGTGTTCTACAAGGCCTCACCCTCTCCTGATAAGCGGAAAATCTAGATGATAAGGACCCTGGGTTTTGAGGTGTTGGGATAATGACACATTTTTTAAATGCCTGAGAAGGTAATTGTGTTGATTTTCAACTTCTGTTTTCTGGTTGGAATTTATCAGCAGTATTGCCTTGAAAATGGGGTTCCTCACTGTACCCCAAGGCACAAGACTGGCACATTCTGTTGCCTTCTACGTTGCTAGCTGAAAGAGCCTTTAGTTCTTCATCCTGGTTTTCTCGAATCAAGGCTTTCATATCTGCTGGGCAGCCTATTCTCCCAGATAGATATTTTAAAAGACAGAGTTGTAAAAATCATCTCTTTTTTGCATTTTTATTCTTAATTATTCATAAATGTTTGTTCTCATACAATATACAAGCTGCCTTATCTACAAAGCAGTGTTTCCATCGTTATTAGGAGTCATTTCTTTGTTCTCATCATTATTTATTTATTTTGCATTTACCTATTCATTGTGTGTGTGTAAGAGTGTTACTGTGTGCATGTGGAGTGCGAGGAGTCAGCTTTCTCCTCCGTGTGGCTCCCAAGGCTGACCCTCACGTCATCAGGCTTGTTGGCAAGCATCTTTACTGCCACGCCTGGCCCGCTCCATTATCCATCCCTCTGTCCTCTCCAACTCCTTCCTGACCCCAACAATGTCCCCTTCCAACTTCATGTCTTGTTTATTTTTAACAAACTGAATCCAAGAAGTGGTATCCATACGTGCATAAAAGCCTGTCTTTTTCTGGTTGGTCGGTTTTGGTTTTCTGGTTTTGTTTTGGTTTTGAAATGGAATCTTGCTATTTCCCGGGCCGTCCCTGAAGTTCTGGGAACACAATCCTTCACCCTCATCCTCCCTGGAAGCTCCTAGGACTCTTCAGAGGCCCCCATGGAATAGCAGGGCCATGACTGAGTGTCTCCATGCCCTATTACCACTTAATCAAGCAATACAAACTGCTTAAAATGAGAGAAAAATTGTCTTGCAGCTCCTGAGGCTGGGCCGTGCCCGCTCCACAGTGCGCCCTTCCTGAACTCCTCCAGCTTCTGGAAGCCCCAGGCATTCCTAGTATCTTGAAACCCGGCTTCCATTTCCACCCCCATCTTTGTTTATCCTTCTTCCTCCCCAGTCTGTGTCTTCCTTCGGAATCTGTGCTCACATGGCAGTTTCCTCCCTGTTTATTTCCCTATAATAACATCAAGCACAGTGAAACTGTCTCCATCCTGACTGAGTGTCGTGTCACTTTAGCTGGATTCTGTCTGCAAAGACCCTATTTGCAGATAAGCACACTCTCATAGGTGCCTTGAGGCTGTAACAGAGAGAGCTGTTGGGGAGACGAGGTTTAGCCCACAGCAGGGAAAATGACTGCTCTGCTGACTCATCCTGCATTCTGGTGGCATGAGACATGGAGTTCCTGTGTCCCTGGCCTTGGTGTTCCAGGTTTTGCTTCTAAATGCCCACATTTATCCTTTATTTAATTCTCCCTCCAGGCAACAGACGAGGCCTCCAAAATATGCTCTTCCTCCAACACCCAGTACAGGTTACCATTTCCCAAAGAACTGCTAAGGGTGGTTTTGTTCCTGTCTTATTTGTTTGCTATGGCGTTTTGGTGTGGTTTGGTTTGGTTTTTTGAGACACAGTTTCTCTGTTTTAACCCCAGCTGTCCTAGAACTCACTCTGTAGTCCAGGCTGGCCTCGAACTCACGGAGGTCTACCTGCCTCTGTCTCCAGAGTGCTGGGGACAGTGATTCCTGTAACCCAGATCAGCCTTGAACTTGCCCAAGTAGCTGAGGATGAGTTTGCAGTTCTGGTCTGCCTGCCTCTCCCTCCCAAGTATTGGGGCTACAGGCAGCTGCTAGCACACCCAGCTGATCCAGGGCTGGAGACTGAACCCAGTGCCTCGTGTATGCTAGGCAGGTGCTTACCAATTAGACAGCCTCTCGCCCTGCTTATTTGGAGACATAGCCTCACTGTGGAGCCCAGGCTGATCTGGACCCTGTGGTTCACCTGCCTCTGAAATCTAGGACTGCAGCCCTCTGCCACCCCACTCAGTTTAGAACGGGAAATTTGAAGGTAGAAAATTATTCTAGGGACCAGAGGAATCGGTAAAGTGCACATGTTACAAGCATGAAGACCTGAGTTCAGATCCTCCCAGAACCCTTGTAAAAGGCCCAGGGTAGTGGCCCGCAGTCCTGGGGCTGTGTAAGCAGAGACTGGAGTACCCCATCTGGTCAGACTGGACCAGTGGGGTCAAGCTCCGCCCAGAGACTGGAGTACCCCATCTGGTCAGACTGGACCAGTGGGGTCAAGCTCCGCGAGAGGCCTTACCTCCAAAAACAAGGCGGGGGCTGCAGAGAGGGCTCAGCAGTTAAGAGCACTGTCTGCTCTTTCAGAGGTCCTGAGTTCTCAGCACCCACATGGTGGCTCCCAACCATCTGCACAGGGATCTGACGCCCTCTTCTGGCGCGCAGGTGTACATGCAGATAGAGCAACAAAGGAAGACACTGACGGCTGACCTCTGGCTTTCACAGCACACACACTATGTGATCACATAATATACATGTAGTATATATTATAACAGTATATAATTACATAACATAAGCCGACTATACAATACCCATAAATTCACTAGATGAAGCGAATTCTAATTCTATGGTTCCTTAGGTACCAGCTCTCTTGCTTCAGGAGAGCTGATAACTTCACTGATGTTAAGTGGGTATGATATTTAAGTCAGAAGTTATGTGTGGCATTTAAATAACTGGTAAAGAAATTTTTAACACATGGCCAAGAGTAGGTATTGAGTTCACTCTAGTCTGCCCTCTGTTGTGGATGTTTTGGTTTATGATACATAAACATGTTTTTGTCATAATTCCAAGTGGGGGATTTTAGTTTGTCCACACCTGTTAAGTGTCTCCTGTGGAGCGTGGTCTTTGCAGGTGGAATGAGTTGAATTCTGAGGACTTTGAGGAAGAAGGTGAGGCTGCTTGGAGGACTGCTGGCTGCTGGTTCCTCCTGCTGCTGCGTTTGCTGTTTGCTGGTTTGCTGGACTTCTGGATTTCTGGAAGAATGATATTGCTGTTGCTCTCGGGGTGGATGTGACTGGGGAGGGGGCTGCAGCAGAGATACAAAGTGAATAAATTGTAATAAATAAATACAATCAAAAGGTCAAGGTCATCCTCAGCTACATACTCAGTTTGGGACCAGATTTTCAGCCTTTAAAAAGTGTAATGACGTTTCTGCTGCTTAAGCCACTCCATTTGTTGCATTTTTGTCATCGTAATCCTAGCAAACTAATGCAACTTCCATTCTGGGGGTTTCTGAAGCAATTGTTAGCCACTCGGGGATTAGAGAGGAAAACTGCAAGAGCAGTGTAAATTGCCCACTGTCAATTTCCTTTCGTTGTTTCCCAGTCGAAACCAGTCCGTCATTTAGCTAGCACTTAACCCTCCCAGAATCACTTACCTACAGCGGAGTCTGAGGAACGCAGCTCTTCACTCCACCGCCTCGATTGTCTTGGGGCTCCCTCACTCGGAAGGAAGAGGAGAAAGGACTTCTGACAGCCTGCGCTCCCAGCCGAGCCCCTCTGACTGCTGAGCAGCCTCCAATTCGGACAGCACAGCTGCTCTAAACTTCTCCGCCAACATTAAAAAAAAATTCAGTGGGGTTATTTCTTAGTCATTTTTGCTGTTATGACAAGACGCTGGGGGTTGGACAGTGACTTGAAAGAACGAGGACCTGAGTTTGCACCCCATGTGAAAGGCGGCTGCAAAGAGGCACACCTGTGCTGGGCACACTGGCCAGCCGGCGGAGCTAGCCACGGAGCACGGAGAGGGAGAGACCCTGCCTGGAAAAAACAAGGTGGAGAACAGAGCAACAGAGAAAGACACCCAAAGTCAATCTGACTTCTATACACATATAAGAATGTGCACAGACACACACACACACACACACACACACACACACACACACACACACGCCGCAAACTGAGTGGGTCTCGTACAGGTGAGAAAGTGATTTCTCACAGTTCCTGTGCCCCAAATGCCCAACATCAAGACCCCAGCAGAACTGAGGGTGGCAAGGACCCACTTTCCAGTTCACAGCGGCGGCAGCTCCTTGTGCTCTCACAGGGAGAAGGGCCTGGGGTCTCTGATGAGGGTGCCGGCACCATTACCTACTCTGCTGTGACTGTCTCCCAGTACCTTGAGGGTTAGGAATTCCACATACAAATTTGAGGAAGACTCATCAGAGTTTGTGAACTTTTGGGCGCAGAAAACCAATGCATTTAAACTGAGGAACCCCCCCAGCCTTCCTACCACACGCCCACCCTGAGACAGTCAGTGTGCCCCGGACTGTCAAGATAAGCTGCCCATCCAAGAGCAGCCAGGGCCTTAGCCACGTCTCCCAGGGCTGAGTGTGCCCCTCCGTCCCATTGCCAGCCGAAAACTGCTATCGCTCGAGCCCAGGCATAAAGAGAACTGCTTATGGGAATATCAGATGCCACAGAGAGAAGCCCTTCCTTTGTGCTCTTGTTTTTCTTTGTTTAAAAAAAGTAGGGCTGGGAGTATTTCAGTCGGTACAATACTTGCCTGGCACACAACGCCCTGGGTTCTGTCTACAGCACTGTAAAAGCAGGTCCTGGCTGCCTATGCCTGTACTCCCCAGAACCTGGAGGTGAGGGCTGGGGAGCAAAGGAATAAGGTCATCCTCAGCTACACAGTAAGGTTGAGGCTAGCCTGAGACCAGGAGGGAGGGAGGGAAGGAGGGAGGGAGGGAGGGAAGGAGGAAGGAAGGAAGAAAAGAAGGAAGGAAGGAAGGAATGAAAGGAAGGAAGGAAGGAAGCTAGGAGTGTATGGAAGAAATCAAAGATGAGGGCAGATATTTTTTCCACTTCTAAGCAGGGAACCCCACAGAGTCCAGGAAATTTTGGATGTAAGAGTACATGAGGAGAAGTGAGGTTGTTTCCTAGAGCTAGGAGCTGAGAAACGGTCTCTTTCCTGAGTTAGGATGGCAAAGTCTCTGGGTGCTGCTGGCTGCCAGCATTTGGATGTTAGTCAAAGTTCTGGTAGGCCTAGGAGTTTGAGTTACAAAGGGGTCATGTCACTGGCAGGGCGCCGCCGGAGAATAGAGCAGCAGGCCAGGCAGGCTATTCCTCACTCCACATGCTGGCACCAGCCAGCACCAGTGATGTTTCCCCCGCTTCAGGGGGGTGCCCTCAGCTTGTGTTTACCTGTATGCTCACTGACTTCCTGTCTCAGTCTCTCAGCCCCTGGCCCCAGCATGGAAAACTGGGATTAGCACGTGACAATTGGTTTAAATGGGATGATACAACAAAGTGCCAAGTGTGGAGTCTGTTACAGAATAGATACTCAGCAAATACAGCCAAATAGTGAAACACTGAAGTTAGCTCAGTGTGGCAGAGTGTGTGCCTAGGCAGGAAAGGCCCTGGGTTTGGAGGCCAGCACATAACCAAGCAGCCATCCAAAGAGTGTCCTGGAATCTTTCTCTTGGGAACAAGGAGGCTCCCTCTACACAAAGCCCATAAACTGCCACAAAGTAACAGGGATGAAGTGTTTCCCTTCAAGAAGTGAGAGCGCCCAGTCATCTTTGGGTGCTCTTCCCATGGAGACAGCCACTGGGAAACACAAACCCTCTCTTACCCATCAGTCCTGGGGACTGGCCCCATACATCCACACACCCTCAGAGGGAGTGGACAGCACTTCTGAAAATCATTTCCTTGTACATTTTATTGTTGCCTTCATTTCGGGGAAATCACACAGCTGAGAAGCTGTAACACTGAGACATTGGGATACAAGGACCATGGGATTGAGAGCATAGGCTGTTATTGTTTTAAAAAGGGTGCACACAACAGATATTACATGAAAGAGCTTTATTTGACGGAGATGGAGAGAGAAGGAAGGAGAGAGAGAGACATGGGGGGGAGGGGCACCCCAACAGAGAAAGGAGAGACAGCAGGAGAGAGGCAGAGAGCAGGAGAGAGAGAGAGCAGGAGAGAGGCAGAGAGCAGGAGAGAGACGAGGTAGCGGTTTGGACGTTTTCTATCTCGTGCGAAGCTGAACCCTGTCTGCCGATGTCTGCCACATACCTGGCGGGCGACACATGATGGACATCATAGGTTACTCGGCAACCCAGAAGCAGGCTGACTGACTATACGCTGACATAAACTCTTTCTCCTGCTCTGGACATCCCTGGTCATCCTCTGAGCCTTGGCTTCCTGCACTTGAAAGCCTCTGCCACACCAAGTCCTTCTTAAAGCCTGTTCATAATGAGCTTAAGTGCAAGGATTCTGTAGGGAGTTCGCCTTACAGAGATGGAGTTTATATTTAGCATTGAGTGAAGTCTACTTGGGAATTGAAACGGATCTGCACAGACGTCAGTAGTGCTGCTTACAACCGACCTGGATTTTTACATGAAATTCAGAAGTAAAGTCTTCGCTTTTATTCCCTCTGGGGAAAGCCTGCCATCCTCACCTGCCTCCTCCTTCAGGGAGTGAGGTCCTGCTCAGCCACGCTGGCAGGGTGGGTGAGCGCAGGACAGTTTTAGATAGTGTATGCACCAGAAAAAAAAGGTGGACGATCAAGGTAAAAGTGCAAGAGAACCACTATCCATCACTGACTACTGAGAGACTCTCCCAGAGACTCTCCAGCAGAGACAGGTCCTTGCCTGTAGCAACAAGCAGGTGACTCACACCAGGGAAAGATGCTTCTATTCTCTCCACTGCGATGCATTCAGGCAGACTGGGGAGTGTGAGGCAAGGGCCGTGAGTTACTGATGACAAGGAGGGATAGGAGAGAGGAGGAGGTGTGCCACTGTGCCGGCACCCTGAGCCTGGGTGGGGCTCTCAGTGACGCCTTGGGTGCTCCGTGCGGTAGGAGCCTCCGTGTATGCTGCAGAGGGCTGGGCAGCACACAGGGGCCTACTGCAGACTCGGGTAGGAGCCCACCAGCGGTGGCAACTGAAGATCTCTCTAGCACAGTCCACACAGGTTTTGTTCTGTTTTGGTTTGGTTGGTTGATTGATTGGTTTTTCAGGACAGGGTCTCTTTGTGTGTGGCCTTGGCTGTCCTGGAACTCACAGAGATGCACCTGCTTCTGCCTCCCTAGTGCCGGGACTAAAGGCGTGCACCACCTCGCCATGCCCGTGGCTACTTTCTGTAACAGTCTCGTATCTCAGGCTGGGCTCAGGCTTGCTGCATGGCAGGAGAGGACCCTGAGCTCCTGGTCCTCTTGCCGCTTGGGTGCTGGCACTACAGGCCAGCACTGACCCATCTGGTTTACGCGGTGCCTGCGACCCAACCCAGGTCTTCTGCACACCAGGAGAGCATTTTACCAACTAAATTACATTTCCAGACCCTACAGTTTTAAGAAAGAAAGAAAGAAAGAAAGAAAGAAAGAAAGAAAGAAAGAGAAAAAGCCAAGCATGGTGACATATATACCTGTAATTTCAGCAACTCTGCAGCCATAAGCAAGACACTCAGGCATTCAGGGCCAACCTACACTGCATCAGACCTTGTGAAAAGAGAGGGAGAAGAGGGGTGAGATTCATGCAAGGGGCTGAGCCACCCACATCGTCCCACATCTATGCAAGTCTCCCCGCCTCAGTTAAGCCTTTCTGGAAACATCCAGAGTCCTGTTTCTATGGTGATTCTAAATCCTACCAAATGGGCAGTTGAGGTTAACCATTACAGCATATAATCAATATTCTAAATTCATTTTGGAATTTTGCAGTATTTTGTTTTTCTATAGTTTTTTAAAATTATAAATCCCCTGCTCCTTCATTGTTCTTCCTTCAACCCCTCCCTGGAACTTTCTGAAATCCATGGCCTCTTTTTCTTAAATTGTTCCATTCTTTTTTTTTTTTTTTTTTTTTTTATCAGTACCAAAGCCTGATAAAAGGCATCTCCAGTGTACCTTCTATTTACAATTTATCACAATTTGGACTGGACACATTTCCTGTGCTCCGTAGCCTCATGGAGTCATTAACTAATAAAAATGGGCAATATAAGAATGAAACTCTCCTCTCAGAGTGAAGGTCACCCTGCCCTTCCCCCAGAACCAAGGGCTGGCAGAGCTAAACCATGAAGCCATGCTGTAGACTGAATCCAGTCTGCCCTTTGCTCTTCTGCAGTCCAGGGTATGGGCTCCAGGACCCACATGAATAACCGAATCTGCATTTAAGCCCCTGCTAGAAGCCGGCTTACTCTTTGCACAGAATCTCTGCACACCTCCCCTGTACGGCCCCTCCCGATTACTAACCGAAGCCTAATGCGATGCAAATGCCATGGAAAGAGATATCAGCACTCTACTGCTGAGCGAATAACGACAGGAAAAGTGTGTTCGTGGACATGCTCGGGACAGAGGAATTTTTCTTCCTAATATTTTCCAGTCACAGTTGGTTGAACCTGCAACTGAAGAGTCCATGGCTCCAGAAGGCTGACTGTATTTATGACTCAGAAGATGCCCATTTCCAGGGGTTCCTGTCCCTCCCAGGCAGACAAACAAAGCCACAAGCAGGTGGCCTAGTTTTTTCAGAGGAGAATGCTTCGGACTGAGGCTGTAAGCCCCGGAAGAAAGCACCTAGCCTATCTGCCCTGAGACCTGTCTGCTGAGACCCACAGCCCAGGATTCACACCCTGCTCCATTCCTTGAAGCTGACCTTGCTCCCTGCACCTGAAACGTGGCTGCCGACCCCTGAAGCCCTGTGCCCTGTACACCACAATCAATTCCCCAACCTTTCACCGTCTCTGTTTTTGACAGACAATGGAGGTGCTCAGTTGAGTTAAATGCCTTCTCTCTCTCCCTCCCTCCCCCTTTCTGAGGCAGGGTCTCTGAAGCTCAGGGACTTGGTGTAATCCGGAATATGTAAAAGATCTAGGTGTTAGTGAGCACACTTGTAATTTCATAGCTGTTGGTGGACAGGGGCTCATGGCCAGCCAGCAGAGACTACACATCAGGTTCAAGGACAGTGGAAACTATGTCTCAAAAAGAAGGTGAACAGTGCCCTAAAAATTATACCTAAGGTTGTTCTTTGCCCTCTGCAGCTCATGCACACACACACACACACACACACACACACACACACACACACACTACACAGACACATGAAAAAAAATCCTTACACAACGCCAGGCATACATTAATGCCCCAATAAATGTGTGTATGACTTTGTTGGTAGTGGCGAATACAGCCTGTACCTGAGGTGGAAGAAAGTCTTTGAAAGGTCTAGTGTTTGAAGTTGGGGAAGGATGGCCAGTTACATGCAGCTGTCCAGTGCCTAACTTGTGTCCATGGAGAGCTTCCTGGACAAGCAGACTTGAGGTCCAGGACCTCGGCTGCAGCCTTCTGCCTGTACCCAGGCCCATGAGCAGCTATCAGACCCTGACTAGGAAGACGCAAACACAGACCCAGTCCCCTTCCTGTTGGAAGCACTCACTGCCTCACTGAATTTGACAGCTTTCAGGATTTTCTTCTGGTCTAGATCTTGGGGTTTTCTTCATTTAACTTTAGAATCAGTCGTGTCTTTCAAAATATTTTCTTAGCCTTTTCCTGCATTTCTGAGTTTAGGGCTGAAATGAGTTCCTGTTTCTGCTGTGTCTCCTGCTGGCTGAAAGCGTCAGGCTGGTGAGCTAAGGCTGGTGAGCTAAGATGGATCTGACGATGTAAGCGCCCTGCTCCCAGCAGGGATGGTGGTGTGCTTCTGTCGTCGTCCTGGAGCTCAGGAGAACGAGGTGGGAGGATACTGCACACAGGAGCTCAAGCTCGTCCTGGGCAAGACAGCAGAACTAGTCTCGAAGGTAACTAAATTAGTTACTTTACCATCAAGTCTCTGTTGCAAGCCTGCAATGAGTTCCCATTCAGTTTGGCTCAGGAGCCAAAGAACACCGCCGTGTGCAAGTTTCCTGTGACAGGAGAAGAGGTGTCACAGGAAGCACCTAGATGAGAGGTGATTCTCATCTAGGACTTGCATCCTCCTGCAAAGGGGAATTACTCAAAGAGAGACACTCGGGGACACTGCACAGGATAAAGCAGAGCTCTCAGGGATGCATCTTCAGAGAAAAGCCGTGGATGTCCAGAAAAAAATCTAAGAGGAGGCACAGTCTGCATCCTTTTACCGCCCTCACTAAAAACCAAGCTGCAGACTCCTGCCTCACATGCGGTGACTCCAGAACTGTAGAACAATAACTACCGACTGACCGAGCTGCCCAGGGAGAAGCCTGACAGGTGCCCCAGCAAACTAGCCAAGTCCCCAGCATCTGCCGTGCACTGCAGTGAGCCCCAAAGTCCACCCGTGCTCCAGAAAGGAGAACGTCAGAGTAGGAGAGACTTCGTGCCCATGGTTTAAACTCTCCACCAGAGCCAGGAGTTCTCTCTGAAGCACTCCAGTAAATTCTCTTTTGTTTAAGCTGATTTCAACTTGATTCCTGAGTTTTGCATTCAAAGGTTTTTATGTAAAATATATTTAAGATGAACATTTCAGCACATGCCTATAACCCCAGCATCTGGAAGGTAAAAGCAGGATGATCAGGTGTTCAAGACCAGCCTCAGTTATACAGTTCCTGGACAGTTTGGGCTATGTAAGACCCTATTTCAAAGCAGCTTCTTGTGTGTGTGTGTGTGTGTGTGTGTGTGTGTGTGTGTGTGTGTGTGT
>NW_026585895.1:1479628-1532049 GCF_907164565.1 Psammomys obesus | reverse complement strand
TGTGTGTGTGTGTGTGTGTGTGTGTGTGTGTGTGTGTGTGTGTGTGTGTTGCGGTCTCTAATAGGTTTTTGGTAATAAACTTTGCAGCTCTTCCTGTCAAGAACACCTCTCATGGAATGTTAGTTTAAAACAAACAAACAAAAACATTCATTCAGGCTGGAGAGATGGCTCAGAGGTTAGGAGCACTGGCTGGCTGTCCTTCCAAAGGTCCAAAGGTCCTGTGTTCAATTCCCAGCAACCACATGATGGTGCACAACCATCTATAGTGAGATCTGGTGCCCCTTCTGGCCTGCAGGCAGAACAGTGTATACATATGAGTAAATAAATCTTTAAAAAAAAAAATTCTTTCCAGCCAGGTGTGGTTGCACACTCCAGATGTCTGTGAGATGGAGACCACCCTGGTCTACACAGTGAGTTTCAAGTTTCAGGAGGGCCAAAGTTGCATATGAAACCCTGTCTCAAGATTTAAAAAAATGAAAAAACGAAAAACAAGAAATGATTCATTCAACCAGGACACGGTGGCACATGCTAATAATGTTAGCACTTTAGCACCAGGGAGGTTGAGGTGAAAGAGATGGTGGTTTGAGGCCAATATGAGATCGAGTTCAAGACCCTGCTTCAAAGCAAAACAAAACAAGGAGGAAAGGAGGGAAGGAGGGAGGAAGGGAAGGGGGGAGGGATGGAGGGTAGAACAGAAGGAGGAAAGGAGGGAAGGAGGAAGGGAGGGAGGGAAAGATGGAGGAAGGGACATTAATGTGCCCAAACTAGCAACTCATTCACTTGTGTAGCGTTCAGACTTCATGCAGCAGCTTCCCATTGTATACCTCCTCCAGAAACCTGTGGTGGAGGTGAACTCAGAGAACAGTTTCAAGTTTGCAAGAGCATGAAATACCAAGCTTTTCTGTAGAGATGATTCATAGTCAGCAAGTAGCAAGCATTTGGCTTTCGTAGGCTTAGGTGAAGACAAAGAAGCCTTGGAACTTCATAGATGCATTCAGCAAGAAGGCTTGGGGAGTCTGCTCCTTACCTCATGCTGAACAATGCTCTGGAGACTGTGTGGTGAGTAAGAAAGCCCCAGCCCTCAAGACACGCACAACCTTGCATTCAGACTATTTGTCCCAAGATGTAGTTCATAAAAAATGAACAGGTTCTGCCTGTTCCCCATCTCCCTCTCCAAGCAGAGTCTTGCTTCCCTGCTGGGCAGCCTCCTTTTCTGGCACTACATGGCATAGGGAAGCCAAGAGGTCCTGTCTTTGAGGAGTGACAGGTTTAGCAGGAAGCATATGGTCAGAGACACAGCCCTTGAAGCTTAATTTTAACATTGTGAGAATACTTTTCCCCCTTTCATGCAGCAGAAGATCTGGGCCAGGGACTGTGAGTGGGTGAAAAGGCAGAGAGAAATGGAAAACTAAAAATGACAACAGGAGGAGCAAAGCTACATTCTTGCTTGAGAAATAACTGTGGCGACACTGCTGGGAGGTGGGGAGTGCGGGGCACATGCAAATGAGATGCAAATTGCATCCACACCGGCTCAAATAGTTACAGTCCTGAGGGTGGGTCGTAGGGAGCACTTCCTGGAGTTGAGAAATTAGTCACTGCTATCCTCTCTCCTCACATTTGATCATGACTGAGACACTTCCCTGCTGTGACCCTTTGCATTTCCTTTTACACAGCAGAACTGGAAGCAGTATTGGAGGTTTCTTCTAGGTTTCACATACATCTTTGGTTCAGAAAACAATAATTTACTTTGCCATCAGCGTTTTCAAGAAATTAACCTCAGAAGTGGAACACCCTTAGAAAATCCAAATCGTAGCAACAACGTGGAATAAAGGGGAATAAACGAAAATGAAATTGTAGATAATTGTTACCCATAGATGAGTGTAGAGAACAGACGTATCCCTGGTACTACAAGGGTGTTAGGAACTGCCCATACCATCCTAGAACCCACAGATAGAGAATTGTATAATGCCTGTGTCTCTGTGACATCTTACATGCATGGCGTTATGTATATATGAGGCTATAAAACTTTTAGTTGATGATGGGAAATTTTCCCTCTGAATTCTTTTCTAGCTAGTAACGTGGCCAGTACCACAGGCATCCAAGAAGAAATCTTTATTTTGTTTTTATTTTAATTTGGTGGTGGTGGCAGTTGTTTGAGATAAGGTCTCATTACATAGGCCAGGCTGACCTCAAAGTTGGCACTCTTCTGCCTTGGCCTTCCAGATTCTGGGATTACATGCCTCACTGTGCTCTGACCCAGAAAATGCCTTTTGGGGATGATTTCTCAAATCCTTTCCAAGCCCACGAAAGCTTAATGAAATAAAATCGACTTGAATTCCCTGAAACTCAGGTTTGGGGCTTCTCACTTTCATCTGTATTTGAGGTCGTCACTGCTCTGCACCAGCTCTAGTCCTTGTCCAGCATTTTCCTGCCTTGTCCAGCATTTTCAGATTTTCCATCATCCTTTCGTGCCCAGCGTAGGAAAAGTAACACCTATGAAATGCTTCAGTCTTGGGTCCTCCCTAAGACATCTTTGGGCAAGTTTCACTTTGCCTTTTGGATCCTTCCATTTCCCCAAAGTTATTCCCTTCTATTATTTAACCAATAACTATATTTTGAAAACCACTGGGCTCCCTGGCATGTGCTTGGAACTGCGCCAAATACAGACCACGCAGACACTGTGCTCCTCCTTTCTCCAAGGCGCCGATAGCTTGGTGGATCACCAACATCAACAGTGGGAAGCCAGGACGATCCCAGGGAGCCATGCTCATGGAGTGGCTACAGGGTGTTAAGCTCGTAGTAAAAGTGCAGCCCAGGTGCGGAATCCACGCATTTTAGGGGAACAGTGCCTAAAGGTCAAGGTACATTTATTTCATCCTGAAATGAGTTCTTTGTGTTTTTGTTCATGTTCGCTTGTTTTGGTTTAGTTTTTGGTTTTTAATGTTTTTGTTTTTTGAGGCAGGGTACCTCTACAGAGCCTTGGCTGTCCTGGAACTCACTATGTAGACCAGGCTAGCCTTGATCTCATGAAGATACCCCTGCCTTTGCTGGGATTAAAGGTATGTGCCATCATACCGTGTCCAGCCTTAAATGAGTTCTTAACACTAAATAAATTTTACTAGCAGCATGTAAATTTGACAAAAAAGCATGACCAACTTTTTAAAATTGCTGCACTAGGCTACACTTTGTACCTTGTTGGGCAGTGTTTCCAAAAACCTACCCAATATCTAACCGTGAAACTTCCATTTGATAACAAAGACTTACGTGGCATACCTCGAATGAAGTGTGGGGGCATTTTAGAAGAAAGAAATAATCCTTTCAGTTGGGGTAGACTGGGAGGACAAGAAAGTTTAATTAAATGTTTAAATCTGGTAATAATAAACCATGATTGTAAAAAAGAAAAGCATGGTGGGTTTGAGGAGCAAAACAGGAACCAAAGAAGCCCTTCGGTGAAAGAGTCTGGCTCCTGGAACGCTCGGGCAGCCCGTACCCGGGCGGTGGAGAGCAGGCTGAGGATTTCAAACGCACGGAGAGAACAGTACAGTTTCCGAAAGCTGTCAGGCTCAGCATCGTCAGTCCCGGAGGCTGGAGGCTGGCCGTGGCTGAGGGCGTTTGACGTGAAGTCAGCAGCCCTTCAAGTCCTGTACCTCCCACACTCCGCACCGTCATTTACAAAAAGGTCATAGTCTGCCAGCTGGAAGAGGGATGATGTGGATGAGGAGGCTTGAGTGAGAAGGCGGATGTAAGTGGAAGGCTGAGGAGAAGAGGTGTGCCTGAGACAGGGTCGTTGAGAGGCGGAAACCCATCACAAAACCAGCTGTTGGGCACTTCGTTCAGCAGCTCTGCCCTGTCGATCTGCAGCAGCTGCTCAAATCCTCCTTGGAGACACTGGCCTTCAGCAACCCAGCGAAAACTACTCTTCAAACCAATTACTCTCTTGTGTCTTTGTTTCAAAGCTGTATCAGGCAATTTTAGTGAACTTAGGTCGCAATGCAGTCATATAAGATGTTTCCATTGGGATCTCACTAGGTACCAGGCTTTGCACAGACATACATCTTCTAAGTTCTGTGTCCTGCATGGCTCAACCAACATTCCTTTAAATTTTTCTTCTTTTTGTTTGTTTTGTTTGCTTGTTTGTTTGTTTGCTTTGAGACAGGGTTTCTCTGTGTAGCCTTGGCTGTCCTGGACTCACTTTGTAGACCAGGCTGGCCTTGAACTCACAGCCATTGCCTGCCTCTTCCTCCCGGAGTGCTGGGATTAACGACGAATACCACCGAGACCCGCTCCTTGTCAAGATTTTCAACCCAATTTTACAGATCAGGATTCTAGGAGTCATTATAT
The DNA here is from genome assembly GCF_907164565.1 of Psammomys obesus. Taxonomy (NCBI): domain Eukaryota; kingdom Metazoa; phylum Chordata; class Mammalia; order Rodentia; family Muridae; genus Psammomys; species Psammomys obesus. Next base: position 1,527,708 of record NW_026585895.1, on the reverse strand, counting down.
ATATATATATATCTAGACATTATAGAATCCACTCAAAATGCTGCCATTGCCATCAACAACTTCATATGCAGAAACTATAAAATATTTAAAAAATTTTCATGCTACATCACTACCTAATTTTATTATTAAGGATTATTATTTAAGGGGTGCAGTGAACTGAGTGTCTTTTCCACAACAGAAACTCTTAAACACTCATATGTTCATTTATGCTAACAAAGTTTCTCAGAACTTGCTATTCCTTACTGTTTGTTGTCTGTCTGTCTGTCTGTCTGTCTGTCTGTTTTTGAGACAAGGTCTCATGTATCCCAAGCTGGCCTGGAACTCACTAAATAGTCGCCATAACCTGGAACTCACCATGACCTTGAACTTCTCATTCCCCTGTTTCTACCTCCCAGGTGCTGGGATTACAGCATTTGCCGACACACCCAGCTAGAAAGTACCACTTCATGTAATAGTGACAAGGATTACTGCCATGAGTGGCCAAGTATTTTCAGTAAACTGGACAGAGTGCTCTAAAATTGTCTATTACAATCAAGCATAGAATATCGTTTTTCTAGACAAGTTTCCTTTCTGTGTTCCTGGCACACAGTGGCAGAAAGGTCTACACTTAGGCAGGAAGCTGGGGAGACCAGATGTGACCTCAAAGGTACTTCATCGAAAGCCTTGACTTGGCAGGTGAGGAATCAGAAACATGGTGACAGAATTGTGACACAGCAAATAGGTCCAGAACTGAAACGAAACGTCACCTCCATCTGTTAGCCCACTCTTATGCCAGTGAAGGCAGGTGGGGAAGGCCTTCTTCCCCTCTGCATGGTACCACTTTCCCCTTGCCCTACAACATAGATCTGCTCGACACAAGTGATCTTGTGAGTGAAGTTCTCCTGTGACTGATCTCCAGGAAATAGCCCTCATCATTCAAGAGGAAGTTGTGACGGAGCAGGAACATGGCTGGCTGTCTCCGTCTGTACCTACCTGACCCTGCCCCCCAACCATGTCCAGTCCTCAGCCTGGACTCCACAAGGATTTCCTGGAAAACCTCCAGAAGTGAAGCTCACTTCTTTGACTTTCTCTGCTTTCCAGGCTTAGAGAAGCTTTCGTTAGGGCTTTGAGGGAAAGGTGGGCACTGGGGAACTGGCTCTGACTGATCACATATTCTTATTTGCTTGTGGTTAAGCCATGACGGTCTGCCCTGGGTTATTGATAGTTCTAGCTTTTGAAGTTCAAAAGCTTTTTAATCACAAAAGTTTTATCTCTGACTTCAGTTTCCAAAACATATTTGAAACCTCAAAGGCCAAGGATTAACTTTTTTGGTATCTGCCCCATGCTACAACAACTGTACCCTAGGGCCTCTTGCCAAGAGGTCAGTTTGGGTGAGGAAGGAACACTGAGCAAAATTATATGTTTTCAGGGATAAACATCAATATCAACTATGCATAACTGTAAAGATCCGGACACTTGCCGGATAGCTGCATGTTACTTTTGAGCCACAAGCTCTGACATATAACATTTTTTACATGTGCTTCAGGCTTAGTTGTTTTCCTCTGTAATTGAAAACAGTTGTCAGACTCACTTAATTCAAAAAGGATCAAATTCACTGTTTTGACATAGTAAATATCTCAGTTGTAAAATCATTAACATCAGCACTTTATTTTTCCATTTTCCACTAACTTTTATAAATAAAGGCAAAAATGCTAAAAAAAAAAAAAAAAAAAAAAAGTCAAGTAACTCCAAAGCATTGCCGTATTTACATAGCAAAGCTGCTTGCAGAGAGCTGTGGGCTGGCAGGTGGCACACCATAAGGTAACTTGAGAGAGCTGTTTGTTTACTGAAATGGAAAAGGCAAAATTCAGCACGGAAGAGAGGTTTAGGAGTGTTTGACGAGAGCATGGAACTTAGTGCTGCACGCCTGTAGATGCGCACTTGGGCGGTGAAGGCAAGAGGACGGGAGTGCTGAGGACATCCTCAGCCATGTTCACAGTCAGCATGGTCTTCGCAGGACCCTGTCTCAAAGGGGGGGGGGGGTGGCTGGTGTGTAGCTGAAAAGGCCAGTTACAAAGATGGTAGCTAATTACCTGCCCTTTGATTCATTAATTTTTCTACCTCTCACTCATCTTAGTATCTCTTAATATAGCTGTAACATTTTTTGAAAATTGTTTGTATGTACACAAGTGTTTGTCTGCGCGTGCATATGTGTGCCACTTGCATGCAGTATCCACAGAATCCAGGATCCCCTGGAACTAGAGTTAAAGACGGTGTGAGTCACTGTGTGGGTGTGGGGAGCTTAGGGTCTCTGAAGAAGCAGCAGTTTTAGCTACTGAGCCATTTACTTATTCCATTCATCAGTCCAGCCCCAAAATTTTAATTTTGAGGAAATCCCATTTATTTATTGCTATGGGCTAAATTTTTGTTCTCCTCCTGCTTGCCTCAAGAGCAATCAGTGAATGGTCCTCACAAAGCTGAAAAGCTTCTGTGTGGCAAAGGACACCATCATCCAGGCAAGGCCACAGACTACAACGTGGAAAAAAAAAATCTTTATCAATTAAACATCTGATGGAGGGCTAGTATGTATACTATAGCAAGACCTTAAAAAACAAAACCAAAAACTGGACAGCAGGAAAATAATCCAATTTAAAATGAGTAGTGGAAGCTTTGGTTTCTTTAAAAGCTCAGTTATGTAAACAAGGTTTTGTTTTAATCGCAGGTGTGGGATTTGGAGCTGCTTTTATTTTGTCCACAGCTCACAGAGGAGCGTGGTCTTTGCCATCTGCTGTTAGTTTAGTAGGAAGACGAGAGCCCAGACAGAGAAAGTGCACTTAGGGAGATGCTCAGAGAAGGAAGCTGCTACTGCGTTTGCCGTTTGCTGTTGCTGGATATCCTGATGATTGAGCTTGGCACCCCAAGGAACCTGACGACCCTAAGCAGCAGGAACTAAGTCTGAAGAGGTCTACGTCCCCTTTCCCATCTAACCTTTCTCTCCTACCTAGGGTTGGGGTAACGGAAGGTATGAAGGGGGAGAAGGGGTGGAGAAGGGAGGCAGAGGTTCAAAGAACTTCAAATGAAATAGATTAAAAGGCACAAAATTTTGGGGTTCAGAACTAAGCAGAGAGTTCTCAAAAGGTAAAACACAAATAGCTTAGAAATTAAAACTACTTTGAGATTTCATTCTCACATCAGAATGGCCAAAATCAATAAAATGACAGCACGTGCTGGGGAGAATGTGGGGTAATGGGAACCCTCACTCACTGATTGCAGCTGATGTGGCTGCAATCTTGTAGAAGCACGTGGAAATCACTGTGGCTGGTCCTCAGGAACTGGGACTAGATCTACCTGAAGACCCAGCTATAACCACTCTTGGGTGTGCACTCGAAAGACTCTACAGGCTATTACAAAGATATTTGCTCAACCATGTTCATTGCTGTTCTAGTCATAACAGCCTAAAACTGGAAACAGGCCAGATATCCACCAACTGATGATTAGAAAATGAAAATGTGGTACATGTACATGATGAAATACTACTCAGCTGTCAAGAAAATGAAATCATGAACTTTGAAGGTAAATGGAGAAAAACAAAACTAAACTAAACTAACCAACCAAAAAACACATCCCGAGCAAAGAAACCCAGACCTCACAAGACAAGTATTACATATTTTCTCTTTTGAGTAGACTGTGGGTCTGCACCATAGCTCGGGGTGTCCAGACCCCACCACATAGCAGGCTGGGAGTCAGGACCAGGTAGGGTCTGCAGGGTCCTGATCCAGCGGGAGTGAGAAGGGAGGGGGAGGGGGATGGGACCTGGGACCGGGCCTTTCCCCTGTTCATTTGTTTGTTCAGTGTTACAGCTCTTTTGGGTGATTATAACACTTTGCCAAGAGGGACAAGAAGAAAAAGGAGCAGAGTGGTCAGGGGCCAACATGGTGCGCAGAGAGCGGTGCAGGCAGGAGCCTGGGCCACCAGCAGGGCCATCGTGCAGACAGGTCCGAGGGTCCAGCGGTGAATGTCCGGAGAGAGAAAGCCCTCTCTGTGTAACTTTATAACCCTCGGGGAGTGGGGAGTCCAGGGTGGGTGCAGATCATTGCTTGGGGCTAGGATGCTGGCAATGCTCTACTTGCATGCAGGTGGCAGGCTGCGCAACTCCCTGTGACTGACTACCTTGAGAATTGCGGGTCACCGGGTTATGAGGCCCATAGTGGATGTTAGCTGTCAAGCTTTTGATGGGCATTTGACCATCCGTGTAACCGCTGAAGTTAGGCATAGAGTAAGGACTGGGGAGGGGAGTGGGAGATCACCCAAAGAAATAGGACATAGTCATGGAGAGATGGGGAAAGACCGGAATGGATTAAGTGGAGAGGGTGGTGGGAAAGAGGGGGAAAGGGGGAAAGAGGAGAATGAGGGGCGGGGCAGCTGACATTTGAGGGTCATAGGAAACCTACTGCAGTAAAAACTTCCTGAAATATATACACATATAAAGTCATCAACTAATGGGGAGACAATGCTGCAACTAGACACTCCCCCACCAGGTAAAGCCTCCAGTGCCAGGGATCCGTCACACCTAGTTGAGCTGTTGGCCCAAGGGGCACCATGGAAACCCCCACATATATCAGGCTATTTCCAAGGCTGTTGGTTGCTCCCACAAACTGTAAAGCCCTATTGTTGAAGGGAATATTTACATATCTCATGGAACACAGAGAAATGAAGCTGGTGCCCAACTAGAGCCTTCATCGCTGATGACTAGCATTCATGGTACTAGAAGGTAACTGTCAACTGCACAAAACCCCTGCAACATACAACAGAAACCTGCCTGCAAGCTATGCTGGTGAAATAGTGGCACAATCACTGTGAGAGTATCCAAACACTATCTGATTGGATAAGGCCCATTCCACTAAGATGGAACCCATGCCTAAGACAGTTCCAGCAGCTGAGAACCTGAGACCAGATAGGTCTATTGTCTTGCTAAAGGAATACAGCAATAAAATTACTCCTAATGACATTCTGCAATCCCCACACGAGTGCCTTACTCAGCCATTATCAGAGAAGCATCTTCTTGCATTACATGAGAAAAACAGTGACCCGCAGCTGGACAATGCGCAGAGTGAGAGACTTCAGAGCCCACTCCTAAATGGATCATCTTCATCGGACCCCTCCCCTCAAGGAACTATATGAAAGAGGAGGTAGAATGACTCAGAGAATGGACGACTCCAAGGAAAGAGTGTCTTCCAGACACAACAGGACTCATAGAGACTGCAGAAGCACCCCAGGAACTGCACAGGTTCAAAAGAGATGAGGCCCTGGTGACAAGAGAAGGAAGTAGACACGGCCTCCAGCCACTACTAAAGAACCTATCTGCAACAGAAATTTAATTTTTCCCAGTGGAGTCTCCGAGCGTATCAACCACACTTCAGAGCAGACCCGTGCCCAGGGGCAGTTGGCCAACACAGAATGAACTCAGTGCAATCTTTGTGGACTGTCTGTGCCACTTTGTTTGGGCATTTTTTTTTTTTCCTTATTGGTCTTTTGTTTTTATGTCTTGGTTTCTTTCTGTTTTTGTGAGGCTTTCTGTGTTTCTCCTGGTTGTTTTGTTTTTTGGCCTTGTTTGTTTTTTAAAGAGAGAAAGGGCATGGAGTGGGGAGGATCTTGGAGGAGTTGAGGGAAGGAAAAATATAACCCCAACAATCTTAGCAGTGATGGGATCAGACCAAAGCAGTCAAGGACAGGGGCAAATCTCAGAGAATTTAGAACCCTGATGACAAATTGATTTCAGTACAGTCTAAAACCCCATCCTAACAATCACTCAAGCCTGAATGGTCTCGGGGAGATGGTGGCCCTCTGTGGAGCTGTGGTGCCTGAAAAAACAAACCCGACTCCTTCTTCAGAGGAAAGGCATTCTGCTCAGCTCCTGTCCCTCCTCGTAACGCCTTGCTCATGTGAACCCCTTTAGAGCATTTTTAATATGTACTTCAATCTCTAAACATTGTCAAGATACACACCTCCAAGCTTTCCAGAAAACAGCGTAGTAGAGATTTTTAAATAGTCTACAATTTTTGACTCAACAATTTCTCTTTTAAGAAAATAATCCAGAAAACAAGGATTTAGACAGAAATAAGTTTATTGTAGCATATTTATGATTGTATACATAGTTATAATACTTAAGTATCTAACAACTGGAGAAAAATTAAATAAATAATGGTATATTCATGCAGCCATGAAAAGAATTGGTTTTGAAGAATTTAAAAACATGTTTAAAACAATGGTGAACAGGAAAAGCAGGTTAACTGTATCACCGGTATTGCATAAGCTTTATTTTATTATTTTTAAATGGGCGAAAAACAGATAAAAGGATATTAGAATGTTAATAACAGTTTGCCTCTGGATGGAGAGACCCAAGATTATAAGTACTTTTCCTGTGCTAAGAAAAACAAACAAAAACCCACCCTTTGATACTCATTAAATTACCTTCAATTACATTTTTCAAATTGTACAGCCAGTTAAAAAGCAAAACAAAAACTAAAAACACAGTAAGAAAGTTATCCAGTACAAGTGTCTCTGCTGTTACCAGTTTTGATCCTCAGAATAAGCATCGTGAGCTTGTAGGATGTAGGCAAACTGTGCAGCAAAGCTTGTTTTCTTGGAGACCAGGTCCCGGGCAGCCTCGTTTGGAATCACACTCACACAAGGATGAGTGGTGACCTGTCTTCCCGCCTCTGCTCCCAAGGTCCGGGGGGTGGGGTGGGGGGGGAGGACAGGAGTCAACCCCAAATCCAGTTTCTGCAAAATCTCTTACTGTGCCCCTCTAATTCCATTCGCTAGGTCCTCTGACTGGATCACTGGCTGTGACATGGGAATAAGACAACTGAGTGAAAGCACAAACACGAGGCATGCTCCTTAGGTGGGACCCAGCTGGGATGAAGCAAGAAGGGTGCACACCAAACAGCCCATGGAACTAGAGAGGACTGAAGTGGAACAACCCAGGACAGCACTTAGTCCTCCAACTCCAACTGTGTGGGGGACCAGAGCTTCCGAGGAAAATGCTTGTTCTCTCTGGAAGACCAAAATCTCACACTAAAGTCCTGCAGCTGGGGTTAAGAAGCTGGGAGGGAAAGCCAAGACAGACCACAAAATCAAACTGAGTCTTTTTTCCTGAGACAGGTTTCTCTGTATAACCCTTGACTGTCCTGGACTTGATTTGTAGCCCAGGCTGACCTTGAATTCAGAGATCTGACTGCCTCTGCCTTCCCAAGTGCTGGGATTACAGGCGTGCACCACCTCGCCAGGCTTGACAAGTCTTTAGAGGAGAATCTGCGACACTCTGGTGTGCTTGAGGATTATCTTTTAAATTGCTGCTTCTACTGCCAGGAAGTCTGCTTTAACCAAGCTGGAGTAAGATAAGCTTCCTCTCCAACTCCCAGAGAAGTGAGAGAGGGGAGTAGTGGGCAGGTATGATAAAAACACATTGTATAAACTATGACATTCGAGAAGAATAAATAGAAAATGTATTTAAAAGAGAATACTGTATTTTAGCCAATTATCCCTGTAAACCCCAGCTTTTCCTGATTCATGAAGCACAACAGTCTTGAAATTTTAAACTCTTAAAATGTAGGTGAAACACTGTGTCTACATTTCTCTGGAGAAGCCCCATAACTACCATCAATCAGATTCTCAAAAGAGTTCTGTAACTCAAGAATGCTAAGACCTGTCTCAAGGAGCTGAGTTCAGAACTGAGGGACTCTTACTCAGGGATCAACCTGGAGGAACAAGGGGAAGATGAAAACACAATTATGAGGCCATTGTGGAGTGGATCCACCGACAGACACGAGGACAGACCTAGAAGACTTTTGCCTGGAGGCCCACAGTGCTGATAGCTTATGCTCCTTAGACACAGGCAGCTGGTGACCCAGGCACAGTAAAAAGGCAGAGTCAGAGAGACTAGTGCCAGGAGGGTTAACAATGGCTTTTCCAAGATGGGAAGATTTCCAGCCTGAAGAAAAGATGGCCAACTGCTGGAGTCAGAGCCCAAAGTTTAAGCCACGCTAGAGGACAGCGGGCTTGGGGAGGGACTGTGACATATGTGGAAACTGTCAGAGGACAGCTTTTTCAAAGGTGCTCTGCTATTACAAAGGTGTGCTGTGGAGGAGAAGCTGTGGAGGAGAAGCAGTCACGACTGGAAGAGGAACAATGACAATAGAGGAGGATCCGAGAGCCCCCTAACCAGGCTTCATCCCCTCCCTTCCAACCTGAGCAGCGTGGTGTCAAGAACTCCATCTTCAAGACACCGAGACAAGGAAGAGGGCTGTGAAGCTGGCACTGTCAGCAGGAGGGAGCTAGGGTCCAGCTCAGGGGGCTGGCTTTGGGGTTCTGAGACATGAGCACACTTCCATGCCTCCCTCTGCCCTTCTGAGAAACCAATTACTATATTCAAATTTTCCTCCCGGGCCAAATCTTGATTAGCTAACTCCTCCCTCAAATCAAACTTCTCATTCATTCATAATACTGTGTTAGCCTTGCAGCCAATTTCCCTACTTAGTCTACTATCTACTATAATCTTCGGCAGTATATTGCTCAAGTAACAGCCTTTAAAATATCCAAATGATCCAATAGCCATAAACAAAACTTTTAAATCATTTACAGTCATGCTTATAAATGAAATTTTATCAACAAGCCAAGATTAACAAAACTTAGAAGCAGACCTGATCTTGTTAAAATGTGACAGGGAGTCCCCTTGGCTCAGTTTCTCTATTCTGCTGTTCCCTACCCCAGATCCTCAGTCCCATGGAAATTTGAAACCTAATCTCTGCCTGCACTTGGCAGGAAAAGAAACTCATAACCCAAAACCCACCTCTACCTCAGCTGCTGCTGGGCCTGTCTTGACCCTTCTTCCCATTTGCTGTATGGTCCTGTACCTAAGTCCCACGACAAACTTGTAGTCAAATTCATATGTTGTTACTATTAATATCAAATCTACAGAAAAAGTAAATAAAAATACTATATATTAAAAAAAAAAAACCCTCCATGTGTGTATAACAGCTTTAATGACTTTGTTTTGTTTGTTTGGTTGGATTTTTTGAGACATGGTTTCTCTTTGTAGCCTTAGTTGTTCTGACCTCAAACTCACAGAGCTCCACCTGTCTCTGCCTCTGGAGTGCTGAGATCACAGGCCTGTGCCACTGCACCTGAGACAGTTAGTCCACAGCTTGTCACATGTCATTTACACCCCATCCATTCCTTCACTACAGCCATGAACTTTCCAATAATAATAGTTTATGTAGAGAGAAAGCATTTTGATGTTAAGTGTAATTTATTGTAAAAAGCAATGCCCAGAAAAATAGGTACACCAATGCTCAAATTATTATAGACAGGTGGGGTGGCACACATATCCAATCCCAGCACTTGACAAAGACAGGGAGTTCTTGAGTTCAGGTCCAGCCTGGATATATAGCAAGACTTTGTCTCAATGGTGGCATATGCCTAAAATCCTTGTACTTATGTGTACAGGCAGAGGTACCAGGAGTTCAGAGTTACCCTCAGCTACAGAGGAAGAGCAAGACCTGTTTGAGCTTTGGGTTTGTTTTGAAATTTTATAATATTTTCCTTTGTTTTGCTTTTGCTTTTTTGTTTGTTTGGTGTTTTGTTGTTGTTTATTTTTTCGAGATAGGGTTCCTCTGTGTAGCCTTAGCTGTCCTGGAACTTTGTAGAGCAGGCTGGCCTCAAATTCAGAACTCAGAACCACCTGCCTCTGCCTCTTGAGTGCTGGGATTAAAACAATTTTATAATCTCAAAACGAACCAAACAGAAAGGAGAGATGGCTCAGTGGTTAAGAGCAGGCCTGGCTGCTCTTCCAGAGGACCTGGGTTCAATTCCCAGCACCCACATGGCAGTTTATATAACTCCAGCTACAGGTTATCAGACAGCCTCACACAGACATACATGAAGGGAAAACACAAATGCATATAAAATATCAATAAGTAAATCGATGTAAAAGCAACCAACCAAACAAAACCGTAAAAGATCCTTATCTCAAAAAGCAGAAAATACAAAGGGCGGATAATAATCCATAAATTTACACTTATAAAATGATCATCCCTTTGTAATGAGCTTTCTATGTTCAAATGTCCAACTATCTCACAAAATGTCCTTTTTGAGGGGAAGGCGTGGTCTCATGCAGCCCAAGACGGCCTTGAACTTGAACTGGAGTTGAGAATACCTGACCCTCCTCCGTCTTTCTCCCAAGTACTGGGGTTACAGGCATGCTTTGAGACTGCAATACTGTAATCTATAGATCTCTATACATTCTTTTCTTATTGTAATTAGTTTATCAAAGAAATTGGGTCATCTTGATAATACAATTGAGTATTTTCCCTATCTTATCTCTGCTTAATAGTTAGATCCAGAGGCTATTTAGACTTAGGACTGAACTTTCTTTTTCTTTTTTGTGCTTGGGGACTGAACAAAGGACCCCGTATACGTGAGACCAGAACTCCACCACCGAGCCACAGCAATAAAAGATCCTCAATCAGATTTTTTAAACTTCATGGGTGGTATCTCTTTTTGTGATATCAACCACTGATGTTCAGTGCCTAAAAGATCCAGCTGTTACAGACTCCACAATGATGACATTTCTAACTACTTCATTTATTAGATGAAATGTTTCTAAAATGAGTTCCTCTTGCCTACTGAACTATATTATTTTTATATTTCTGTAGCTCTGCACAGTATTCCCTCTGACTTATACAACTTCAAATCTTCAAGGAGCAGAAGCCCACCTGTCCTTTAATAATCCCACTACACCTCAATCATGGCTTGCTGGCCTCTTGGCAGTGTGCCTCCCTACTAGACGCTTAAAGGCTTAGTATTATAATAACGCTTAACCCACTGACTCGTTAATTAAAGGTTGTATTATAATAATGCTTACCCTGCTGACTCTACCCCAGGACTGGGCCTCTCAGAGACGAGAGGAGCAATAAGTCCGAGCTTGTGGGCCAAGTGATCGCTGGACAAACATTCGCAGGGTGGACTAAGAATGAAAGAAGTTGGGGTCTCATCTAAGAGGTCATTTTCCTCAAGTGGTTCTATAATAGTGCAGTTTACAAAGCAACTGGTAATGAAAAAATCATTACTAAATACCACAGGAAGTAAAAGTAGAATCAGAACCGAGTTAGAAAATCATAGTTAGGCACTAACCATGTACAACAAGAAGAGCTTGGGGCCTCAAAACTAGACAGAAGACATGATGAGAAGCAGAATGAGCCTGGGTCCTTTCTAATGATTCCGTCAGGTAGAAGTAGATAGCTACTTTCCTCACCCAGAAACCTCTTGTGTCTGGACTCATGCTGTGCAGGGATGTTAGTGCTGAAGATGCTAGGCAAGAGAAACTTATTTTCAATGAAACAAGGCTTTAAAACAAATCAAATCTCCTCTGAGTGCTGGAAAGATGGCTCAACAGGTAAAAGTCCTTGCTACTTTTGCAGAGAACTAAGTTCAATTCTCAGACCCCACACAGCAGCTTAAAATAGTTTCAAAGGAGTTATGGGGTATCCAAAACCCTCTTATGGCCTCTGTGGGAAACAGGTATACATGTAAACAAAACACCTGTACACATAAAAACAAGTCTTTAAAAGAAAAGAATGCCCCTTTTGTATGCCTAGCTTCTCTGGCTGGAGGCACAGAACAAGCAAGTTTCATTTGAAATCTTCTGGGGAGGAAAGTAACAAAAAGGCTGACAAAGTGAACCAGAGGGAGGGGTGAACAAGAATGGTCCCAAGCAGCTTGTCCTAAGGAGAGCTCGTAGGGCCGCACTGAGGGAGAACTGTCTCCTGGGGACATGGCCTACACAGCTCCCACAGCAGCCACACAAGTACCTCAGAAGCAGGGAGAAAACAGGCCTCAAGAAAGACGAGATGCAGACTAATGGTAATGCACACAGTCATTAGGAACATAGAGCAAGAGCATATACAATCGCAAAGACAGATGTCCATGGCATATTTGATGAGGAAAAAAAAAAGGAAAGACATTAGATAGCACATCTTGAGCCCACCTAATCTAAGCCATGCATCGTGGAGAAGGCTGCAAGTAGAATGTCTATCACAAATGTGTCTCGTGTGATATACTACCAGCATCCCAAATTTTCAACTAATAGCCCCAAGAAAGACCTTGGAGCCTAGGAAATGCTGAATGGCACTGAAATGAACTGGAAGAGTGCAATGCTCCCCACTGGCTCTCCTGCCGGAAAGCTGTCAGTCTCTGAAAGGTACACCTCACAACCCGTGAGACCAGAACTCCACCACCGAGGCAAGGTGTCGGCTATGAGCACACGATGACAAGAGTTCAGACTCTTAGCACGTTAAATCCAGTTTCTCTCCCCAGCACTAGGGAATGTGGACAGGTGTATCCCAGGAGCTCAATGGCCAGCCGGTGAGTGAGCTTAAAGTTCAGAGAGACTTTTCCAAACAATAGAGAGCAGTAGAAGCAGCTACCAGATGTTGGCCTCTGGCTCCCATGTGTGCACACATACACACCACACGTATGAACACATGCATACAGAAAGTACACCTCCACCCTGCTAAGGGCAGCCTATACTTTTAGTTAAGCCCTACTTTGGATCAAGCCCCATTAGAATACAGAGGCTACTCAAGAGATTTTTGTGCTGTCAGCAACTTAGGAAACGAGGCAGCAAGACTTCGAGTATTAGGTCCTACTCTTGTGCAGCTCATGTGGCAGCCGTCGACACTGTTAACACCCTGACTTCTTGCCTGTCTCTACACTTGCTTCCCACTCTTGCACTTCTGCACACTGCCCCAAGCCCCGGGATGGCATATGCTCTTCCTCTGTTCTGCAGCCCTTAGGCCCAGACCTCCCTACCAGGTGAGGTATTGACTGAAATCACCCTCTGCTTGAGAAGTCACATGCTCTATTTCTAGGGTTGGTTTCAGCTAACATGTTGTCACAGAAGTTCTGATCAGTATCTTTACTTTTCTCCCCATCCCCTCCAAAAAAGAATCTGAGACTTGTTCTAATCAGCCTTTCAACTCACATGTCATTGTCCAGCACCTGATTCACTAAGTACGCGGAGCCCTTACGTAAGACTTACATTCACATCATTTACGAGGGCTTTGCTTAGTCCACCTTCTTGAAGCTGAGTTACCCTGGAGCTCACGGATCCTAATTCCATGTCTTGTTATAGTTCGAGCTTGTGCCAACATCTCAAGTATTTAAGGACTGTCTTATGCACCTTCAGTCCCCATTTCCCCCATTGCTCCTTATTAATGAAGTTTTAAGGACCTGGTTAGAGTGTACAAGAGCTGTTTCTGAACCCTTAAAGGAAATGCACTGGCTTCTGAAAACCATTTGGAGGTTTGACCAATAAGGTCCCACTTAGAAGTCCCTATTTACTGGCTTGTGGGTCATTCAGGTATCCTGGTTGGATGGCAAATTATCAAGATCTGGACAAGTTCTTTGCTGCCTCCCTCTGTGGGGTATTTACTGCTGCTAAGAGATATGCATGCACGTTGTGAGGTCAGTTTTCTCTTCCCACACTTATGTGGGTTCCATGCATTGAACCTGGGTCACAATGTTAGCATAGCAAACCATCTGGTCACGAGTGTTTATTTATCTCTACGCTAAGGGTGTTCAACTTTCTGTGGACTCCTTCCTTTCACTTTCCTGCATGCCTTAGAAGCTTAAAATATGCTGTGCTTGGCAGTCACACTGAGCAAGGTTGGTTTTATTATACTTCCAAGGATCCCAGGCTTGGCTTTGTTATATGCCTCTCTAGCAGTGTGTTTAAATAGGATGTGTGTGTGTGTGTGTAGCCCTGAATTCAATATCAACAAGACAGGAGTGAAAAATATTTTTTAATAAATATATTTTTCTAGCATCCTACTTACACTGAAAAATTTTTCAGGAAACCTAATACACCATACTTCTAAAAACAGAAGCCTGAATATTAAAAAAGGACCCACACTAATCCTAAAAGAAGGATTAAGATGAAAACTAGAAGAGCCAAAGAGATGGCAAAGCTAGGTGAAGAGCACCAATAAAACAGTTTTTGTTTGAAAATGCCACAATGAGAGAAAACAAAACAAAAAGATGAGACAAGAAGAGCACAGGAAGTGACCGGAATGTGAACAAGTGTCCCACCCGTATTTTCTGTCCTTGGGCACATTACAGCATTTGGACTGTTTGTCCATTAGCACTAGAGATACTCAGGGAATGGCAACTAGACCAAAACAAAAACAGCCTCTGTTTCTTCAAAATTGGAAGTGCCTGTCTTGCTGCAACAAAACAGAAATGGACAGACAAGTCCAGTAGTACCGGAACTAGAAAGACCAGCTGTCACACACACAAAATGCTGGAAACACCTACATTCCCAGCAGCATGATGGACTCTGTCACTGCTCACTTGTGGCTTTTCGGGTCTGGCCACTGCATAGTATGCAATAAAAACTCAAAACGGTAGCAATTATCTACCTTGCTTCATCAGCTTGCTTTCTGTCTGGCACTAATCCTGGGTGAAATAGCTGAAGAACAGTTAGGTAGAACAAAACTCAGAAAGTCTGTCCTCTGACGTTTGTTTCAGGCAGTCTATTCTCTCTCACGTTTTTGTTTTGTTTGGTTGGTTTTTCAAGGCAGCCTTTCTCTGCATGGCCCTGGCCCTCCTGGGACTCGCTCTGTGAACAAAGCTGGCCTCAAAGTCACAGAGATCCGCCGGCCTGTGCCTCCCAAGTGCTGGGATTAAAGGCGTGTGCCACTATGGCCGCCATGTTTATATTTTCTTGACTAGGCCCTCTCTTTGGAATGATTTATTTTCATATCTGAACTCTTTGGCTTTCGACAATGAAGCCACTTGGCTCATTCCACTTGCTAGTGGAAGTACCCTGTGTGGCAAAAAACAGTTCATTATTTCATAGAGCAGGACATTCTTTCAGCCTTAAAAGGCACCACATTCAGGGATAGCCTGCCCTTGGCAGCCCGGAAATTACCCGGACGGCCTGCAAGAAGTGCTAGAACTCAGAGGCCTCGGGCCAGCCTCTGTACTTCTTTTGGAACAGCTGTTTCCTTACATGAATTACCTTCTTGTGGTTATCATCACGTTATCTGTACTCACTACTATTGCCAAGGGAGTTATTCAGTCATCAAATAACTCCACATTGAAAATAAGGAAGTGAAAAAGAAAAATAAAATAAAATAAAAAAGAAAATAAGGAAGTGTCCTAGAGTAGGGTTTCAAGTTAGATGGCCACACATATCAATCACTATGTCACTTCACAAGGTTCAGAGACCAAGCAATGAATCAACATGGGCATGTGTTGTAGTGTTGGTATAAGTACCCATGGTCTTGTGCCCACAGGCAGTCAGTCACTCTACCTCAGAGCTATAGGCCCATTCTCCAGAAGCCTGTGGAGTAAAGCTGGTCTTTTTAATTTTCTGAGATAAGAATCTGGCAAAGGACAGCCTTAGACTTATAGCAGTCACCATGCTTCAGCTTCCCAAATGCTACAATTACAGTCATGTTTCACCACACCCAGTTTTGGAATTATTTTTGACCAACAGTCCAGGTAATCCTTATTAGAATTACTTACTTATAAGAATCACTTACTCAGGTCCACAAACTAGATCTACTCATTCTATAATCTAAGTCCTAAGGGGATTGCTTTCGGTTTAGAGGACCAAGTCACAATTATCTGTGACTCAGTTCTGAGGGGATCTGATACCCTCTCTGACTCCCAAAGGGGAACCCACATAACTGGCACACACTAATACAGACATACAACCATACATATAAAGTAAGAAAAATATTACTAAGAAAAGAAGTTGGAGAGATGGCTCAGCAGTTAACACTGGCTGCTTTTCTAGAGGACCTCGGTTCTGTTTCCAGCACCCACACGACACCTTACAACCATCTACTGTAAACTCCAATTCTAGAGGATTGAACACCCTCTTCTGGTCTCCTTGGACACCGCATACATGTGGTGCAAGACAGAGATTCATGCAGACAAAAACCCATACACATAAAGAAAACTCTAATTTAAAAACCTACAATAAAAAAGCCACTAAAGAGGAACAAATCCCAAAGGTTTCCTAATATTATTATGAGCGAGAAGTATCAAGAGGCCTCAAAAGCATTGTCAAGTCTGTTAAGAAACTACCTGAAAATCAGGTGTGGTGACACAGGCCTATAATCCCAGGACCTGAGAGGCAGAGGCTGGAGGATAGCCACAGTTCAAGGTCAAACTGTACTATATAATAAGATCTAAATTAGCCAGGGCTATACAGTGAGGCCGTGTCTTTAAAAAAACAAACAAACAAACAAACAAACAAACAACCAAACAAACAAAACATACAAAGCTTTTATAGTCAGTCAGTACAGCATTTCATTTTAGGTATGGTCATGAATACCTGTTTCACTGACTGACCCAGATGACCCAGGCTGGTGTCTGCCATCTGAATGCTGGGATTAGTGGTATACACCACCAGGACGGATCCAAACCTTTGAAAGCTACGTGTGGCTACACATGGTGATAGTCACCACAGTCCCAGCACTGAGACAGCAGGAGACTCACGAGCAAGGCCAGTTTGCAGGAGGGTTTCCATCTAACTCAATACCAGTGAGGAAAAAGTTGTTGACAAATGACCAGGTTTTCCCACATGGATTAAAAAAAACAAAAACCTTGCAACAGAGATGCTAACATTTGTGGCTTTGTATTTTATTCTTACGGTCTATGACTACAAGTTTCCGTGCAAATCTAGCCTTAGTCTACACAGCTACAGCCTGGTCTCACTACCCAGACGCTCCTACAATGTAGCGATCGTAGTCTATTGCTGAACACAGCTGAACAAGCGTAACTGAGTATGTGACTGTACAAGAAGCATTCCACACAAATTTTCTCAAGGTATTTAAATTATATAACAGGAAATAAGGACCCTGAGGAACTGTTTTCCCATGAGTCCGAATCTTTGGTACCTGCAGTGAAGATAACCCCCAGTGATCTGGTTTCTGTGCCCCACCTACAGCTTAGCAGGATGTCCTCCTATCCAACAGCCCGAGCAGCTGACAGTGCTCACGCAGAGGACACTTACTAAGGTGGCAGCCAGGACTGCTGGCTTCTCATCTTCTAGATTTCATGTGCTGAGTTCAGAAGAGCCATGGGTTGAGAGAGCTTTGCCCAGGGTTGGTTTTGTCAGATGATGCGCAAGAACCATAGAGAACAAGGAAGCCATCAGCCTGTACTCTTTAGTTTCTATCTCTAATAGCAATGTGTTCTCCTGCTCTACATCAGCCACTGATTATTATATTATTATTATTTTATTTTTTTTTTTTAAGACTCTGAGGTGAGAGTGTTCCAAAGAATGTTCCTTTTTAAAATTTGGGACTGAAACTAAAGTAAACCCATCCTGAGACACAACCTTCTTCTGGCTGCTCTGGAAAAAAAAAAAAAAAACAACAACAACAACAACAACAACAAAAAACAAACCAAAAAAAACCACTGACACCAAAATAACCAAGATGGAAAGGAGGGAAGAAATATAGCTTGAGGTGAAGAAATGACACACACCTCCCACATACACACTTTAAAAACTTTATTTATATAAAAAACTCATTTGTTTTTAAAAGCATTAATAAGAGAGGAAGAAAAAGAGAAGAGAGACAGAGCAGAAGACACGGCCCTTAGTAGTGTTCGCTGGGAAGGCAGGATTTTTGGTTTGCTGAAACTGAATGTTTAGTGTTTTTATAAATGAAAGAGGAAAAACAAAACAAAACAAACAAACAAACAAACAGTAAAAGGTCCCCAAAAGCCCATGGCTAGTCTATTACCCACACCCCACCGAGAAAAAAAGAGCACCAGGAAGAGCAGAGGAGGACAAGAGAAACAAGACTAGAGCCAGGTCTGGGTTGGGGAGGCTTCCCTGTGCAGTGGACTCTGAGGGTCATGGAGAGCGGAACGCTCCTTTTTGCCAGAAAAGGTGAATGGGACTACAAAGAATTGGGAGGGAAGCAAAAGGTTTCAAAAAAAAAAAAAAAAAAATTATAATGCATAAGGAGGAAGGTTGGTAGACTGTGTACTTTTCTCCTACCCCATAGCCTCAACAGATTAAGGGGCAGGACAGGAGGGACGAAGAATTCCAGTTGCATGAATAGAAATTTTAGATTAAGGAAAGAAGGCAAGTAAGGAAAAAAGTTAAAAACAAAACAAACAAAAGCCCACAAGTAGCTGATTCTCTAGCCCAATCTGTAACATTCACTACAGCAGGAAAGGGTGTAATGGAGGCAAAAGACGTGGAGAGAAACCCGACTCTCTAGCCTTTCAGAGACGAGGGGAGCTGGGACAACTATGGAGTGAGAGTGACCGCACACCCTCCTAGCAGCCTCACACTGAGACTTACCAGGATGGGATTTTCACCAGTCCCAACTGTACACTGGTGAGCAGAAGGCCGTGTGGCTAAATCAGAGGCTAGCACAATCCCCAACGGGGACTTACAGGTCCCCTGGTCCCACTCCTCTTCCTTCCTTCAGCTACTGAGGGTCAACAGCAGGAAAGAAAAATAAAATCAAACTTGAGAAATCATGAGAAATGAGACTGCAGAGGCAAAGAAAGGCACCTAGAAGAGAGGAAGGAGATGCACCCCAGGCCAAAGGCACAAAGAGGAGGCAAAGCCAGGGCAGCTCCTACCTTAGAAGGGCAAAGGGGGCAGGAATTATGTACAAGTCTTGTAGTTGGCCAACAAATCCAGAGAGGGGGAGAGGGAGAACAAGCCTATAAAGGAAGAAGAGAAAGGGGCCGGGAGGCAGGGCAAAGCCAGCTTTGAAGCTTCCTGCCAGTTTCAGACTAACCACTCAGTGTATGTCCTTCTAGCTCCTCCTAGAAGGTCATCTTCTCCCCAGTAGACAATCTTCCTGATTCTTCTCAACCAAGAAGTGCTCCGTGGCATTGTCCTTTTTACATAGCATCTTGCAAACAGCCGGGTCAGGTTAGCAGATTTATCACAGGGTAGGAGAGGAGGGTTAAGGACAGCCTTGGTCAGGGCAGCACCCCAAGGCTGTCCTGAAGCTCCCAAGAAGAGATGGAGTCTGTAGGTCCTTTGTGGTCCCTGCCTCAGACAGAAGGAGCAGAGTTCTCCCAGTTTGAAGGGTACTTGCCAGGTGGAATGTGCCAACGTTTCCAGCCTTCTTGGCTTCAAAACAGCCACTGGATAAGGGAAGAACTCACACTTCCCATTATCCTAAACAAAATAAAAAGTTCCCTCCCCACCAGAAAAATAGTCTTGATTAAAAGTCATCAGTTTGTCAGAATGCTGAATGCTCACACATAGCTCGTGATTTCAGCTCTTTCCACAGCTGCCAGTGACGAGCTCCAGTCTCCCTCCCTCTACATAAGCCAAGCGTTCCAGGCACGGCTGGCAAAAAAGCTGGTCTGCAGTTTCTCAAGACACGCACATAACCAAGGCAGGTTTCTTGGGGAAAACTGGAAGTAGGGGATGGGAGAAGATGAAAATTACACTTCAGTGGAAGATGATGGTAACTGATGGAATGAAGGCAGCCGCGTTGGGCTTATAGGGTAGGAGTCAGCCTGGCAGTTGGCACAATAGTCCAGCGAAGAAAGGAAAAAAATCATCAGTCCATTTCACCACCAAAAATAGAAGTAATATATTATGAGCCCAGATGGAGCGGGTACAGTGGTGCTAAATCTTCTGCTGTAGGGAAAAAAAGAGAGGGCTGTTAATAGGTTGCGAGTAGGAAGACGGGGGAAACAAAGGCAGGTGAGCAAATCTGAAGGCAGGAAAGCAGCACACGAGAGAGAGCCAAATCACCCACTGCACCCCAGCCTCCGAGGAGGACATGATCTCAGAAGCAGAACCCTTGGGAACCATGTGGCTCAGACAAGCATTTTAGGCCTGACCAGATCAGTATGATTGGCAAAGACTGGGCACACAGGAGCCTCCTTCCTC
This sequence comes from Psammomys obesus, assembly GCF_907164565.1. Lineage (NCBI taxonomy): Eukaryota > Metazoa > Chordata > Mammalia > Rodentia > Muridae > Psammomys > Psammomys obesus. The sequence continues at coordinate 1,507,775 of NW_026585895.1, read as the reverse complement.
GGGACCATCTTAGGGGTGACTGGAGGACATACCATGGGGGAGTAAGACACTTGGTGCCCCTCATCATCCAAAACCAACACATCCAACTCTTCCTCCAAAGACTCCTGACCCTCGTCCTGCTGTGAACACATGCAATTTGTTAGTAGGAGAGCCATGACAGGAAGCTCTGAGTGTGTGCCAGATCTAATGGAAATCCAAAAACTTGTAAACCACACTGTTAGAATAACAGGGCAAACATCTTCAACAGGTAAGTGCAAGAGCAGGGTGATGAACAGACAACAGGTTAGTTAGTGTGAGTCACATCAGCAGCACTTCAAAGACGTCCAACACAGTCAATGGGAACATCCCAGAAAACTTCAAGGTACATCAAAACCTCTGTTTTTTTCACTGAAAACACCTACCAAAGAAAGACACTCTCTTTTCTTTATCATACATTTCATCTATCATACAGCTTCAAAATACTGCTGGCCTCACATATACAGCAGTGTATAACAAGGGTTTACCGTCAAGGGCGCTCCCTTCAGTGGCTCCATATCACCCAGATCCCCAGATCGGTCCAGTGTTCTGTTGTGGTCTCCTCTCTCGTTCAGGGTGGAGTAGCTGTTGTCTAGAGAAAAACAAGACACTCCCTCTAGTGTAATGCCCGTGGATCAGACACCTTGACTGAGAAGTGTGCTGCTTCAGATGCTCCAACAAGACTTAAAGTCTGATGCCTTTCAAGACTTAAACACTTGAATATAGTGGAGAAGATAATGTAGGTGAAATAGCCAGTGCTGGGGATGCAGTTCAGCAGTAGAGAGGTTAGCCTAAACTCAGTTCCCAACACTGCAAAAAGAACAAAGCAGTAACGAGAAGCATCAGTGTAGCCTAGGTGGGTAACACTCAAGAGAGCTGGCCCGCCCACAGGCAGCCCTGAAATCAAGAGAGGACAGAAGAAATATGCTGCGATTGGAAGGAACTGGTAATACACAACACAGCTTGAGTTGAGCCTTTGGGAATGAAAGAATTTGGAAGGGCAAAGGCTTAATCTACCCAGGATTTTTAGATAATGCAGAACGTGCTGAGTGTCCTATTGTAAACCTGCAATTACAGCACTTAGACCTGAAGGGAGGAGGATCCACCAATATTCAGTCATCCTCAGCTACATAGTGAGTTCAAGGTCAGTCTGAGATACAGGAGACCCTATTAATAACAAAACAAAGTAGAATCAAGACATAGAATAGCGAAAGTAGGAAGAAGGCCCAAGAATTCAAGGTCATCCTCGGCTATATTTTAAGTCCATAGCTAACCTGGGCTATGAGATCCTGTTTCAGAGGGGAAAAAAGAAAAAAACAAAACAAAACAGCAGCAAGTAGACCAGCTAAACTGAAATAGAGTAGGGAGAAGATTATATGGATACATGAAGACTTTCTGAGAACACGTGGGGAAATAGGACCGACTAAGAATCCAAGGTCAGGGGGCTGGAGTGGTGGCTCAGCAGGTAAAGCAAACTGGCCACTCCTGCAGAGGACCCGGGTTTAACCCCATCACTCACATGGTGGTTCACAACCATCCCTAACTCCAGGTCTAGGGAATCTGACTTCGAGGGCACTTGGTAAATAAAACATACATGCAGACAAAACACTCATACACACAGAATTAAATAAACAGGCTAGGCATGGTGGTGCCTACCTTTAGTCTCAGCACAGGAGGGGCAGAAGCAGGCAGATCCCTGTGAGTTCAAGGCCAGCCTGATCTACAAAGCAAGTGTCAGGACAGCCAGGAATACACAGAAAGATCTGTCTCAAAAAATAAGAATAAAAAAAAATTGTTTTTTAAATTTTTTTAATTAAAATTAAAAAAAAAAAAATTAAGAGTTCAAGGTCGCTCCACCCACAGCAGCATGTGAAAATGTAGAAAAGAGTAAACTGATCAAATTCTACTGTATTTCCAGATACCCTTTCAAACGAAGATGACCAGTCTCGGCACTTTTGAGATTGAACATGGTAAAGGTGTTTAAGGGGTAAAGAGCTACAAAAAGGACAGAAAAAGCCAGGTATGGATGAACAGATCTATAATCCCAGCACTTGGGAGGTAGCGGCAGGAGGAACAGGAGTTCAAGATCAGCCTCTACTGTAGTGAGTTCAAGAACATCCTATGTAATTTGAGACCCTGTCTCAAAAAAGAAAAAGAGAAAATGCCTACTCACCCCAATTGAACACTAATCTGCAGCATTAGACAGGAATTCATCACCTACCTAATGATTTTGTGTTTGACCCCATATTGCTCATTGGAATTTCTTCCCGGTCAGGTTTCTTATCTATATGGAATTAGAAAGTTATCCAAGTCAAAATCCAATACACAAAAATCTATATAAAGTAGACATTTCTCCCTGGCATGCCACCCTTCCCTGCCTTTACTGAAATAAAGTTTTATTCAGCACATACTAAGTGCCAAGCAGTAAACACTACCTACAGTTCTGGGAAAGTCCTCATGGAACTCGATTCCTTCCCTACAGACACCCAAATACAAGAAACCTTTCAGAGGCCATAAAGACGGTCCAGTGGAGAGATGCCTGCTGCCAGGCCCAATAAGTCTCATCCCTGGAAACAACCTGTAGAAGGAACGGACTCCCTCAAGCTGTCCTCGGACCTCTACATATGTACCCATGCACCCCCACAACATAAACAAAAAAATCAGTAGAAAATAACAAGCGTCTAGGCTGCAGATGTAGTTCAATAGTAGATAAAGGACCTTATCTACTACAGGACCTTAGACTCAAGTCTCCAATCACACACAGGAATAATGAGGGCGCAAATGACTTGCACGGGTGTGGAAGGGTCACACATGTCTATCTTCAGAAATGTAAGCGTCTCCTCCACACAGAAATTAACTTACTGCATAATCACAAACACCCTCAGTTGAAAAAGTGTGTGGGCTGGTTATGGGCGGGCAAGGCGGCTCGGCAGGTCCAGCCCTTGCTATGCAAGCTGACAACCTGAGTGTGATCCCTGAAGCCATGGCAAGCTGCAAGAACAGCCTCCAGGGCCGTCCTCCGACCCCCACTACACACCACATTCACAATGACCGTACTTTAAAAACGACAAACAAAACCCCAGGGTAGACCAATAAAGGAGTCAGATGTAGACACTCCCCTAATTTTAGCACTCAGAAGGCAGAGGGAGGGCACCACACAAGGTCCAGGCCAGCCTGGTTCTAAACAGTGAATTCCAGCAACTGTCAAGTCCAGGGCAAGAGCCTGCCTCAAGAAAACCACAAAACATAGATGGGTCAGTCCGTCCTGTCCTTGAACGAAACATTTACTCACCAGGATTTTGAATTACGTCATGGCATTGTCTCCTTGCAAGACAATTTACAGACTATGCAAATGTTGTAAGATTAATACACTTTATTATGCATGTGGGGTTTTTTTGTTTGAGACAGAGTTTCTCTGTACAGCCCTGGCTGTCCTGGAACTTACTATGCAGGCTAGTCTCCAATCCCCAGAGATCCCCCTGCCCCTTCCTCCCGAGCGCTGGGCTTAAAGGTGTGTGTCGCTACACCCAGCTGCATGGTTGTTTTTAAAATAGATTTACATCTAAACTTATGTAATTATAAAAACGATTTTTAATTTGATATTTCTATTCTTAACAGCTTTCTTAAAAATCTTTATTATTACATTGTGTGCACGTGTGTGTCAGTATCCGTGAGTACGTATGTGTATATGTATTCTGTGTCCATGCAATGACATGGATCCAGTGGGCAACTTTTAAGGGTCAGTTCTCTTTCAGGAATGGAACTCAGGCTGTCAATCTTGATGATAAGTGAGTTTACCTACTGGGCCACCTTCATGGACCTAGAAAAGACCTTCTAAGTATTGGGAAGTTAGTAGGCTCAATATCGTGTGTTCGCAATTACACCTTTCTGTTTTGAAATTTTGAGAGGTTTTTTTTTCGGGGGTGGGGGGGAGGGTAACAGGGCCTTATTCTGCAGCTTAGGCTGGCCTATGAAGCCCATGCTGGCTTTAAATGAAGGACAATCTTCCCGCCTTAGCCTTCTAAGTGCTGGAATGGGTCACCACACTTAGCCAAAATGTTTACTCAGGTAGCAAATACTGTCAGTTTTTTCAGCAAAGTGGAAAGGTTTCTGTGTTTATTTTTGAGGAAATGCTTGCCACATAACCACATCTAACTAATCACCACTTGAGCGTCCGCTGCTTCATAAAGTAACATAGCACTCTAGATAAAAACCCACTAGTCTAATTAGTAAAAGCAGTTTGCCTCAAGACAGCCACAGCAGCTCCTCACACAGCGCAAATGCTGCCCATTTCCTCATTAGCACTACACAGCTAAATGGTGTTAGCTGTGCACTTAGGGTTAGGAACACAATCAAGTTTTCACTCTCACAGCTCATCAAGGGTGCTCCTAAGGAGACGGTTTTTGAGACAGGATTTCTCTATGTAGCCTTGGAGACCAGGCTGTCCTAGAACTCAGAGCTTTGCCTGCCTTTGCCTCCCAAGTGCTGGGATTGAAGGTGTGTGCTGCCGCTGCCCCCCCTGACCTTTGGACAAGGCTTTTAAAGGTAGAGTACGTGCCAATAAACCAACTTGCTCAGATCAGCGTCACCACCTTGTCTACGCTGACCACCAGCAGCAAGCACCACTGCCTTTATGCCGCTGGCATGTATGACCAAGACCCTCGGACCCTCAAACCACACTCCAAGGCCATGGGCCAAAATCTTTAAGATAAAAAAGGTTACAGTACATACGTTTGGTGAGAGAGAAAAACTATAGAGTAACAAATATAAATTCATTTGTGGTAAAGTGGTTTAAAAAGCTCTAACTCAGGGACACAGACACTTGCCTAGAAAGCCTGGATTCAATCCCCAGCACCACACAACACAAAACATAAGCTCTCACAGAGCTATAACCTACACAGCTCTGTAATAGCGGTGCTTTTCTCTCGGCACCAGAAATAGTGGCCTTTCTGGCTGTGAGCAGTTTCTATTTTTTCAACTGGAAAAGCACTAATAATTAAGCAGACACACACAGACTCAAAGTTCACAGGTGATAGAGGAGACACAGCCAAGGTAACTAACTACGTTGGTTTTGGTTTGGTTTTCTTTGGAGACAGAGTTCCATGTGCCAAGGCTGGCCTTGGCCTACCATCTTCCTCCGCCCACCTCAGAGTGCTGGGCTGGGATTACAGTTGGCACCACCACAGCCCTTGCTGCCCACTACGATTTGCAAGCTCAAACCTGTTCTCTTGTGCAGAGCATTACACGCCTCCTTGGCATCGCGCGCACTTGGAAATACGCAAACGTCCCATTTCTCAGTTAATAAGCCACTGAAGAATAGCAGGGACATTAAATGAGAAGGCTGCACCCCGTGGCTACCATACCTGATTTTTGGTTCCGGTCAATGAGGGGGAGAGTGCTATCATCATATGAATGGCTGCTCTGGCTTCTAGATGCGTTGTTTAGATTCACCTGGAGACAAACGTAAACCCCAATGTCACAGAAACCTGAATATGCCCACCACCTCTTCCTGTTCCCGCCTCCTAACCATGGACCTCTCACTTCAGCTGCTATTTTTGTGTTGGTTTTCTGAGACAGGGTTTCTCTATGTATAGCCCTGGCTGTCCTGAAACTCAGAGATCCGCCTGCCTCTGCCTCCCAAGTACTGGGATTAAAGATGTGAGTCACCGCACGTGGCCAGAAGCTATTCTTAAGGAGCATTGGCTTCCTTTTCCATGCTCTCCTGTCCTAGCCCTCACTCATATTCTTTCCTAATGCGCTTAGATCTCTTCGTTCTTATTGACAATAGTAACTCTCCAGAAAAAGAACCTGAGGCTGGGCAGAGGCCCATATGTACAATGCTAGTGCTTGGGGAACAGAGGCAGAAGGACCAGAGAATAAATGAGCACACAGAAGAGTCAGAGTGGATAGAGGGGTCACAATGGCTGTGAGTTATCACTATTCACCACCAGTAGCATCTACTGTATGTTCAACACTGAAAGAGTTAAACCATTTCAGCAAAAGTAGACTGTGGGCATCACTGTTTGAAGAGGCAGTGTTGCTAAGAAAGTCTTTACCATCTTGAAAACAACTTGGAGCTGGTCCAATGGTGACAGAGAAGAAACCAAAGACAGAGGCACTAGCCAAGGACCAAAGAGGAAGAAAAGCGAACACTTTGGTCAAACGTCATTGCACCTGGAAGTCTGACTTCTTCCATCCCTCTTTTTCCAGTGGCTTCCGAAGTTCCTTATAACCCCAGATGGTCTGCAGGACGAGAGCTGCTGCCCGGACTTCTTTTTCTGAGCGATTCCTACGATGGAAAGTAACACCACACAAAGTGTGCTGTTAAGACCAGGGAGTCTTAGAGCCTGACCTTAGGACCGCTAACAGAGTGGTTCTTAACCTTCCTAACGCTGCACACAATTCCTTATAGTTTGACACCCAACCAGACAATTATTTTCATTGCTACTTCAAACTCAGAACCACAGGTTAAGAATCGTGACTGTAATAGCACAATAATATAAAAATGTAAAAATAGGTGAAATCAAACTTCACAAATCTTATATTCTGTCTGAAACACTGACATAAACTAGCTTGATGTAAGAATCCGTTATCAATTTATAGGCCAACATTAAGAGTGAAAATGTATCAATATCTCTCCACACGTCATAGGAAAGGGCAAGAAATCTCACAGAACAGTGGGAAGCCCCCTTCTGAAAACTCTTCTCTCATACTCAAATTCTTCTAGCTGTGCTGAAGTATAAGCTCACCCTGATTTGTTGATCAACACGAGCTTCTCGATACCCTGGGTCTCTCGGAGCTTTTTGGCAGCTTCCAAGTTCTCGGCAATAACCTCGTTGATGGTGTTCAATATGGAGACCACAGTGTCTTCAGAGAAATTCCAGGAGGAGTTCTGCTGACCTCCAGGCAGATTCTTTACCAAGTTAGGAATAGCATGTTTGCCTATAGCAGTAAAACGAAAGGTCAGGAGGAGCCTCACAATACAGTTTACAGTAATCAGGTCAACTGTATGTTCTAGGCATACAAATCAACTCCATTATTACATAAGATTATATCAGAGGGGCCAAGATCACGAGATAGCCACCAACTCACTGTCCTCCATCCACTGCAAGTGCATGCGGACATGTGCTGCTGGACATCAAACACACTAAAGAAAACACGATGCTCAGCACTCCCTTATGATGGTGAATGGGACACAGTCTTCTTTATGAATTTACAAGGTTAACAACTTGGGCTCTGCCACTAAGTAGCTATATTAATTCTGGGCAAATTAAACAAATAGAAAAATACTAAACAATGCCTACACAGGGAGAAAGCAGATATTCAACAAATAGTAGTGGTTATAATGTTTTTGAGGAATCATCACTTCTTGCTTTTTTAAAAACCACTAATCCATAAACCTTCAACACTCAAGACACATAAACTATGGCTATAGAATCCTTCTCTTCAGTGATGTCAACAAATGACTACAAACATTTGTTGGAATCCAGGCACTGTGCGAGGCCCCAATTCCAATCCTTACCAATTAACTCTTTGTTCCGGGCATCCACAGCCAAATTTCTCAGTGCCCCAGATGCAGCTTTCACTACTCGCTCATGTTCACTGGTCAGGAGGTCAGCTATGGCAGAGAGAGCCTTCTCTTGACGCAAAGCAGAGCGGATGTATCGACCGTACTGGGAAGCACATGGGAAGTGGTGAAAAGATTACAAATGACAGCAAACTAGTTATCTACACTCCCGACCTCCAAATCCACTGTCCATGAGGCACTCACGGTCCAGCGCCCAGCACACAAGTTCTGGATAGCTCCAGCGGAGGCTTCTAGGATGGCAGGTGTCTTGCTCTCCTTGAGGAGTGAGATGTATATTCGCACCACTTCTGGCTGAAATAAGAGTTCATAGCCTGCAAAGAAAGGGCAAGACAGGGAACACTAATCATTGTCTACAAACCAGGCTCTGGCTGCCTGCAGTTCTGCTTCTCCACCATTGAGCTCCCTCTACTTCCTTATGAACTCAAGAGCAAACTCAAAGGCTTGATTTCATGTCTCTTTCTTCTTAGGTTTTGTTTTACTTTTGAGACAGGGTCTTGCAATGTCAAGCACACTGTCCTCAAACTCACAATCTTCCTGTCTTAAGTCTCTCAAGTGCTGGGACTACAAGCATCTACCACCATGCCCAGCTGATCCCTTGCTTTAAGAGTAACTATTCTAGGGGCTAGAGAGATGGCTCAGAGGTTAAGAACAATGACTGCTCTTCCAGAGGTCCTGAGTTCAATTCCCAGCAACCACATGGTGGCTCACAACCATGTATCGTGAGATCTGGTGCCCTCTTGTGTCATGAAGGTGTACATGCAAACAGAACATTGTACACAATAAGTCTTTAAAAGACAACAAAACAAAACAAAGAATAACTACTCTAGCCACCAGCAGTCATACCCCTTTAATCCCAGCACTTGGAAGGCAGAGGTATGCAGACCCCTGCAAAGTCTGAAGCCAGTCTAGTCTACCTAGAAAGATCCAGGACAGCCAGGCCACATCGTGGGAACTCGTCTCAACAAAAGCAAAGTCATAAAATAGTGGCAACTAACTAGCCCATGGTAAAAACAGGACAGCAACTCCATCATATTCAATTCCTCCCTCCTCCTCCTTGACTTGTATCCCATAGCTAACTTTAGCCGTGTTTGTACCATAAGCAATCAAGCATAATGATTTAACATCTCAAACAAATTACTTCTAATTTAACTCAGTCATTCTCCCGACCTGAGACTTAACATCATTTAATTAACATCTTTTATATTTATGGAAAGCCAGTAAGTTAATATTTATTAATACAGTGGGTCTAAAGATTCAAGCAGTGATAAAGGAATTTCTTCTAACTGTAAGGTTCGAGATCCAAAAAACTGAAGTAGCAACTTAGACAGCTAAGTCTTTTTTCTTTTTTTGAGGCAGGTTCTCATTCTGTATGCCAACATGGCTTTGAACTGACAGCAATCCTCCTGCCTCAGCTGTCCAAGTACTAAGCTGTCCAACTAAGGTTGCATGCATGCACCATTATACCCAGCCTTGTTTTAAACTCCAGACTGAATACTGTGAATGTCCTATCACTTTCCCAGTGATAGGACATTCATTCCATCAAATGAGTCCCATCAAATCCATTACATCAGGAACAACTGGAAATATCAACATGTTACATGTCCAAGCACTGCATCTGAGGCCTCTGGGACTGAGTAAAGGGTAGCTTACCTCGAGCAGGACTAGTTCTTTTGGGGAAATCCACTGTATCATTTGCTGGGTCCTCCGTGGGCTTTTTCCCTATAAAAATGTGGAAAGGGCAGAGAGAACAGTGTTAAGAGCTTTTAAAGAAAGGAAACATTCCACCTGACAGCTTTTCATACCTCAGTCAGAATCTTCAGATCAGAGAGGCAATACCAAGAGGGAAAAGGGATGATGCAGAAACAAGGACCAAAACGATAACCGCTCTTGCTGCTATTAACCGAGGCCGACAAAAGGGACTGCTGTCCAGAAACAGCATGTCAACACCACAACCCAGAAGATCTAAACTTACTTCAATGTTGTTGTTTTCCCTCAACTCAATTTTCCTACATGCATCCACAGGGAAGGGTTAGACAAAGAAATATTAGGGAAGGTAAAAACCAAACCATGCAAATTAGAAGGAGACAAGCGCCTTAAAAGATTACACTCACCTCTGGAAAACCACTCATCTTCCAGGGAATCACCAAGGTGGAAAGCGAGGAGAGAAATGAAGGAAGAAAACGCAGGAGAAAGATGTCAACAGGATCATGGGCAAGTACACAAGAAAGCAGAGGAGGAAGAATAGGGAGGAAGGCCCCAGATTAGCTGAGTTCTTGTCCTTCACCGCCCCATGTGCAAGTACACCAACAACCATCACCATCCTCACAACACCACCACCACCACAGTCAAAGCATACAGAACAAGGGAGCAGCAGCAGAGCAAAGGACAAGTCTCGACTAGGTGGACTTCCAGACTATTCAGTAAGTATCTAGAAAGCTAAGTCATCCCATATTAAAGAACAGGAACTAAGCAGACTCACCTTTGCCCTTCTTGGCCCCAAAGCAACTGGCAGCATGTGGCCCAGTACTGTTAACCACACTAGGAAGTGCCTCTTGGTAACGCTCTGCCTGTGGGATTTCACGATGAACTTGATATGATAAGTTCCGAAGGAGGCAGACACAGTTCTCCACGAGCTTAGGGACGTGAAAACAAAAGGTTCAATTGGAAAAGAGAATGGCTATGATGATTTACAAGGAATCCTAAGTCTCCATGATTTGAATATTAAAATATCAATCCTAAAATGTATAACTCAATCCGTCTTCTCTCAGACTGTCTTATCAGTGCCCCAGACCCCTCAAAATCCTTGTTATCTTCAGGCTAACAGAAGTCTAACTTCAACTAGTCTAGCTTCTGCAACTAGTTGGTGACCCAACATTTAGGCCACCGAGGCCTCTCCTAAGAAAGCAATCTGAAGACTACTAAGCAGCTTTACTCTATATGGGGTTGGGTGTGAGGTGCTAAACAAAACTATCTTAGACTAGGGTCAGATGGAAGGGGAGAAGGACCTCTCCTATCAGTGGACTGGGGAAGGGGCATAGGAGAAGAAGAGGGAGAGAGGGTGAGATTGAGAGGGGAGGGAGGAGGGGGCTACAGCTGGGATACAAAGTGAAAAACTGTAATTAACAAAAGTAAAATTAAAAATTAAAAAAAAGAAGAAAAAAACTATCTTTAGGGCTAGAAAGATGGCTTAGTCATTAGCAGCACTTGAGGCTCAACAAACCAGGCATGACCTGGGGTGCACACATAGAGCTATTGCTATAGGAACAGAGACAGGGTTGCTGCCAGCCTAGCCAAAGAACACAACCTACATTCAGAGTGAGACAGGGCCTCAAAGAATAAGGTGGGGTGCCTGAGTGACAAAAAATGCTCTCCTGGCTGCTTCTCTTGTGTACTCATGTACGTATACACACACACACACACACACACACACACACACACACACACACACACACACACACACACACACAATCTTTTCTTCTGAACTATATGCCCACTTTAAGGAGAATGGCTGGCATAAGTACTTTATATTACCTGAGAGCCTGAAGTGGTAGGTCTAGGCCACAGGTACTTTGTGAACAAAATTCACAGTCATTAACTTACCTTGCTGTCTGAATCCTTCTGCCCAATTTCTGCCTGAACAATGAAAATGAGGGCATCAACTAAGCCATCACATTCCCGAAGTTTCCGGCGGGCTTCACTCCTCTCTGAGCTTACATTTCTAAGGGGGAAAAAAAAAAAGGCATGAAGATGACTCAGATCCCTGAAGTCCTCACTCAGGGGTCTTTCCTCATCTACATCTGAAAATTCCTTTAGGTCTTTTCTACTCAGGACAAGAAACTGTTAATACCAGGGGCTGGAGAGGGCAGTCAGGCGACAAGAACACTCGCTGTGCTTCTTCTTCTAAGGCCTTGGATTCCACCACCAGCACCCACGTGTTGGCTGTAGCCCCAGAGGACCTCCTCTGACCTCCTCTGTGTGTGTGTGACCGTCATGGGTAGGGACAGAGCAAAGCGGTAAACAGCCGGCCCAAGGATATACACAGCAATAGGTTCAATCCTCAGCACCATGGCAGGAGGGCTTGTGGGGAGGGCCAGGCGTCGGGAAACCCAGACAGATAACTGTGACAGGGCCTAAGACACACACAAGTCCAGACCTAGAATATAAACAGGTATTTACCTAATTAACGAACAAAGTCAAAGAGGAATAAAAGTGAGGAGCTGGGAGGAGGAGGAAGGGAGAAAAACCACAAGCAGGTAAACTGAGGTCAAGTACACACCAGGTAGAGAAGCTTGCCTAGCTCATGCAGTGCCCTGAATTTGGTACCCAGGACCACAAAAGAAGCAAGCAAACAAATTAAAAAAAAAAAAAAAAAAAAAAGACTTCCATAAAAGTTGATAGGGATGGTATGTGTTTGTGTGTGTGGTACTGAAGGCTGAACCCAGGCAAGCACTTTATCAGATAAGCTATACTGAATCTGTTCTGAGACAGGGTCTTTTTTTTCCCCCTACCAACTGCAAATTGTTCAGCTATGTGAACAATTTATTTTCCCCTACCCAACTGCAGATAAGTGGGTAAACAGCCCACTTATCTGTGAGTTTGTGTATTGTCTCCCTCTAAAATTCCTCAAATCCCCATTGCTCTACCATTATCCATTTCAGGGGTCATGCAGAGATGAAGGTAGAATACATATGTCTGTTTCTGAGGGCTGCATTCTGGTATTGTGCTTTATGTCCGTTTCCCAGTCTTTCCTTAGTCTACATAGCAGCTCCTGAGAAGTGAGCTCCCATGTGCTCTGGAAACTGGAGTGCCACTGTGATGTAATGTGTTGGCCAAGAGTTTATTTGTGACAGGTAAGTAGGATGGTTCTCTACAGATACTAATGGAGATCTAAAGAACGTTCCCCGCGAACCACCACCAGATCTGGTTGAAAGAGTCCAAGGAGGAGGAGTATGTTCCACAGTACCTGATCATGTAGCCTGACTCACTTAGGTTTATTTTCATAAACCTTGGCTTCATGTTACTTATGAAGCAACCAACTGCGAATTTTACTTTACAGTTTGTTAAGTAGGTAACTTTGTGTATGCTATTACCATTTTTATTATTATTATTAGTTACATTTTATTAACTGTGTATCCTATCCCAGCTGTATCCCGATCCCTCATTCCCTCCCAATCCCATCCTCTCTCCTTCATCTCCTCCCTGCCCCTTTCCAAGTCCACTGATAGGGGGGACTTCCTTCCCTTTCATTTGACCCTGTTTTATCATGTATCTTCAGGACTGGCTGCAAAGTCCTCCTCTGTGGCCTAGCAGGACTGCTCCTCCCTTAGGGGATGGGGAGGTCAAAGAGCCTACCATTGAGTTCCTGTCAGAGATAGTCCCTGTTCCCCTCACTATGGGAAACCAATTGGTTACTGAGCTACCACAGGCTACATTCAAGCAGAGGTTCTAGGTTATATCCATACATGGTCCTTGGTGGAATGTCAGTCTCAGAAAAGACCTCTGTGCCCAGATATATTTGGTCCTTGTAGAGCTCCTATCCTTTCCTCATCAGACTAACTCCCCCTACTCTCATATGATTCCCTGCATTCTGCCGAAGGTTTGGTTATGAGTCTTAGTATCTGCTTTGATACTCTGCTAGGTAGAGTCTTTCAGAGGCCCTCTGTGGTAGGCTCCTTTCCTGTTACTACATCCGATGCATCTCTCATTTGTCTTTGTAAGTGAGGATTGGTCATCTAACCCGGGGCCTCTTTCCTGTTTATCTTCTTTAGGTGTATAGATTTCATTATGTTTATCATATCTTATAGGACTATATAAGTGAGTATATACCATGTGTGCTGAGACAGGGTCTTAACAGAGTCTCCCGCTGGCCTTGGACTCACTCTGTGGTATACAGGCAGGCTATTGACTCAGTTCAGACAGGTTCACAGGCCTGCACTACAAACCTCTGCACAGCCTTCAAAAGGGGTTTCCTGTGTTGCACTGGCTGTCCTGGCCTCACTCTGTAGAACACGCTGGCCTCAAATTCACAGGGATCTGTCTCTCTCTGCCTCCCAGTGTGCCAGGAGTAGAGGCGTGCGCACCATGCACGGCTAAACGTTCAGTCTTTCTAGTCTCAGAAACCTTCACTTACCTCAGGCAGCCAGCGGTGTTGGTGAGCACTGACTCCCATTCAATATGCCGTGGCTTGCAGTCCTCATTGGGTTCTTTCTCCCAACCAGAATGTGGAATGATCACTTCATCTGTCAAGGCATGTAGCGCATGGTCCACAATCTCCATTTTGATTGAATCATGAGATGAGAGATTCCACAGGGTTCCTGGCAGGGACAGTTCATCAGTGAGAACTCGGTTCTATTCCTTAGTCGTGCTCAGTGGTCACAGGGATGTCCGCTGCTGAGTTTCTGTGACCCCGAGTAGTGTTAAGTCAGCCTTCTGTTTGCGGCCCATGGTAGCCTCTGTCTACCCTGTAGCTCAGTAGACGCGCAGCCACAGAACAAAGCTTTATGAACAGTATTTCTAGACTTCCATGCTCACCAACGCATGCCAGGCTCTCCACCTCAGCCTATGAAAAGCTGTCCTGCCTACTGCTGGATGCTGACCAGCTAGTCGGTAGCCCTAGCCTTTGTCCATTGGATGTGAAGGGCACACTCTACCTCACCCCAGATTATGCCAGCCAAAATCAACTCCAACAGTAGAGATGTCCTCTGGGGGCAAAATAGCCTGCCAATTGAGAGCTAATATTTATTTATTTTCTTCTTCTTCCTGGAATGATGATCAGGGCCTTCAAACTGTGTTCAGTTCACACTAATAGATCACCATGCACAATCTAAATAAAGCGAGGACCATAAGCTCAAATGTCTAACTGGAATAGGCAGGTTGAGTCAAGACAGGCACGTTTAAAACAAGTTATAAGGTTGTGGATAAACGACAACAGACACTCCGCTCCCATGTCTGGAAGGCACGCTCCTCTACTGCGGCAGCTGGTCACTGTGCCAGATGTGGTGGCCACACCTTCGGTTCCGGAACTCAGGAGGCAGAGGTAGGTGAATCTCTGCGAATTCGAGGACAGTCTGGCATACACAGTGAGTTCCAGAACAGCCAGGCTATGTACAGAAGGGTCCTGTCTCAAAAGACAAGACAAAAAAACCTGGGAGGGAGGGGGAGGGGAGATGCCGGCACACATGCCCCGGCGATTACTGTTTGCCTTGTATCATCCAATCAAATATGTGAAGCAGATTTGACCCAAGGCCCATACTTCAGAACCTATAATCAAAGTGGCCTGGCCAACCATGGTGGCGAGTGCTTTTTATCCCAGCTTGGGAGGCTGAAGCAGGCAAATTTCTTCAAGTTCAAGTCCATCCTGCTCAGCATAGTGAGTTCTAGGCCAGCCAGAGTTACACAGTTTGAGTTACCATGTCTCAAAGTGAATGAATGAATGAATGAAAGGTAATGGATTGGAACCTCTAGATCTGCACCTCTCTACAGAGTAACAGTGACCCCCACCCTAGTACTCACCAGTAATGACTTCAGTCAGATCCATATCTCGAGCCTTTCGGAGCAGCCGAACCAGGGCGGGAACACCATCACAGTTTTTTATGGCAATCTTGTTGTCTTGGTCACGTCCAAAAGAGATATTCTTGAGAGCGCCACAGGCACCGAGGTGCACTTCCTTTTTGGGATGATCTAGCAACCCTACCAGCACAGGGATCCCTTTGAGCTTCCGCACGTCAGTCTTCACCTTGTCGTTTCGATAGCACAAATGCTGCAGGTACGCCGCCGCATTGGACTTCACCGCATCCAGGCGGAAGCCTAGCATGGCGATTACCTCTGGCAGCTCCGGCTGTCTCCAATTTGGAGGCGGGGGAACGCCCTTGCGAAGGCTATCCAAGCTGGCTAAACTTCCCCGCTCATGCTGAGCCAAGGGGGCCCAGTAGTACTGATCAGGCGGCACCTCCTCCCCAATCATGTCTTCATAGCTCCTGGGTTTTCAGAGAACCAAGAACCAACAGTTAGATCTGGCTTCTGGGTAACACCTCTGTTACCCATTCTCTTCAAGGCAGGATCAGTCCCAGCTCTGCACAAAGATCAAGGATCTCCTCTGTTTGGTCAACACGGAATGCTTGACCAACACGGAACGCTTGAATGTGTGAGTGCAAGTCTTTTCAAGGGCCCTCTACCTTACTCTGAGACAGAGTCTCTTAGCAAATCAGAAGCTGGCTATAAACTAGACTCACTGTCCTGAAGTACCCAAGGATCCTCTGATCTCTGTCCCCCAGTGCTGGGATCACAAGTGTCAGCCACCACAGAGCTAAGCCAGCAAACTCATGCTTGTGCAGAAAGCATTTCACCAGACTGAACCAGCTCCCCATGCCCAATTTTAATCATTCAAAAGTAGCCTGTATTTACACTAAAACCATCTCTCTCTTTTTTTTCCTGTGAAGTTTGCTGATTGAGAAAGACAAACATTTAGAAATGTAATTACAAAAAGAACCAATCCTGATTCCTTAGTATTTACATCTGACAGCTACTAACTTCTCTGATTAAAATGAAAGAAATCCTTGGACGGAAGAGTTAAGCAACTGATTCCACATCACGTAAGTGAGCAAACAAAACCCGAGAACAGCAGGTCTTACAGGTATAGCACTGGGGAGACAGACACAGGATCACAAGTCTGAGGCCAGATAGCAAGTTCCAGGCAATCTAGGCCACAAACCAACACATCCTCCCACCCCCGCAACCCCCCCCCCAAAAAAAAACAACAACAACTTTGAATAGTTCTTAAATTCTTAGCTGAACAGGAAACAAGGCATTTCCACACAGGACACAGATGGTAGAACAAGACCATTAAACACATTTCATATTTAAGCTTTTCCCTGCCCTATTTTGGAAATTAAAAGAAGCAATCAAAACAGATGAAGGACTGCACATCAGTATTAAGGAGGTATAAACTTGAACATTAATGGTCACAGTTTACCTGAAGGCTTATATGCTACATAGATGCATATGTTCCAGAAGGAGTTCCATCCTCCAACTTCTACATACTTCTAATTCTGTCAAAATGGTATCTACACACCAACATCTAACCTACCGCCAGCACTTGGATCAGGAGGATGCTGAAAAAAGTCAAATGAAAAGCGTTTCCTATCTCAGTACTCCCAACAACCACTAGAGGGTGAGTCTGCCAAACTAGTATTTATTCAAACGAGGAAGGAAGAGCCCATTATCTGCGAGTTCATCTCCCACTGGGGAGAGCAAAATCTACTGTGTGGGACTCTCCAAATACGACTATTATTTGTTCCATAAAACCACCCCCACTGTCACCAGACTCAACGTTAGCCTGGCCCAGCTTGGTGGCACACGCCTGTAACCCCAGCTCTCAGGGAGGCAGAGACAGGCTGATCTCTGTGAGATCGAGGCCAGCCTGGTCTATAAAACAGTCCAGGACATCCAAGGCTACACAGAGAAACCCTGTCTTAAAAAAAAAAAAAAAAAAAAAAAACTACCTACGAGGTATCAGCGCTGACCATTAAACCATGAAGGATTCAGGGGGACAAATAATTTAGTTAAAAAAAATAAATAAAATTTAAAATGTCCCAGCCTGGTCTACAAAGGAGTCCCGGACAGCCATGGCTACACAGAGAAACTCTGTCTCAAAAAAAATAAATAAATAAAATAAAAATGTCATTGAAACAAAATAAAGTTGTTTTAAAAACAGATTATAAACAGTATATGAAAAACGTCCTTTTAATGAGAGAAAACAGGACACAAGAAAACTCCAAGGATACAGCAAACTGCTCTTCCTGAGAGAACAGTGTCTCAGGCTGTGTGATGAGCATATCTTTCTTTTCTTGTTTAAGATAAGCAACTACAAAAATAACTGCCCTTGCCCAATTTTTTTTTTTTTAGTCACTCAACAAAATCTATCTTTATACTTCCTTCTTCCATAGGCAGTATAGATCAAGATTCTTTTCTTTTATGAATAACAAAACTGACCAAATGATCAAATAACTTGCTTAAGGCTATACGGATAATGGCAGAGGCACAACCAGACCAGCGTTTTCAGTTTCAGTGCTTTTCACACTAATCACTGCCTCACTGTGTAAGTTTGACCTTGCACTACTCTAGTAGGCCTGAACAGGAAGCAGAAGACGTGCTTGCTAGTCAAGCAGGATTCCAATGTCACTCTGGAACAAACCCAAGAGCCAAGACCCAAACCTTCTCTGTGTGTACGGCCACTTCAAAGGGCAAGCAGGGAAGGGCTTGGCCATCCACACCCATAGATGTCTAATCTCTCTTTGCTAAGGAAAGTCAGAGCACGCAGACTTGTACTCCAGCCCCACAACCTAGGCAGACTGTTCCAGGAATAGCTGCTATCTACCTCTGGCTAGCTTACTGCTGCTAAGCTCTGGCGCCCCTTCAGGAATAAAAGGTGAGTCACATGGGAGTTGACTGTGCTAGCCACGCCATCTGAAAAGCGCCAGTGACTCAGGCTTAGACAGTAGGGCCTCTACTCCTGTCCCAGACTAACTCAGTTTATGGTTGGCCAACACTATCTAATATACATTCTGAAGTAAGTGCCAAGACCTTTGCTTTGCAAGGTCATGAACCTCCGCACAAAACTGAGTAACACCTGCCAGGGCACCCTCTATCAAGATAACTAGAAATCTTCTCTTATTTCTTGGCTTGAAAATATAGACTCGGATTTATTCTAAGGTTATGTTTGTAGCTCAAGACCAAACATGTTTTTTTGTATACACCCAGATCTAAGAATTTCTTAAATAACCTTTACAAAATATGAAAACTAAACCAAGGTACTAATGAATAGCACACCAAGTCTAACACGGGCCCTTGAGGAAGGGCCGCACGGCCGGGGATGCTGGGGCACGCCTTTAACCCCAGCTGTCCCAGGACAGTCTGTGTTAGAGGCCACCCTGTGTCTCAACACCAACAAAAAGAAAGTGAAGAGAGGGAGACTCTTAACCCCATTCTAAAACAGTCTTCCAAGGCAACAACTACTCATCCACACAGTAACCACGACACAGTCATGTCACCAAAGATCACCTCAAAGAAAAAGACCCTTCAGAATGGACGGTCGCTTAGTGACCTTTGGGAGTTATTACTAATGGACAGTACAGGAGGACCACTCCCAACTCACTGCCTTCATAAAGCCCTAACTAACTACAAAGGGCCAGGGCTTCTGTGAGATTATAAACATCAAGATTAGAACTAATGCAAGGAAAGCTCTTAAACAAAGTCCCGTGTTCTAACAGCAAAGCAGTAGCTAAACAGGCGCTCACAAACAAGAGCGTGACATTTCCTGACCCCAGCTTTGGACTCTTTACCAAGAGAGAGACAGATCTTAGGTGGAAGTTACAGCATGGCAGCCAGTTCTGTTTTTTTAGGGACACAGACCAATAACCACCACTAATCACTTTTTTTCTTTTGGGTTTTGTTTATAAATAGTCAACACAATAGCCCAAACAGGCTTTGAACATCCTGAGATTAATACTGTATCAGCCTCCTCAGCAGTGGAATTACAAGCATAAATCATCTGGCTACTTTCTCACCAAATGTGGTGGCACACCTGTAATCCCAGGATTTGGAAGGAGAATAATGAAGGACCAGGCGTCCAAAATCAGCATTTACTAAATAGCCAGATCGGTGGACAACCTGAGCTACCAATATGTGGTCTCAAAATGTAATAGCACACAAACAGAAAATAATCACTTGGTATAACTGAAATAAGACTTTGACAACAAGAAAGAGTAAGACAGCAAACCAACAGTCAATGTGCTTTCCAGGAAAAGGAAAGGAGCCCAAGTGTCCACCAGTGGTCACTAATCCCCAAAAGTTCTCAAAACAAAGCCACCCTTCCCCAGATGGGAAAGAGAGGAGCCTCTCTTCCCTCACTCCTGCTCACCTGAGGCGGCGGCGAGGGTCCGAGGGAGTTCCTGTGCGACGGGCAGTGCCATAGTCAGACATCATGCCATAATCGAGGTCATCGTAGCCCATGCTGCGCTGGTCGTCCTCCAGCCCGTACGGCTCTGGGTGAAAGCGATGCAGATCCACACTGCTCCCTCCTACTCGAACCTGGGGCTGGGGCCCATACACGTCTTGTCTACTCGGGGCCCGGTAGCCTTCCATGCTGGGCCTGTACCGCTCCTCAATTCGGGTGACCCGGGACAGACTGCCGTAGTTGTCACTGCCACCAGGGTAACCATCTTCGTAGTGTCGGCCGTATCCATCTGGAGGGTAGTGGAAGTTTCTAGGAAGAGTTGCAGTGCCTGCCTGCCCCACATAGGGACCAGGGCCCCCGTTGCCATTCTTGCGGAAATCACGGCCCAGAGTCTGGATGTAGTTGTTGGAGACGGATGAGGCATCCATGGGCAGCCCATCTGGTCCCATGGGGACTGGCTGTACTGTTCGCGTTGTCACCGTCTTCACAACTTTCTTGACCTTCAGTTAAGGAATAAGAAAAAGAAAACCAATTCTTGAAGGAAATGAAGAATCTAAGTTTTAAATTCCACACTACCCTAAAAACAACCCCACACTCCAGGTCTTCACATAGAAATATCCCCTGCGTCACCTATGCCCTCTTACCCAAATGAGAAAAGCCACCTTGTCACTAACTCTTAGGGAAACTAGTGTGAGCGCCATGCCCCTCCTCCCCCTTCCCACGGTCCTCTCGCCTTCTTTTCTGTTGCACACTCATAGCTTTCTCTCTGGCATCACTGCCTTCGCCCCCTAACTGGCTCGCTCCTCTACTAAAGACCACCAGGGGCCCATCACTTTAAGGCAGACAGAACTCAGCTTACCGTGGTCTCCGTGCGCCTGGTCGTCCCATCATCTGAGGTCTCCACAGAAACAACAGACATGGCTCCTTCAGGGTCCTCCTCTGTGTAGGTTTCCACAATCTGCCCTGGCTCCTGCATCCTGGGGATAGTGCTATACAGAAGGTGATTGTGGTCCTGTGAGAGAGAGAAGAGAAGAGTGAAGCTATACTAAATCTCTGCAGTAACAGTCCAGCCTAGTAAGAAACACTGGGGCTTCTAGAAACTGTAGTTTTCATGCATCTCCCATTGGCCTCAGGGGTTATAGAGAGTGTTGTCACCTTTCACCTTCTACAAAAAGGCAGGGCACACCTTTAATCCCAGTACTCTAGAGGCAAAGCTCTGCCCTGTGAGTTCAAGGCCACCCTAACATCCATAGTGAATTCCGGTCAGCCAGGACCACACACTGAGCCACCATGCTCAATAAGTAAATAACTTGTGTAAAAGGAGAGTAACTATAATTTCCCAGTACTAGGCATCTAACAACACAAAGAAAAAGAGGTAACGCAAATCATGCAGACATGACGGGGCAGCAGATTTGACTTCCCATTCTTGTCACCTGTTTAAATATAAACCGTGCTGTCATGTCTACATCTGAATAATACTTCAAAAAGAACAGCTTAACCAATAAAGACCTTTTAAGATTAAAACATACTAACAATAAGAGGTTTTGTTTTGTCTTGGGTGGTACTAGGAGTTGCATGTGGTGTATGCTAGGCAGGAATTCCACCTTCTACTGAGCAATCCAGAACCTTTTCTTACTTTTACTTTGGGATACAGTTTCAATAATTTCCTAGGCAGGCTTCTGATCCTCCTGCCTCAACCTCCCAAAAGACCAGGATTAGACTTGAACCACCAGGCCCAACAAGGCTTATCTTTTGATGGTTTTATGTTATTCCCCAGATACTCCCCTGTCAGATTTTAGGTAAGCTTTTCTACAGTGTAGAATCATGGTCTCCCTCAAAACAACTGCAGTACCAGAGGCTCAAATGAGACAGGAGTGCCATGATAAAAGCCAATGATTTTTTTTAAAACCAACAAAACTATGTATAATTTGGAATGGCACCTTTTACTTTCCTAAACTGAAGAACTAATGAGCATTTATAGTAAGCACTCCAGAACACCAATACAATCGTAAAGGCTGGAGAAGGAAAAAGATATGAATAAAGCCATCCAGACCTTGAGTCAAAACAATTACCTGGGGTCCGTTGAGTTTCAAATCTGAAAATTTCTGTCTCTCAAGGTCAGCATCGCCCACAAAGCGGCCGTTCTGAAACACAGCCCACAGGACAATTCATTTTCTGGCCTTTCTTTGTTCTGTCAAACACAAACATCTTTCTTTCCAAAAGAAAGGGCTTTAAAGAAGGTGTCTGTGGCCTGAAACTGGCATCAGCACTCATAAGGAACGGTGGTGACACTCCTTAATCTTAAGTTACCACTTCCTCAAAACTGGAATCAGGCCTAAAATTCTGGCACGGGGGGGGGGTCCTCTGGAGCATAAGAGTGTAAGTTTCATGGAAAACAGAGCTTGGGGTTAGTAGGCTGTATCTCTAGTATCTTTGAGCGGTGCTTGGCGTAGGAGAAACATTCAACAAAATTTTGCTGAAAAAACAGCACCGACTATGATAAGCTCCCTACACACAACCTTTGGGAAAGTCCTAAGAATATAGGAAAGTTGGAAAAGCTACATTGGGGGGTTCCCAAAAAAGCCTTTATTGTTTTAGGAATCTTCATGCTCTGCTACCATGGGAAACTCCCATTCCAGGAAGCTTTTTAAAGAAAAGAAAAGAGTTAATATGAAAGAAAACCCTGGGCAATGGCCTTCAAGAAGAATCTTAACCGCTCCGTCAACTCACAGCAAGAACACACTCTGAGACATTCTCAAGTTGCTCTTTCAAGCACCAAGACGGAACCTAATGAGACTGTACAAAGAAAAACACATCTCTTGCTCTTCTCCCAAGAGAATACAGGAGACCCAAGAACCATGGGAGGTTCTTCCTCACCCACTCCTCTTTACATACAGTGTAATGCTGTAGGAGGAGGAAGCCAAACTTTGCTTTCAGGAAGAAGGAAGGGTGTGGTTTCATTGCTGAGCAGAGGTTAAAAATAAAAGAGCAAGAGAAAAACCACCAAATCCTGGGATTCCCCACTACCTAAAAGTGTGAGCGACCCCACTTTCCCTCAGTCTATCTCATTCCCAGCTCTCTACTCAAGTTCTTGCAAATTTCCCTGGATACTGTAAACATGTATAAAACTTTTTTTTTTTTTTTTTTTTTTCCCCAGACAGGGTTTCTCTGTATAGACCAGGCTGGCCTTGAACCAGATCTGCCTGCCTCTGCCTACCAAGTACTGGGATCAAAGGCTTGGATCACCACACCTAGCTAAAACATCTTTTAAATTCATGATTGTACACTAGTTTAAGGATGAAGCAAGTAGCTGGGCATGATTGTAATCCTAGTACTAGGGAGGCAGACGCAGGAGGAACATCGGTCTGAGGTCAGTCTGAGCTACACACCCACACCCTGTCTTCAGATACGCTAAGGTCTGAAAAGCTGCTTAGCGGCCGAGGATCTGCCTAGCATGCACAGGACCTTGGGTTCCATCCCAGCTCTTCCCACGTAAGTAAATAATGAGTTTAAAATGTAAGTGTGCTAGAGCACTTGCCCAGCACCTTCAGGCCCAGGCTCAATCCTTAGCACTATAAAATATATAAATTAAAAAATAAATAAGCAGTTAGCTAAGAGAACTAAGTATACGCGCTGCTCTAGTTCGAGACCTCTTCAGAGTCAGTCTACTAAGCAGCGGACACACACACACACACACACAGATAAAACCTCAGACAGATTACATCACAGTGCAGTCAGATATAAACCACAGGAAACAACATAGTTCTCATTTCTAACACCAGTCTCCTAGGTCACATCAGGCAGCCAGCCCAGAGACCACTGGCTCCTGTGGTGACCTGGTTTAAATAATTGCATAACACTCCCCCCTCCAGTGCTAACAATGACCCCTCCATCCAAAAAGATTCATCCAACAGTAAGCACACAGGCACAATAGGGAATAGGAATATACAACTTAGGAACACTGAAACATTTTCTGAGAACAGATTGATCTCTGGATGAGAGTGAACTAGAACTCAAGCCACCTAACTGTCCCAGCCACCAAATTGACATTCTTTCCTAATTTTTGACCCTGAGAAGGATATTTCAAAGAAAAGAGAAGTGTTCTACCATAACTAAAATTGCATTCCTGCTCAGAAAACCCACTCCAGCAAAACAGGAAGTCACAAAGGGTTTCAGCTCAGATCAGCAACACATCCCTCATCTGTTAATCAGTGTTAGCCCTGGCACAGTTCACCCTGAAGTGTAAGCACTGGATAGCCCAGGGCCAGTGGCTTCTCACCAAGGATCTCTTGGCCTCTCTTGTGACCATGCAAAGCCCTACCTGCAGGTCTGATGGAGAGGGGGTTACCTGATGCCGACGGGTGAGGGTGCCGTTGGCCATGAGTGAGTTGGCATCTTGTGGTGAGACCCGGACGCGTTCCAGCTGCGCCGAGACATGGCGCCGTTCCTCCTCCAGCGCCCGGGTCAGCTTCTCAAACTGGGCCTCTTGTTCCTTCACAGAGGCCAAGATGCTGGCGGTCGACTCCACCTCTGAGTCGTCCATGAAGGTTAGGGGAGGAGCCGCCGCAGGGCAGGACAAAGAGTAAGGTGGACCACAGAGGGAGCAGAAAGGAGGGAGTAGGTCCCCTCACTGCACACTATTGGGGGTGGGGTGGGTAAGAGAGAGAAGAGAGAAGATCACAGGTCAGAGAAGACAGATGAACTGTTAATCCCCAGCGCCACAGCGCCCTCTGTAGTTTCACTGCAGAAAGCAAGCCGCCACCAAGGAAGCTTGGGAGCCGCCACCAATGCTAGATCCGACAAGGGCCCTTTGCCTGCTGCCCTCTTCCACGCTCCACCACCAACCCCTAATGTCGTGGCAGCTGAGCAAAGTCTCCACACTGTCGGCCAGGCATAAAGGCTACAGCAGAGGGTTAAAATTACATTATTTTTTTCTGGAAATATTTGCAGGCATCAGTCTGACCAAAGTCTTAACTCCCTGGTACAAGGAGACACTTACTGCCCACAGGGACACAGCAGTTAAGAATGGAATCAGCCAGGTGTGCTGGTGCACGCCTTCAATCCCAACACTTGGCAAACAGAGGCAGGCAGATCTCTGTACATTCAAGGCCGCCTGCTCTACAAAGAGTTCTAGGATAGCCAAGGCTATCCTAGAGAAACCTTGTCTCAAAAAAAAAAAAAAAAGCTTAAAGACAAAAGAACTTAAGCCTCCATGTTTCATACGTTTATGAAGAGGCCTTCTATCTTCTAAAACTTTACTACATTATAGAAAGCAAACTGCTAGATGAAACAACACAGTGATAGAACCACAGAACACTATTTTAAAAACCAGCTTTGCTTCTAGTTCTGTCTGCAGTATGGGCCTGCCTTCTCAGGAGGCAGAAGATCACAGCTTCGTGGCCTGACTGCGCTACAGAAGCTTGTGTCCAGCCTAGGCAACTTAGCAAGATCTTGTCTCAAAGTTTTTGT
Organism: Psammomys obesus; assembly: GCF_907164565.1. Classification (NCBI taxonomy): domain Eukaryota; kingdom Metazoa; phylum Chordata; class Mammalia; order Rodentia; family Muridae; genus Psammomys; species Psammomys obesus. The sequence goes on along the minus strand of NW_026585895.1, from coordinate 1,482,750 downwards.
GGCCAGGTGTGGTAGCTCATAATTTTAACCCCAGCACTTGAGAGGCAGGTACAGATGGATCTCTATGAGTTCAAGGCCAGCCTGGTCTACAGAACAAGTTCCAGGAGAGCCAGAGATACATAGAGAAATCCTGTCTCAAATAGATAGATAGCTAAAGTGTGTGCTGCTGAACAGCAAAGTATGGGAACATTTTTTTCTCCCTTATTCCCTATTCTCTCACCAACCCCCTAAAGAAAAGACCCCTAAAATAATTTTTAATTCTTAACAAACACATATTTCATACACACCTGTTAGAGGGCCGTAACTGATTGATTGGTCTAACACAGAGAGCAGCCCAGTCTAGATTCAAATAAATCATGGAAGCACCCAGCCACCTCAGCAAGCAGCAGGCAGGAAGAAGACAGCTGCAGAAATATTTGGTGGAAAAATGAGAACAGGAAGAAAATAAACTGTACCCAATGCATAAACACAAGAGGAGTAAGGGGAGGTATTAGAAATGACAGGGGGTTATTTAAGATGCAATTTCTAATTGTTTTATGTAAAAATACCCTGTAAAAATACCCTTTCAACTTTGCTGTGTTCAGATATGTGGGCTCTGGATGTAGGGTTAATTAAAGCAGAGACTGTCACCTACACTTCCTCTACTAGTAATCCACGCAGAGACAGACTAGGTTATACTGTACATAAAACTCCACATATCCTCTCTGTCAGGCAACCAATTTGGGGGTGATATTTGTTGTTGGAGTACCCAACCTCCTCCTTCCCACCCTTAAGGCAGAAACCTCCAGGCCCAGTCCCAGCATGCCCACAAAGACATTGAGAAAGCAGTGCTCTAGTCATGGTAGGGAAGGCATGTGGGGACTAGCCTAGGCCTTCTGCTTAGGCTCCTTTCCCACGCTTCCCAGAGCCCCACCAAACACAAAAGCCTGGGCCTGTGTGACTTAAAATCCAGCTAGCAAGAGTACCCAGGGCACATTGATGAACAGGTGCCCAGTAAACTGAGTTAATGCAGTCACTCAATCCAAGAACATGCTCAACTGTCTCTAAGTCCCTCCTACCCAGCCCTGGGCGCCTACAGCCACATATCAACCACTGTTTTTACTCAGCCCAAAGCCCAAGGCCACCTTCTCATTCTCCTACCCCACATCCAAATAGCCACCCAAAGGGCTTCCTTCAATAAGTCCTTTTTTTTTTTTTTTTGCTTATGTTTGTTTGTAACAGTCTTCCAGGCTAGCCTCAAGCTCACTGAAGCTAGCCCTGAATTGCTGATCCTCCTGCCTCTACTGCCCAAGCTCTGGAGTATAAGAGTTTTTCACCATTCCTGGCTTGTTTTAATTGCTTCCTTGTTGTCCCTATTTCTTCATGTCAAACGCTTGCCCTCATCCACTATGTCCAGTGACCTATGAACCTTCTGCATCAAGAGAGACTTCCAGTTACTGACTTTAAACAGGGCCTGGACTGCAGCTACACTGTGGCAGCCTCCGCCCTGTAATCTTCTTGCTAATAAAAGCCCAGCCACCACTGTGGGGCACAGAGAAGCAACACTCCCTGCCACAGAGAGACAGGGTTTGTAGCTATGCCATAAATGACCACTTTCTCTCCCCACACTTTAATTTGATACAGGGAGCAAAGGAAAGTTAGAGGAAACGCTGAGGAACCTAGGTTACAAAGCAGGGTCTGGAGAAACATTGCCTCCACCACCCCAGCTTCAAAGTTGACCAGACGCCTCTCAGAGGAAAAGACATTCAAGGAGAAAAAGGGGTCATGCTCCTAGGTCTTTAGCCATGGACAGATTTGTGTTTTGAAGAGAGAAGCAGTGGCTCTGTGAGACAGGATACAACTCACATGACTGGTCCCAGTCCTGGCTTATGCTACGGTCATTCTTATCTGCGTGCTGTCAATAGCAACAGCCCATTCTAGGTCAGAGCTTCTGTGAAGACTGCGTGAGATAGTGTGTTCTACGAGGTGACGTGTTAAGTTGTTTCAAGAGTTAGTTTCAGTCTTCCAATTACATTACTTCATGGTAATGTCTCAGCCCCAAACTATTTTGTAAAGTACGAGATGAAGTTAATCGGATCAAGAACACAACTGAACTGCACAGAGCAGATGAGCTGGTTCCTCTACTCCAGCTCTATGGACGACGAGGTCTTCACTAAACCAGTGTTTCTGGGACAGAGGGTGTCTCTCTAGTACCTGTCACTGTGGCAGTACAAATCTGCAACACTAACTCTATTTCTTCCTCAGGGCCTTACCAGTTTGTTACCTCAACAAAGAGAACACAAAAAAATTTCCAATGCCTGAATGGCTTACATTTATTGCCTTGGCAATCACAGAAACCATAAGGAAGTTCAGTTTTACTGCAAATGTGAAAACAGACTCATAGGTGAAAAAATTAACCAACTTCCTATAGTTTGTAGCAAATTTAGAATTTAAACCCAGGGCTAGAATATTTCTAAAGCCCACATTTTCTTCTATATCGTGCTGCTTAAACCCAAGTCCAAGCAGGGCATATTGACAAATGCCTATATTCCCAGCATGTATGAGGCTAAAGCAAGAGAACTACAGGTTCAAGCCCAGCCTGAGGCTACAGGCCACCCCCCTTTCTCAAAAAAGAATGAAGGAATGAATGGTCCAAGGCCCTTTGACCTACACCTTCCTAACCATTATAGAAGAGGGAGGGGGAAATATCCATGTCTGTATAAATGCAAGGAAGAGAAAAGGAAAGCATATATATGGGAAGCTACAGCTATGACATGACAAGCTATAGCTGTCTTATGAGCAGAATGCTCATAACTTGATGTCTCCTCTTCCCGCCACACCATAAAGACTGTGCTAGAGACCAGTGTGCAAACCACTAACTGACTTTGGCTAGCATCAAAAAAGTCCTCTAAGATATACCTGGTCCTACAGCCCATGGGGGTCTCCCATTCTCTGAGGAGAAGGGAAGGGGGGATAGAAGGAAGGGAGTGTAAGGGGGGATTGGGGGAAAGGAGAGACTGCGATAAAAATGAAAAGTGAATAAATAAATGAATGCATTGAATAAATAAATAAGGGAAAAGTTCTCTTAATCTGGTAAAAGAAAGAAAGAAAGAAAGAAAGAAAGAAAGAAAGAAAGAAAGAAA
>NW_026585895.1:1473227-1479618 GCF_907164565.1 Psammomys obesus | reverse complement strand
AAAGAAAGAAAGAAAGAAAGAAAGAAAGAAAGAAAGAAAGAAAGAAAGAAAGAAAGAAAAGAAAAGAAGGAAGGGAGGGAGAAAGACACACAGACAGACAGGGTAGTTCTCTAAGTTTGGTCTAACCCCTTCCCAAGTTCACCATTAATGTTGTGAAACAGATACTTTCACCAAAAAGAGATCACATCGTGGACTGTTTAATCTTGTTACTCTCCTGACAGTGTGTTTTCTGAGAAGAGCTGGGTTGCCTTTAACAGGCACAGGTCTTTACTGTATGGACCCCACCCAATCGAGAAAGCCCTTCCAGGTCTACACCTCATTCATTCAAGTAATAGCAACGATAAAGTCAGTCTCTTCTGTTGGAACTTCAAGGTCTATTAAATTAAATGTCCAAAAGGACCAAAGATTCAGACAGTGCCAATCACACAGCAGGGCACAATCCCTGGAATGGTTTGTTGTACTGTAAACCGGCTAGAGAACTCTACTTGGGCAATGAGATGGTTCATGGGGTAGGACTGTTGCCACCAGACCTGATGACTAGAGTTGGATTCCTGGAACCACAGGGTAGGAGGAGAAAGCTGCTCCTACAAGCTGGCCTCTGGCCTCCTCAAAGGAGCTGCAGTACCCATGTTCCCAGACATAAGCACACACAAATCGCTAAGTGTAATAAAACATGCTTCAGAGAAGTCTAATTTGGGATGGGCATAGTGACTCACATCAGCACTTAGAAGGCTGGGTCAAGAGAACTGCTATAAGTTAGAAGCCAGCCTAAGCTATAGAGTGAGACCACAGCATCAATCATCATCATCGTCGTCATTACAGACCACGGGCTTTTAGATCTTAACTATATCCAAGTCTCAGATCCAACATTTACACAATCTTGGACAAGGTACCACTTAATCTAAATCTCAGTTTTCTTCTCTGTAAAACAAAACACGTAAGGGTAGTAATGAAAACTAAATGGACAACCCATATGAAGTGCTTAGAGAAAACCAAGACGTGCTATGGGAAGCCACTGGCAATGTAATCGTCGTAGTTATTAATTACTACATTTGGACACATGGAACTTGAATGTCAGTGGAAGAAACCACATGCCCTTCTGCTCCCATGCCACCTTCGGAATTCTTTACTTTTCTTAATGGCAAAGATTAAATGAAACCCTGACTTCAAAAGATCTAGAATCCAATCACTGGTTCTACCAAAAGTTATCTAGGAAAACCGAGAGGAGTTAAACACTGTTTAATTTCCATTACCCTCCTTCCAGAGCTTTGTTTGACTATGAATAACACACACACACTCACACACTCACTCACACTTCCATCAAGCTCAGGTAAACACACCCATACATGGCCTGACTTGGGTGAAGACTTGAGCACAGCTATGCTGAAGGAAACCCCAATTCTCCCCAAGTTGAAGAGCTCTCTATGATTTGACCTTCAGGCTCTGGGAAAGAGTACAATCTTTTGTAACCAGTCCCAAAGCCTCCTTTCTTCCTGTAAATACAGTATAAATAAAAACTAATGCCACAAATGTATATTCTTCCTCAAAGCAAACTCCATTTCCATCTCTGAGGATATAAAATGATTTTTTAAAGCACCAAGCCTGTTACTTAGTAACATACAGCAAACAACCTGTAACACTGTGTAACATAACTTTCAGCCAGAAAGGATGTGTCCAAAACTCACAGTTCAATGTTCCTGTTCAAGTACACTCCCACCCCCACAGAAAATTACCATTCTGCTTCTAAATTTCAAACATATTCTGTGAAAAGTTTTTCTAAAACTCCGTATGAGGAAAACTACTGATACTAGAGTCCAAAGTTGCAGCCCACAGCCCACCCCTCACAAAAGTTCTACCTTCTGAAATTCAGATTAATTACAGTATTTATCACTTCTCTGTTTAAATTCAGATCCATACTAATCCCATCCCAGGAAGGTCTATACCTGTAACCCTAATACTTTAGCTGAGTGAGACATAAGGATCACAATTCAGGGCATATCTGGGCCACATAAGGAGTTCAAGAAGACCACCTCTCAATTACGGAATTACTCAGTAATTCAGAGCTAAGTACAGTCATAAGACCCTAAGGATTAGTCCTCCATAACACACAAGCAAAGAAAAGCTCCAAAGACAAAAGAGACAGCATCTGTGCCTGTTGCTTAAGTCCGTTCTAGGTCAGCCTGGGCAGCGTAGAATGACAACAATAATAGTATCGTTATTATTATAGCATTATTAACTATTAATAAAATATTATTATCAATCTAAAGGGGACTTTGCTTTACTTTTCAACTGAGAACTACTGAGCAACAACATTCACACTCTAGAAATAGCCCAGTTCTTGCATTTCCCTGAGGCTCCGATTTACGAAAAAGCTGACCAATGCCCACCTAAGGCTCACTCAGGGAATTAATGGGACCTCTGTTTCTATTACCTTCCTCTGGGGAAAGCAAACATATCTTTTAAACTTAAACTAAACACATGGGACTGAAGAGACGGTGCAACAGTTAAGAAGGCTAGCTGCTCTTCCCCAGGAGCCAAGTGCAGTTCCTGGCACCTAGTCGTGCAGCTCACCACTACCTCTAATTCTAGTTCCAAGGGTCTCGATATCTTCTGGCTGCCTGAGGCACCTGCACACATGTGCACTTAAATATGTGGATACACATAAATAAATAAGACAAAAAAAGCCAGGTGAGCCAGGTGCAGCAGCTCACACCTGTAATCCCAGCACTCAGGGAGGCTGAGGCAGGGGATCTCTGATCGAGGACAGCCTGGTTTACAAAGCGAATCCAGGACAGTCAAGGCTACACAGAAAAACCCTGCCTTGAAAAAACTAAAAAGAGCAAAAGAGCCAGACAGTGGTGATGGTGGCAAAAGAGAAAAAGAAAACAAAACAAAACAACAACAACAAAAACCATAACAGGTTTTCTTCTGCCTATGCAGTAGCCCACACCTACAGTCTAAGCACTTAGGAGGCTGCAGCAGGGCGTCCTTGGAAGTTGCTGAGAGGCCTGAGCTCCAGACGAGCTCTGTAACAGCCTGGGTTACACTGTGTGATTCTGCACCCTTCCCACCCGTACTGGCTGGCAAGGCAGCATCTCTTCTGAGCTTGCCAGAGGCTGTGTTCTGGAGCAATGGACCTATGCTGCACTAAAAGGCTCTGTGGCCCTGAGAGATGACCAGTGTCAGGATAACCAGGGCCAAAGGGTTCCTGGGTCAGGGGCCATCTGAAAGGCACAAATCCATAGGCCACAGATGGCCAAGACAATAAGTCTTAGCCACCCTGGCTTGACTCAGCCTCAGGTGGAATGTGGCCAAGCTGAGAGATGAACTTCACTTAGACGTATACACCAAGCCAGCCTACAACACAGCATTCCTCCTTGTCTCAGCTTCCTAGAAATCACATTACATCCATTGCAGAATTTAATGTTTGCTTGTTTGCTCTTCATTTTGATTGTTTCTGGATAGGGCTCTACTCTGCAGTCTAAGCTGGCCTGTATATAGGCCAAACTATCTTCAGACTCTTGAAGCCATCCTATCTCAGCTTCCAGAATGCTAAAATAAATGCTGGCCACCAATACAACACGGATTTGCAGTTCCTAGTGAAAATTTATAACTAAAAATAGTCTATGGAGACTGGGGAGACAGCTCAGGGGTACAAAGCTGACTAGGAAGGGGGAAGGGCCACAGTAAAAGCTGGTTGCACGGGCAGGAAGATCACTGGAGTCTAGTAGTTTGAGGAAACCACACACTGAAAGATATCGGAAAAGGAAGGGGGAAATTACTTCTATCGCCAGGTGCAGTGACGCACGACTGTAATCCCAGCTTTCTCGGAGGTAGAGGCAGTTGGATTTCTGTGAGTTCGAGGACAGCCTGGTCTACAAATAGTCCAGAACAGCCAAAGCTACACAGAGAAACCTTGTCTCGAAAGAAAAAAACAAAACAATAACAACAAAACCTCACACACAAATCAAGTTCAGAAACCACGTGAAATATTATTCTTGTTCTATTTTCCCCTCCTATGTACTCAAACCCTAGCACATTAACACTGGCTAAAATTGGGCTGGCTTTGAAGCAAAGGAAAGGCATGACTCTGTTTAGGAGCCCAGGACTGAAAGGGCAGGGAAAAGAAAGCAAACCTGCTTCTCTTCGGAGTTCTATGACATATACACAGTACTGGTCTAACAAGTCCTTCTGCTCTCTCAGGCCAACTCCCTCTCTTCTCCTCCCCTCAGCCAGGGGCCGGTCACCAAGGCCCTCGGCTGGGGCAAAGAACACCGAGTTTTCAAGAGACACTTTTTCAAGAGACAGCTAGCTACTCGCCTAGATCCCTCTGCAACCTTAGCAAAGGCACCTTGCCTAGCCTAATAAGGAAAAAGCAGGGCTTGAAGAGAAGCCGATAAGGAAACAAAGATAACAGTGCGCGTGGGGGAGGTGTCAGACTCCAGGAAGGGGAGAGGCCAAATGCCTTTTTTCTCCCTGAAAAAGGAGGGAGAAAAAAGGAAAGGCAGTACACATGAGAAGTGAGAAAAATCCAACCTTTGATGACAACACGCAACTCTCCTTGTAAAAAGGGAAATCCTAAAATTAACTGTGACACCTTATATTCTTCAGGCAAAAAAATAAAAAATATGCAGACAAAAGCTTAACCTTTGGGTTCAGGAGAGGTGATCCAACTGTTTAGAGCTCACATTCTTTGTTTTAAAGATGCATCTCACTAACCCTTTTACTTCCTATCTGGCATTCCTCTTCTCTTTGACTCATCATTCGAAAATAACTTGGAAAGGGAGGAAGCAGGTAACTGAGCCATAATGTATAAAGTCCCTACTTTCTCAAAGCCCCCAAAAGGACAATAGACCCTCTTTCTGCCAGGGTTAGAGAACACTTGCGATGGCCAACTGTGACTCTATGAAGAAAGCAATGGCAGAAAGCATGAAAGTTTATCTTAACTGTACCAACAGGTAACAGGATGAAATTCTTTCTCCACCTGAATCAAAGATAAAATCCAGCCCTAGAAAACTAGAGCACTGAACTCTCCCCATGAAAATTACTAGCAGAATCCTCTTAAGACCTTCTGATCCGATACCAACTTGTCTGTGAGCTGGCCCAGCTAGTATCTGTCTGACGCCTAGCTTCTTTTTTGAAGACTCAGGTGGGCTCCAGTGCCTCCTTGCCTAAGTGGGTATGTCCATCAGTACTCCTTTATTATGATGAGTAAACCATTTATCAGAAGTAGCATTGCTGATAAGTCATAGAAACATCCTACTCAAGTCCAAAATACTTCTTCCTGATATGGTGGAAGGTGTATGAACTTTCTACGCTTCCTGTGCTTGAGTCATTCTGAGTACCTAAAAGTTAAAGCAAGGGACTTTTGCTGTTATTTTCTTAAGCATGATATGATAGTACATACACACCCCTAATCCAAATACAGGTAAGTTTGACAGTGTGACTGAGGCAGGAGAACGTCAAGGCTAGTCTGGGCTATGCAGTGAGCTCCCAGCTAAACAAACACACAAACCAAGGTGCTGGAGGAACCAAGGTGCTAGAGTGGGGAGGGGAGACACCCAGTGTAAGGTTATGGGACAAACTAAATAAAGATGATTGGACGTATGACAGATCTTCTATAAAGCGGTTTATTAGGTAGAGATGGAGGGAGGGAGAGAAGGGAGAGCAGGACATGATGGGGGAAAAGAGAGAGAAGGGGGGAGAGGGGCGCCCCGATAGAGAAAGGGGAAAAGGCCAGGAGCGAGAGAGACCACGTGTGGGTTGTCCCTTTAAGGGCAGGGTAAACACGACACCTAACACCCAGGGAGACCTTTGATTCTTAGCTTCACTTTAAAAGGCAAAATATTCCTCAATTCTGGGGGCTTGTATTCTAATTCAGACTAAATTTCTTTTTTTGTTTTGTTTCTGGGAGGGAGTTTCTCCTTGTAGCCTTGGCTACCCTTGAACTCTCTGCCTCCTGATTAAAGGCCTGCAGCACCGCCTCCCAGCATCAGACTGCTTCTTTCTATAGGGACAAGCACGCAAATCTAAAGGGCCACACAACAGAGGTTACTCTGTACCAGTCATCTACTTCCCCTTGGCAAGCCTCACCTAGAGATCTAGCAAAAGAGCCACAACTGTCACCCCTAACGCACCTCAAGAAAGAAAACCTCACCAAAATCTTCCTCTTGTTTTTAATAGGACATCCCACTGAGCCAAAAGCAAAGATCAGAGTTGGGTGGGAAAGAGAAGGAACTAGAGGAAGGGTGCAGGCCAGCATCAGAACAGAGGGAAGGGATTGTTCTAGCGGTATGTTAGCAATCTGCCTCCAGGGCAGCTGTCCTCCTGGGCAATCAAAGGCGGTGTGTGTGTGTGTGTGTGTGTGTGTGTGTGTGTGTGTGTGTGTGTG
>NW_026585895.1:1396567-1473217 GCF_907164565.1 Psammomys obesus | reverse complement strand
GTGTGTGTGTGTGTGTGTGTGTGTGTGTGTGTGTGTGTGTGTGTGTGTGTGTACGCGCTCGCGGGGCTGGCCAGCTTAGCAAGAAGTTGAGGATTCAGCCACCCAATCAACAAAGTGAGAAAAGAGGCCTAGTTCACAGCTGGAATAAAGAACAGGGAAATCTAAACAAGACAGAAAGGGGCAGCAGGAGGAAGACAAGGTGTCACAGGTGCACTGCTGCAGTCCCAGGAAACTACCACCATCCCCAGTTATGGACAAACACTGGACACCTGCAGCGAGGGGATGCTGAAGTCAAGTGGGCAGGGAACGCATGTGTGTACAAAGGTGCCAAACAGAAGGGCTCCAGCATTAGTTCTTTGTCCCTTTCAGACCCAACAACATTTCTGCAATGTACATCAACATTATCTAACATCTATGTCCTTCTAGAATTCCATTCTTAATTAAATCCTAGACACCCATAAATACTCACACAAAACTCAGTAAGCTCTTCAATGCTAAGAGATCAAGGCCATTTATATAACTCAAGTGCTAAGATGTAAAAGGCCACAGCCAGATCTCACACCCTCTAATCCCTCAGAGGAGCTAGATACCCTGAGACCCATTAGACACACAAAGGCTGCTCTCTTCTCAGTAGGGCTCTGTAGCGGAGCTACTCTACAGGGACAAAGAGATTTCACAGGAGAACCACAAAGACATCACTCCTCTCTGTTCCCCCACTCCCAGCTTTCTCACTTCCTGTCACAGTAGCACTAGACCACAGTCTCCCAGAAACAAACAAATACAAAGTGCTGGATTCTGGGCTGCAGGCCAACCACATTCCAGGGCACCCTGTCTACCAATCACTAGCTTAGAGCTCCTGCTTTGCCCGCTCCGTTTCTTATCATGTTCAGGAAAACAACCCTCCCTTCAGCCTCAAGCCAACACTGCAGAGGACAAAGCTCAGGCCTTCAAGAATCAGCAGAGAGATACTATGTGCAAAGACCTAAGCAAGTGTGTGTGTGTGGTGGTGGTGGTGGGAGGGGGTGTTAAAATTGTACTCGGCAAGTTTTGTTCACTGTGGAGACACTGAAATAGGGATTCTAAAGCTAAAGCTCCTATTCCAATCAGCAGAACTACAAGTGGCACATGTCCCAAGAAAGTGCCACCAATGACATGTTGCTCACCAACAGGAGAACAGGACCTCTGTCACACACTCTTCCAAACTTCCCCACACGTGAAACTGATTCCAAAAGCCAGCCCCACCGAGAACGAACAAAGGCAGCCGACTCCACCCTACAGAAAGGCAGTTTATCAAGTTCTGAGGGCAAAGTCAATGACCTCCCAAGAGAACAAGGGGGGCCACTAGCAATTGCCCTGTAGCCCAGGCAGCAAAGAGACTGACAGCAACCTCAGCTTTTTCCTTACGCCTATGTAAAAAAGGAAAGCCCTGGCTGGCTTTAGAGTCCGCTAAACTGTGTTTTTCTATTACCTTGCCAGCCCACTGGATGTCAGTCCTAACCCCCAAAAACAGAACTTTAGAGAGAGGTCAAGCTCCATCAACCAGAGATTCTGGAGAGCCAAAGAAGCAAGAACCCTGTGCCCCAGGTTCCATATACAGTGACTAAGCAGCCAAGCTCAGCAGAAGTACATTCCAAGCCAAGAACTAGTAAAATGCCTTCTTTCTCATATTTTCTCTCCTTCCTCTTCCTAGCCACCCAAACCTTAATCCACTGGAAACACTATCAGCTAAATCCTGAAGCTCTGGCTAAACCTTGATCTCTGGAGCACAAGAGGCAAAAGGCGAGAAAGCAGCACAACTTGGAAGAATTTAGTCCTTATCCGGACCTAAGGCAAGCAGATGGAGAGATGGAGAGGTAGGGAAAGAATAAAACAGCTCTTACAGGTCTACTGAAACCTGTTTTATAGAAACCTGTTTTATAGAGGCTGTAAAGCCTCTCAAGTTTTCAGCCTTTTACCTAGCTCTGAATGTAACTAATTCTCTTTTTCTCAAGAACATTGAAAAATTGAAATTTTTGTTATAAATATCAGTATTCTTAATGTTTCCTTGCTTCTAGCTCAAACCAAATAAATAAGAGTTGATGATACACTATGAGATGGACATACAAAATGGTATTTTTTAAAGTAGCATCTAAGGAAGTTTTCTGAAATAAAGCAAAAAACTGGTTGTAAGAGAGACCCCGGAGACAGAAGTAAAGATACCCCTCTGCATGCTGCTGCTGCTCTGAAAAGGTGTCTGACAGGCAGGTCTACATCAAGCTAAGCAGGTGAGACAGAAAAGGAGTGCTGACTCAGAAATGTCATCACCCTGGCATGTGAGCCATGGAAGGAGACTAGTGCAGTCAACCAAACGCAGTTTTACTTAACTGCACCTGAGATCCTGAGTCTAACTGTATCTCTGGCTCTTTCAGATGTATTTGGAAAACTTAATCAAAGGGATCATCAGAACATCCCTGGAGGGCCCAGGACTTCAAGATGGGGATGAATCTGTTTTGCCACCTAGCTTCCTGCATCATGCTCCAAAGCCAAAGAAGGAGAGGGGTGAGAGAAGTGGTGGCTCACATCTGTAAACCCCAGCCCTGGGGAGATGAGGCAGGATGAATGCCCAAAGTTCAAAGTTAGCCTGGAATAAGACTTCATCTCAAAAACACACAAGGCATCTGGGCACTTGGAAGGCAGAGGGAGGGGAGGAAAGAATGTGTCTTATAAAGTTAGGCTCCATTCCAACTAGCCAACATCCCACAGAGCACTGAGTGCCTGAGAAGCCAGTGTCACGCCACTATCCAGACCCCATTCATGTGCCACTCCTTACCCCTGAACATCTTTAAGAACAATAATTGAGAGGGTTTGATGAAGGCACCAGCTGTTTCCACTACTTTCCCTCCCCCTCCTCCTCAGACCACAGTTCAAACTCACATCAAACAGTTAATACAATTGACTGGTCAGTAGGAAAGAGAAGCCTGGACTAAAATAGCAGGAAGAATGCCAACTGGCCCCACTTGGAATGTGTGCTTGGCTCAATCTGAAAATAAGAAACTTCTGTCATCCACTCCCTCTGTCCAATTAAATTCTCGCTACAATCCACCTTCTGGTGTTCAAATGAGTTTCAGTTTCTTCCTTACAAGTCCTTGGTCTATTTTCAAATCACAGAGAATACAGGGGGAGTGCACATAAATAAGGCTGAATGTAAAATAATGTCTGAGGGATGGGAAGATTTTCTGAACTGCAAAAACAACCTTAGAACCCCCTCCCCCCAACAACCACAAGAGAGTACACAGAGGCAAAGGGGAACACAAAACCAAACATAAACATGATGGTAACTACTTCTTCAGACTTTGATACCCAGAGGAGATAAGCCACACAGCCCAAGCATTCAGGATGGAGCACTGGCCTATCAGGCACACAGGCTAAGTCTATCCACGGCGCTGAAGGAAGAAGAAGAAGAAGAAGAAGAAAAGAAGAAGAAGAAGAAGAAGAAGAAGAAGAAGAAGAAGAAGAAGAAAGGACAGCTCCTCCCCCACCCACATTCCAAGTTGACCAGAATTGGCCAACAAGGAAGTTAGGGAAGCCAGCATTTCCCTTTCAGACAGGAAGTAAATTAGCCCTTCCTGTGAGTTTTAAACAAATTGTACAGCTGGGGTTTCAATGCTAACATCCTCTCTTGAATTTGTTCCACAATTTCAAAACTGCAAGGGGGAAATGGAGACATGGTCTAAAAGTTTCCCTTAATAGGCAACTCAAATTCTCCACACCATGCTACATATTGGCATAACCTTCACATCAGCATAAACATGTAATCCAAAAACAATATTGGGTAACACTGAAGGAGATAACTTCAAATTAACCAGCTCCCACTCCACATCTATCACCACAAGCCAGTTACTAGTCTACTCATTCCAATTAAATACTCACCCACCTGAGAATTCAACCCCGAGGGGTCAATCATCGGGAATTCGTATTTTCAGAAAGGCTACATACTGATTAACACAGCATGCAGGAAATCATGCGGCCTATTCCTGACAATCCTACCACAACATTCCTTTGACAAAAGGGGCAGCAGTTAGGAAATACAACGGGGCCTGTTTGCCCACTAGACAGCTCAGATCATTACTCGGCCTGGATTAGAGCTCTGTGAAAGCATGGGCTTTAGTACAGGATGGCTGGAGCAGCATAATGTTAAATCTGTTTTTGTTTTTTAAGACAAAGTCTCACTGCATAGCCTAGTTGCTGTTTGCTGTTCTCAAATTCAGTGATCCTCCTGCCGAAACCTCCTGATTGCTGGGGTTACATACGTACAATCACCAAGCTCAGCTTTAAATCCTTTTTTTTTTTTAAGACTCAGCACATAGAAGGAAGAACTATCTTGCTTACCAGCCCTACTGTCTATGGGCTCCTGAACTGCTCACTGGAGTTCATGTCTATTTATACTGCAGACAAAACAACACCTTAAATGTTTTAATTTCCTACAAGAAATGAAACTCTATGCCAAATTCTCAAAGACTGGTCCCATACTCTACTGCAAAAGAAACCCCACCCTAATCTTTGTCCAAGCATTCATGACCCTAGATATTTCTAGCCTATTTGATTATAGATGAGGAATAACCAGACATTCAAACAGCAAGCGCTATTGCTAACATTTCTCCAACCGAGTCACTTTAATTTCTGGTTTGAGACCAAATGAGTAGCAAAATGTCCTTACAGAGATAAGGAGAAGAGTATTTCTATGGAAAACGTGTGAATGAAGATTTAGGTTTAAAAAAAAACAACAGTATTACATGATACAGTCATGACAATCACGAACATCTTCACCATCTACATATAGTGGAGAAATAAGCATCAAGCAGTTATTTAAAGCAACTTGAAAATCTTGCAGAAAAGGGGGTGAGGGGGCTCCTTAGTCCACTCTAAAGATCGTAAATACTGGATGACAACCAGATAACTGTATTTCCAGGGAAGAATAATGAGTAACCAGGTTGGGTCAGGCCTAAAGCCTCTAACAGAAAGAAAGGGAAAGCTGGGAGTAGGAACTCATACAGGGTAATAGGCTAACCTGGACTATAGTGTAAGCTTAAGCGAGCGAGCGCGAGTAAACACACACACACACACACACACACACACACACACACACACACACACAGATGAAAGGGAAGAAGTTCTTCAACTGAAGGACAGACTTGCTAAACTAGAAATCTTCAGAGGGAAAATGGAAAATAAGTGTGAGTGATTCAAGATATTGGTTCTTTGGTAATCAGATAGTATCTGACTTTGCTATATTGGTTGCTAAACAACACCAAATCACCAAGCAGTTGGCTATTTTATTTCAGCTCCGTCAAGCAAAATGGTTCAGTATGTGCTTTGATAATCCCTGTTAAAGTAATCTACCAAACAGGAAGTTAAAAGGATGAACTTTTTTTTTTTTTTTCTCCTTTTTTTTGGATTTTCAAGACAGGTTTTTTTGAAAAGCCTTGGCTGTCTTATACGCTGTAGACCAGGCTGGCCTCAAACTTAGAGATCTGACTGCCCCTGCCTCCCAAGTGCTGGGATCAATTAATTCGCCACAGCTTCCTGAAGGAGGAGGAACCAGGCATGGTAACCCACGCCTTTAATCCCAGGAGAGGCAAGCAGATCTGTACGTTCCAGGCTGATTTACATAGTTGAGTTCCAGGGCTATGCAGAGAGGTCCTATCTCGAAAAAGAACAGGAACTTTTGGTTAAATGAGCACAAGCAGCAGGTAAGAGGTCTAAGCCCCTACACAAAATCAAAGACGTGGACAAAGAGGAAGTGCACCAAGTCTGTGCTGCAATTTCTCCTTTTTCCAGACCACTATGTAGATAAGAAAAACCCTAATCTTTACAAACACATACGGACTTATTCTAACTAGCTGCACTCGTATTATGGTTCTCCAGGACAAGGCTCATCAACCCATACAGACTCTGCTAAAATGAAAATCACTCTCACAGAGCTCCCATGAAGACAGAGGCTGGGACAGCTGCTGCCTCAAGTTAGCAGGGGCATGCAAAACACGTCACAGCTGTTGCCTCTGTAGGACAATTTTCTTTGTCCTCTGTGGTGCTAAACTGAACTGTGCACCAGTTCCCAATCCCTGAGCACACAGCATCCCAGACAGGTCTCTGTTGGTCCGCAATCCCCACTGTCTCTCCTGACCGGGGCGACACCAGCCTTGGGTGGGTGCCCTTTCTATTCCTCTCCTGTAGATGCCCATCGCTCACTACTTTCGCTCTCTTCCGAACACCTTATATATAAGCCTTCCCTGCTCACTCCTGTATTCTAAGCATTTGGGACACGCTTTTTCAACAGAATTACATACTGCGACATATGTGCTTACGCACTCATTATTTATTAAGTCTACTTGGTTTATTGCTACACACTAGAGCATGGCATGCAGCAGACTTTTGTGTGCTAGGGACCCGACCCAGAAATTTGTTTATGTCAGGCAATCGCTCTACTGCTGAGGTGCGTCCTCAGCCCTAGGTTTCTGGTTTGGTTTATTAAATGTTTTATTTGTCTTTTCTGGTTTGCTTTCAGGAAGGAGGCCCGCATGTAGCCCAGCTGGCTCCCGTCTCCTCCAGCATCAGCGTCAAGTGTAGGACTGCAGGCACACCACCACACCTGCCTTGTTTCCAGTAACGATGCTTGACACATTCAATGAGTACAGTTACATTTCAGAAGAGCAAATAATTCTGTCTTTATTTTAGACTCTGTTTAATTGGTTGTACTTTTGCTGCTTTTGAGAAAAGGTCTCATGTTTCCCATGCTAAGCTCAAACTCACTACTTACCAAGGATAGCTTAATTCCTGCCCCTCCAGGCTCCACTTCTCAAGTGTTGACATTACTGGCATGAACCACCATAACTAGCTCTTTATTATTTTGCATAAGCATGTATGTGTGTGGGAACTTATGCCACAAGACACACATGCATAAGAAATCAGATTTGGCAGCAAGCACCTTACCCAGCGGAGCCTATTTATCAAGATTTTTTGCCAAGGTCCACTATGTAGCACGGGCAGGCCTCAAACCCCTGATCATACTGTTGGAGCTTCCCAAAAATACTGGGATTATAAGCATGTGCCATCCCAGGTTCTCTACTTTTCTTCTAATTGTGATCCTTGGGTCTATCTATGATTTGGGGGTTCTTATACACCTATATACCTCCTTCTCTGGCTGACCTTCAGCAGGGCAGACACTCAAGTGTCCAACTGTGTCCTAGTTTACAAAGCCAGCAGTGGAGAGAACAGCAGAAAGGTTACAGAATTCCCCCATTCCAACAAAGAAGCAGGAAAGAAATCAGATGGGCATCAATTTCCCTTTTAAAATAGACTCCTCTATTTTAAAAGTGGACTGAATATACCCAACTACTTTATTCAATGAGACTTACTTCACTTGCAATGAAATGGGAACTGCAGGTGTTTTGATAAAGGCACTGAAAAGTTGACCTACTTTCTATAACAATGTCCATGTCCTCAAACATAAGAATAAATTTTGGTCTCCTAAAATATAAGCTTCTTAAAACACCTTTTCATTTGACCGTAAGAAATGTGAATCTCCATTTCAATACAGAACAGCATGGGTCACACAAATGCTGTCTTTTATTCTGGGAGAAGTAAATTTCTTTTGCTCTACTATTGACTAGGGTATGAGTAATTAATTAGGAAAAATACGTGAGATCTGGGGGGAATATCAAAGATAAAAACTGAAAGGAAGGTGTGATGATACCCAACTTTAACCCCAGCATCTGGGAGGCGGAGGCTAATGGGTCTCTGAGTTCCAGGCCAGCCTGGGATTCACAGAGAAGCCACAGGGCGGGGCAGAAGCTGAGTCACTAAATGTGCCTTCATGTCAGTCCAACTCAGCCTAAGTCAGACAAGCTGCACCTACACTTGTCTTTAGCATCGATACGACCAACTAAATAAAACAAAGATCGTGAAAAACCATCAGCTTAAGGGAGATAAAACAGAACAAGAAAGCAAGTCAACAGGGAGGAATCAGGAGAAACAAAAAATATAGGCTAAAAAAAATGTAGAAATTTAGGAGCTATCACAGAAGGCTAAAGAGTACCAAATAAATACTACTCAGCACTGGGGCGCGTGGAGCAAGCCTGTAATCCCAGCACTCACGGGGCAGAGGAGGAGGATCTCTGTGAATTTGAAGCCAGCCTGGTCTGCAAAGCAAGCCCAGGACAGCCAAGCCTACACAGAGAAACTGTCTCAAAAAAAATTAAAAATTATATATTCAGAACCCTAGTTACATGAGTTACATAACAGAAAGAAACTACACAGCAAGGTCCTATCTGGAGAGGGGAGAGGGGAGAGGCGAGATGGAGAAAAGGAAAGTTCTAGGCTGGAGGAAGCCCACAAGCTTCCTTCTAGGCAGGGTTGCATCTGGAACATGCATATATCCCCAAACCCAGGTCAGCTTTTCCTCATATGAAAGAAACTTTTCTTGGAATCACACTTTTCACACGAAGCACTCATGAACTCAAAACTTCTACATGTCACAGCTTCACAAATGTCTGTAAGTATGGGCTACAAGTGGAGTGTTTTCTGAATAAAAAATAAGAAGCCCATTTCAATAAAAAAGAATAGCCAAAGCCTGCTTCCATTTCTGTAAATTATTTTTAACCAAGCCTTAGCTTACAAACCCCTGGCTTAACAAGCTGGCTCAAAATGAAATGTGAAAAAATAAATAAAAATAACAAAGTGGGGGGGGGGGATACATACCTGTCATCCAAGCAACTGGGGAGACAGAGATAGGACGCTTTTCACTCAAGTTAGAGGCAGCCTGGTCTACACAGCAAATTCCGAGGCTACATGGCTACACAGGAAATGCCAGACACAAAGCAAAAATCTAGTTCAAGTCCATAATAAATCCAAGCAAAACCGTTGTCAATCCACTCTGATCAAAGTACATTTACCCAGGGTTCTGTTTGTGCTGGACACAAAAGGACGGGGGACCTGTAGTTTGCTCTCAATCTCGGAAGAGACGATGAAGACACTCAGGCAGTGCCACCTTCTCTCTCATTAACCCCTCCCCTTACAAAGAGTTACCACTGCTTGACAGCCCCAAACACAACTCCCCAAAACTGCTACCCATCACCAAAATTAAATGTTTCTTAAAGTTAACGGGACATAAGAAGTTTGAACAGGTCTGTGATTCTATCACTTGGGAGGCTATGGCAGGAGATTTTGTGTATAAGCAAGCTACACAGTGAAACTGTCTCAAAAAACTATTATAAAAGACATTTTGTCCAATAGATACATGAAGACAAATGATGTACATTCAGCATTCTATGGCATACACATACAAGATATTACTATGTATACTATTTTATGAATTTAAAATAGCAAATCAATTGTACTGACAAAGTTAATACATTTTTGTCTCTGCATTAGAAGAAAGCAAACCTAGGGCCTAGAACAAGTGAGGCACACATTATTACTGCTGAGAAATATATCCCCATAGAAATGATTACAATGATACCGATCTTAGAGAAAAGACCGGGACAAAGAGTGACTAAGCAATCTGTCCCAGGGTAAATCAGAGGAGGACCCCAACAGTCTAGTTCCGGCATCATGTTTGTTAACAGGATGTTCTTTTACAGTTTTCTTTCTGTGTTTTCTAAGCATTAATGCTCTAGCTACTGTGCTATGCTACTTTGCCTGATAACATTGGGGAAAGGCTCTCAGTAGGAAATTACTTTTGTGGTTGGGTATATTAATAAAAATTATGTAATAGTTAAAACATCTAAAGCAAAAGAGAAGCAACTGTTGCAAGGTGAAGGAGAGTAAAGAGTAGTTAATGTGATTCTTAACATTTTTCTTGGAAAATTCTGCATGTTTGAAATAAAAACTTTAAACACTACTTTCACCACCATGAGACATGTGAAAACATTAACCAAATTACCTATCACTGATCAGCAGAGAACACTTGGAAAACACTCTTTAAGACCAGATGTAGCAGGGTATGGTAGTACTTGCCTTTAACCCAACACTAAGGAGGCAAAGGTTAAGAGTTTGGGGGCCAGCCTGGTCTACACAACAATTCCAGCACAGCCATCGATCCAAAACAGAGAGACCCTATCAAAAAAACAAAAACAAACAACAAACAACCAAAACCAAAACAAAACAAAAAAATAACTGGGGATATAGCTCAACTGATAGACTGCTTGCCCAGCATTTAAGGAAGCTCTAGGCAAGGTCAAGGCCAGCCTGGGCTACATGAGACCCTGTCTCAAAAACAGATTTAAATATAATTACACAACTAAATACAGATCAGTCCTACGTTAGCTTCCCCTTTTAATTCTAACCAGAACAGTGTTCTTGCTCTATCAGTGGAAACCTTGGAGGCAGCTACATCTTTTATGTCAATCAATTCCTATTTCAGCTTTATGTAACACGGGTTTATTTATTTTTATTTTATGTGCATGGGTGTTTAAAAAAAAAAAAGCAAAGATGCTATCACGCAGGTGTGGAAGCCTGCTCCTGTAATTCCAGCACATGAGAGGCAGAAATAAGATGAGTTGAAGAGCAGCCAAGCTAAAGGAGACCCTGTCCCAAAATGAGACTTTGGTGGAAGGAGAAAATGGCAACAAACACATTTTTTTTTGGAAACATTCATAACCAAAACCTGTCATCCCAAGCTCTGTGTGTTTGTATTGGTGGTGTATAAAGCCCTGATCCAAGCAGGGGTGGACACGTTCTTCCTTGCTGCTGTCCATGTTCTTCCGAAGAAAATGGACAGGTTGCAAGGTTCCCCTGACTGAAGCCAGCAGCTGACTAAGCTATGAAACGCACTTACTACTTACAGTACTGATTGCCAAGAAAAGCTACCCTGAAAATCTTTCATTATTCCCAGAGACTCTGTTTAAACATGTGATGACATATGTTTACAGTACCAGCATTCAGAAGAAAGATCAGAGGAATCTCAAATTCAAGGTGATCCTCAGGTACATGAGATCCCCCCCCCCCCCCAAAAAAAAGATGATCAAGGCTGGTGAAATGTCTCAGTGGATAAAGTCACTTGATGTCAAGCATGAGGGCTTGAGTTCAATCCTCAGAATCCACACGATGAAAATAGAACAGATTTTCTCCATCCCCAAACTGCCCTGATTTCTACATACCTGCTTAGCAAGAACATGTGCCTAACCTTCCCCAACCCACACAACAAAATACATGTAAACAAAAATAAGTAAACAAATAAATCATCTAAACAGGTTACAGTGAAAGTATCAAAATTACATGGGAATGAAATTAACTCGTGTTGTTTTGCTTCCTGTCTCAATTCGAGCATTCTCAGTCCCCACTAATTTCCATCAAGTACCTTAATTAAACAAGGCTTACTGAGCACCTCAGTTTGTAGCAGACTCTGAGATGGCCAATAAAGGGGCAGAGATAAGATAGTACCTATACGCAAGCAGCTCAGTCTAGAGTGAAAGACAGTTTTTAATACAGTAAGTTTGAGAAGTACATTTTTTTAGAACTACCTCCTACAAGCTTCTCACTAGAAAGTGGTTATCATTCAACTCAAAGAGCTGAAAATTCTCTGGAAGACAACACTTCATTAATAAGCAAATGAAGATTGAGGCAAATCCCAGAAGTGAAAAATAAATAAAGCAACCTGACATGTTGGTAAATGCCTATAGTCCCAGCACATGGGAGGCAGAGGTAGGCAGTTCTGTTTGAGTTCAAGGCAGACCTAGTCTACACAGAGTTCTAGCAACACAGAGAAACACTGTCTCAAAAGAAAGAAGGAAGGAAGGAGTCAGAAATGAGCTCAGTAGCAATGTACTTGTGAGGCCGAGCCTGGGTGAGGCCCCAAGTTCGAACCCTAGCCCTGCAAAGGAAAGGGAAAGAGAACAGTGGAGCAGCAGTGGCCTGCATACTCCATGACCCTGCTTTCAGGGCTGACATGTTAATGCCAGCACATGCAGACCGCACTTGCTCTAAGGGTGTAACCAGTCACTGACATATGCCATCCCAACGCGGTCCCTGTAAGTAACTACTAAAACACTCCTGCCTATAGCAAGGCTTCAGTTATTTTTATCCCAGCTGTTACATCCATGCTCTCTGTGTAATGGCAGTGTACCCCTGGTTAAATTAGTTGACTTTTATAGTCAGTTAGACCAGGGTTAATCCTGAACTCCACCATTTAGATTGTGAAATATTCAGCAAATTGCAATTTATGCACCTCAAATTTCCTTTAAAAAAATGGTTATTAAGCATTTGGCAAATAGTCTATGCAAAATGCTTAGCACAGAGTAAAATAAAACAATGAGAGGGAGAGTAGGCTACAGGGGGACCTAGAAGGTACTAACAGAGGGCCATCATCTACCATAATAAAAACAATAAATTATACAGAGCTAAATATTTTGCTATTGCAATTGATAGTGATCTAAGCTGAATTTATTTGCCTGCATCCTGTCTCATCTATCCCTGCGGAGCTGGCATGCAATTTACAGGAAGCTTTTCTTTTTTTAAGACCTCCAAGAGTCCAAATTTTAGGGCAGCAGAGAACATGTTCTGATGCCCCTGGCTGTCCATACTGGAATCCTAAGAAGGGCACTAGAACTCTAACCAGCCACGAGACCCCACACACACCTGAAACACAGAACACTACCTCATTCAGATAACAAAGAAACTAACTGAATTACATAAAAAGCAAACAAGAAAATCAGTACAATTCATATTTATTTGTTATCATTTTCACCCCAAAAATCAAAATAAGAAACACAACAATATAAATAATAAAAATAAAGGATTTACTTATCTGTACCCTGTCCTGTAATTCCTGAAAGAATCAGCAAAGGTGAAGTAAAAGACAAAAATCTTCCATCTTATCACCTCAAAAGGCTCTATACAGCAGGCCAAACAATGCCTTAGTTTGTAAAAATAGTCCTGGACCCTAAAGCTGCTCAACACAGCTACACAAAGCCCAGTTTCAAAGCGGGACCCAGATCACCAGCAGTCATCCAGAACCTATTTTCAAACTGCCTTTGTACTCCTCCTCCAGACTCTTACCCCTCCCCTAAAGGCTGAGCGAGAAACCCACACAGCAGCAGACCAACCCTCCAAAGACCCACCAAGATACCTCCATGGAAAAGCATTTCACAGGAAAACTGAAAAACTGGAAATGAGAACTAGAGCCCAACTGACTGTTACACACTGTCTTTTTTTCTTTCAACTACTTATATTAATTCTGAGGTGCAAACATCAAAAATATTTCTGTAATCTTTACCTAGATTATATGGAAAGGAAAAGAAGAACAAAAGTTGTTTCCTCCAGAAGCCACAACCCAACAAGGGCAAAGTCTTATTGCAAGGAATGTCTTCACTGTAGAAAAATATTCAAGGAAGTATCCTAGTCTGCAAAGAATGGGGGCAGGGACTAAGGAGATGAGGAGAGTAAAAGATGTATCAGTGTAAAGGTGATGTGGAGCTCCCCCAGTAAGATCATCTCGCTACAGTTAGAACAGTATCTAGTCCAGACCTTATTTCCATATTGGTTCCCACTTTAAACGAAGTACCCTGTTTTCCAGCTACTGATGAGTTGGCTATATAATTATCTAGGATCGGAACATTTCTAGGTATATATGTGCAAAAAGCAAAAGCAAACAAACCTTAAGGTCAATTATAAAACATGAAGCAGTCCTAGGCCTTTAAGTTAAGTAAGTTAACTGAGCAAGCCA
This sequence comes from Psammomys obesus, assembly GCF_907164565.1. Taxonomy (NCBI): domain Eukaryota; kingdom Metazoa; phylum Chordata; class Mammalia; order Rodentia; family Muridae; genus Psammomys; species Psammomys obesus. The sequence goes on along the minus strand of NW_026585895.1, from coordinate 1,459,518 downwards.
GCAAGCAAACAAAGACACCTCTAAAGAGCATCTTTCCAGAGGCTTAAAAATTGAATTCCCTTTGTGCTTTCTCAAATGTGTTCTGCAAACTCCAGTTTTCATTAAGTGGTTTCTCTTTGCATGACTGTTCACAACCGACCAAAAGGGCAGAAAGACTTTCAGGTGTCCTGCGGCTCACTCCAGTCAACAGAAAGCATGGTTAGAATTTTCTCATCCCTTTAGGGCCCAAACATCATATTTGCAGGTTTAACACAAAACACCTCCACAAATCTCTGCCATCAAAAGTCCTTTTAGGATTAAAAAAAAAAAAAAAAAAAAAAAAAAAAGTGGTGGCCTTAGATCCATTTGGTTTCACAAGGCAAAGCACAAACGCTCTGTGTAACCAGGTGACCCACCCACCACACCTGGAAGAGTGAAAGAGGGATCCACCCAGGAACTGCAGCGCTGAGACCCATCTGCGCCGGTCCGGAGGAAAAAACAACACCGTTTAAAGGCTACAGCTCCCTGCAACCTTCCAGGGCCACAGATTCAAAGGTGAAGGGCTCCAAGTTCTGAAACATGGTAAGAGCCATCTGTACAATTAGTTCCGGCCAGGGCAAACTACTTTCCCAACCCACCCACAACATGCCAACAAAACCAACTTTTTGAGCTCTGAAAAAAGATGTTAGCTTAATGAAGAAAATAAAAGTACGCACAAAAATGTAATTTACACAACTTCTACCCCTGGTTCTAACCAGCTTCCGGTATCAGACCTAGAAGTCTGTTTCGAGGTCTTTACATTTTACCTTTTCCTTAATATAAACAGGATACCAAGATACCTCCAAAGTATTACAAGTAGAAAAAGTAACTGGTTAAAATTCATCGTCAGCATTAACAGGCTCTCTCGCCCTTTTCCTCCCAGTTACCATCAAGACAAAAATTCCACTGGGGTTATCCTTGTCCCAACTACTTATACACACATTTTCATAAAAGGAAAAACATGAAAAAAAGCACATACCTCAAATGTGGACTTCTAAAGCCAGTCCTTTAAGAAACAAACCCAACGCTTCGCCAATGTGCTGAGAAAGACAAATCCAGCGAGGTTCGCCACCTCTTCCTCTTCCTCGTTTCAGGATCTTTCCTGCCTCCTTCCCTCTCCCTCCGTGTCTGTGTCCGTCTCTCTCACTCCCTCCCCTCGTCCCTCCCTATTGCTCGCTCCCTCGCTCTCTCTTGCTCTCTCCTTCTCCCTCTCTCTCTTTTTCCCCTCAGATCCAACACCTAAAATGGAAGTTGCACCCAGCCAAAGGCAAGGGAGCCTGGGTGGTGACAAACTGATCTGGCAGCCCTACCCTAGCTTTCCTAAGTGATGTCAGCCCCTGCGAGCTTCCAATAGGAGCCAGGCATAAATCAGGGAGCTGACCTTATCCAATAGGAAACTTTATTATAGGAAATTAAAAAAAAAAGAAAGAAAGAAAAAAAAGAAAGACGAGGAAGTTTTATATATATAATATATATTTATATTTAAAGCGGAGACTGTACAATCTCTGAGGAATTACCGCAGGGCTGGGGGAGGAGGTGCTAAATAACAAAGCTCTCTAGAACGGCACGCCTAACAATTCTCTTTGATGAGGGTCTTGTTCCCTTTCCCTATCTGGGTGGGAAAACAGAAAAGAGCTTACTTTATTCGCCTACTGCTGTAGGGTTTGTGGCTTTCTTCCCCACAGCATTTTCCCAAGGCATGCCAAGAAAGGAGGCTAGAGAAATCCCAGAAATAGGACTGTGTTGATTGGGGTGATAGGTAATATCTGAGGCAAACTCTCAATTTCATTGTTCTGGTTTAATTGCATTACAGCTAATGAGGAAAAATAAACACCTAGACCTGGTAATAGATTGCTAGCCTGTCTGCTCTAAACTAAAAGAGAACAGAATCTACTGAGCTGTTTAGGAAAGGCACTATGCACCAAAACAATGTGGGTTTACCTGGGACAATAGGCCGGATCCAATAAACAAGTTTAGAGCAGATAAGAAATCGTTTAAATAATTGAGAGAATACGGTTTCTTTGCAAATTCAAAATTACCTGGCTTTTTTATTTGATCTAAATAAAAAGCCCCTTATAGGGGGCTTTCCTCAGAATTCATGTAAGGTTTAGGAGGGGAAGGGATTTTATTTGTTGTTAGTTTTTGTTTGTTTTTTGGTTTTGCCAGACAGGGTTTCTGTGCAGCCCTGGCTGTCCTGGACTCACTCTGTAGACCAGGCTGGCAGAAATCACAGTGATCCTCCTTCCTGCCTCTGCCTCCCTGAGTGCTGGGATTAAAAGCCTGTGCCACCATGCCTGGCTGGTTTTGTTTTGTTTGAGGCAAGGTCTCACTGTACCTACGCTGGTCTCACAACATCTCTGTGCCTGTGCCTTCTGAGTGCTGGGAAGGAAGGCACAGCGCTGGTGTCTCTTACTCTCCAATTAAGAAACAAAGATGATGAATTAGAAGGATTCTCTTTATACATATATTTTAATTATATTTATTTGTGTGCATCTGTGTGAACATAAACCCGTAAACACAGCACTCATAACTAGGCCAGAGAACAATCTGCACAATCAGGTGTCCTGTCTCCACATGGGCCCCGGGGATGTGGTGCCTTTACCCAGAGGCCTCTTGCTGGCCCTATTTTTAATTTATTTAACTTTTGTTATCTCTATTATTTTGTTGTTGTTGTTTCAAGATAGGTTCCTTTGTGTAGCCTTGGCTGTCCTAGACGTGCTTTCTAGACCAGGGAGGCCTCAAACTCACAAACTCACAGAGATCTGCCTGCCTCTGACCCCTGAATGCTGGGATCACATGCATGCTCCACCATGCCCTGCTTTTTTTTTTTTTTTTTTTTTTTTTTGAGACAAGGTCTCACTACATAGTCAAGGCTGGCCTGGAAACCTTGATATGTAGACCAGGCTGGCCTTGAACTTACAGAGATGCCCACTGCCTCTGCTTCTTGAGTTCTGGGCTAACAGGTGTGTGTATTTATTGGCTGCTGCAAAACGAATAAAGCTTTCATAATCTGTAATGGTGATATACTGGCTAAGAAGAGAGACTGCAGTCAAACTGCTGGCTTCCAGCTACTTTTCTGCAAGTATACTAGTTCAGATATTTATACCACTATGTGACCTTGGCCAAATTATATACTCTCCGAACCTCAGCTTCCTTGACTGTAAAATGGAAATAACTATCTCTCACTGCAGAGATGACTCAGTGGAGAACATCTCACTTGCTGCTCAACCATGAGGCCAGGATCAGATGCCAGCACCACCATGAAAAACAAACATATCCATATGCATGCCTGTGGGGAGGAGGGTGGAGCCAAGTGGGGCACTGGAGTTTGCTGGTCACCAGCCCAGGTCCAGGCTCAAAGAAGTCAGTCAGGGCGGGACGGAGCAGAGCACTGCGTGTCCTCCTCTGGACTCTGCACTGGCACACATCACAATCATCACAAATCTGTTGTAAGAATAAAAATGCACATAAAACTCATTTTTTGTTTTTCAGTCAGGCTTTGCTATATATTCCCTGCTGGTCTGAAACTCACTATAAAGTCCTGCATGGCCTTGAATTTCAAGTAATCCTACTGCTTCAGCCTACAAAGTCCCAGGATTACAGACATGGGCCACACTGCCTGGCAACATAAATGTCTTCTAAAAATGTCTGGCATATAGCATAACCTCATTAAGAATAAACTGTTGGGCTGGGGAGATGGCTCATCAGTGAAGAGCACTGGCTGCTCTTGCAGAGGAACAGAATTCAGTTTCCAGCAGCCACACCGTGGCTGGAAGTCATTTGGAGTCCCTGGAATTGGAGCTCTAGGGAGCCTGATGCTGCTTCCGCCTCCTTGGGTGCTGAAGGAGTATAATGCGCACAGCTCACACACTGCATCCAGGCACACTCATATGCCCATCAGTGAGCGCGCATTTATCTTCTAAGTGAGGTGCTTCAGTGGGTAGGTGCTTGTCCTGTGCTGCCTATACGCTCACCATGGCTTCTGCATCCACACACATACAAAACTAGATAAAATGTAAATTTTTAAAAAAGAAAAAATGGATGATTAAAATGGGCATAGTGCACATGCCTGTAATTTGAGGGGTGGAGTAGGCAGAAAGATCAGGAGTTCAAGGCCATCCTTGGCTACATGATACATTTGAGGCCAAACTGAGCTACATAAAATTTTCTCAAAAGAATTGGGGGTGGGCTTTTTTTCCAGACAGGGTTTCTCTGTGTAGCCCTGGATGTCCTGGAACTCTCTCTGTAGACCAGGCTGGCCTCAAAATCAGAGATCCACCTGCCTCTGCTTCCCAAGTGCTGGAATTACAGGCGTGTGCCACCATCAAAGAAAATTTTTAAGGAATGAATTGTAGGTTAGATATGTAGCTGTTGCTAGCATTTGCCTAGCATGAATGAAGCTTTTGGTTCTATCCCAGCACCCCATAAAACAGGTGTTGTGGCAAATGTCTATCATCCCAGCAGGAAGATCAGAAGTTTAATGTTATCCTTGGCTACTTGGCAAGTTCAAGGCAGGCCTGGGCTACATGAGATTCTGTCTCTTTTAACAACAATGACAGGGCTGGAGAAATGTGGAAAATGAATTTCTATTCACCTGTTTTAATTGTCTCTAAGGTTTACTGCCTCCGTCTGGTCGCCTAGGCCTAGCCCTGGAAGCTTCTAGTCTCTGGATAATTTAATCTAGGCCTAGAACATTTTCAGCCTGAGACTCACTGCTGAACAAGCTCATCCTTTCTTGTTTTTTTCTGAGCTCTGGGCTGGCTGGTTCAACTCAGCTATTCTGGTTCAAACTCCTCTCCCACCTGATTTATTCAATCTGGCTTCTCTCTCAGGCCCTGAATTGCTTTGCTTTGCCTCCAACTAACTCCAGCAACCTGCTCTAATTTTCTGGCTTCTTCTCACTCTCTGGCTCACTTAGTCTTCACCTAAGTTCTCTCTCTGCAAGCCATCTATTTCTGTCTTGGTAAAAACTGCCTCGTCTCTCCCTCTCTGCATTGCCCCTTAAGTAGCTTCCCTTTCCTCTCCTTGTGAGAGTTGGGCATATACTATTCTGTCAAATCTTTCTCTGATTTGTTATTTTTTCCGCCACTCAATTAAACATCACCTTCAAACATGAGCACTCCCATCTACAAACTAACTTTACCTTCATTGTTTGGGATTTGAGGTGTGTACCACCACACCTGGACCTAAGCTTTTCTTTACCTGAAACTTGCTCTATACCAGGCTGCCCTTGAACTCAGATCTCTTGCCTCTGTCACCTGTATTCTAGCTGGATCACACAGACCTAGAAGGTCTTTGGATGTGATCTCTTGCCAGAGCAGCCATGTTCTAAATTAAAATTCCTCTACAGAAATGACTCAGGAGCTAAGAGCATTGGTTGCTCTTCTAGGGGACCTGGGTTCAATTTCAAGCACTCACATGGTGGCTGACAAACATCTGTAACTTCAGTTCAAAGGGATCCAAGTCCCTCTTCTGGCCTCCATGGGCACCAAACACACATGCAGTACATAGATGTATCAGGCAAAACACCCATACACATAAAAAAATAATAAAATTATTTAAAAAGCAAAAAAGAAGGTTGGCTGTGCATGGTGGTGATACTCTGGAGGCTGAGGCAAGTGTGTCTCTGTAGGCTCAAGGCTGGCCTGCCTGACCTATCAATTTCCATGACAGCAGGGCTCAAAGCGAAACAAAAACAACAAAATTTGGGGCTTGTGACTAGGGAGATAGCTCCGTAGTTAAAAGAATTTCTTGCCCTTCTACAGGGCTGAGTCAGTTGCCAGCATCCAGTGTTTCACAACCGGCTGTTGCTCTAGCTACAGGGAACTCAACACCTCTTCTGGTCTCTGTGGGCACCTGCATATGCATGGCATACACACAGACACACAGACACACTTCTAAATTTTAATTTAAAAAAAAGAATTGCTATGAGCAGTGTATATCCTGTTTCCCCTCAAAGTCACCACTGCCAAGTAAACCAGAGAAGCATCTGCCAAGTGAAACACACTTTGAACTCATTACCACCTCTATCTTCTAAAGCAGCACTCTGAAGAGGGTACCCACCATTTTATAGATGAGAAGATGAAAGCTCACCAAGGGGACAGATTCCCTGTTGCTTTCAAGGTACCAGATTTATTCACTCTATATATGACAGTAATAGCCATTAACCATATCAAACCTTTTTTTTTCATCTCCATAACCTGGAATTCCACTCACTAACCCCTTGTATTTAGTCTACCTTCTTGGAGACCCTCATATTTAGTCTGTAATGGTCAAAGACCAAAGAAGCATAACAACATTTGTTTGATATGATGCAGTTTTAAATCAAAGTAGAAGAGGAAGAAGAGTTTCAAGAAGATAATGCTAAAATTATCTCATCATATAAGAATCTTTTCCCTTTACTCAGGATATCTTCTGTATCTAGACTTCATCTCTGCCAAGTTCAAAAGCCAAAATACTTTCTAGAAGCAAACAATCAATAGTAGGGAGGCAGAAACAATACCTACCCCGTACCATATAAAGTCCAGCTAGGACTAAATAGCCAAACACTGTCTCAAAAAAAGAAAAATAGGTTAATGAATTGAAGTATATTTCAGACATACATGGCTGTTTTTTCCCTTTTATTTTTTCTCTTTCTCTTTTGCTTTTCTGCATGGAACATTATATTCAGTATAGAATAACCTTTAAAAATCTAACTTCCCTAGCCATAACCACCACCAAAAAGCAAGATACCATAAAAGGATGAAAATGAAAGATTAGTGAAGAGCTGGGAAAAAAACTTATGTCTAAAAAGAAATAGGAACTGGGCATGTTGGCACACACCTTTAATCACAACATTCAGAAGACAGGGTTCCAGGCCAACCTGGTCTACATAGCAAGAACCAAGAACAAGAAGCTGGGCACGGTGGGGAACACCTGTGGCCACACCAGCTGGGGAAGCTGAGGCCTGAGAGTTGTAAATTTGAGACAGGCCTAGGCAACATTGTAAGATCCTGTTTTGTTTTGTGTTTTAGTTTAAAGGAGAAGTACAGTTTAGGCTGAGATTTAAATAGCACAATATATGCCAGCATGTACAAAGAAGGCCTGAGTTTTGATAATTAGCAACAAAGAGAGGAATATTAAAGTCAGCAGAGATCATGGGGTAGAGTGCTGCGTACTGTAATGAATCTAGTTATTTTTGTTCATGTTTAAATTTACTATTCATTTATCTATCTATCTATCTATCTATCTATCTATCTATCTATCTATCCATCTATCCATCCATCCATCTATCTATCTATCTATCTATCTATCTATCTATCTATCTATCTATCTATCGATTGTATGCTAGTAGAGGTCAGAAGGTAACTCTCCAGTCTGTTCTCACTTCTACCACGTGGGTCCTGGGATAACGCTCAGGTCAGCAAGCTTAGCAGCAAGTATCTTTACTTGCTAAACCATCTTACCAGGCAAATTCCTGGTTATTTTAGGTTTTTAGACAGGGTCTCACGTAGCACAGGGGAGTCTCACACTGCCTATGTAGCTCAGTATGATCGTGAAGTTCTGATCCTTCTGAGGACCCCTCTTCGGTTTCAGATTACCAGCGTGTGCCACTCACCCACTGTTGACGGGGTCCTGGGATTTAAGCCCAGGGCTTCACATGTGCTACGTAAGCACTCTGCTGAGGCACTTTGGCCCTTTTTCCTCTCTCCTGAGAGAAGTGCATGCCGCCACACCCAGCCTTGATTCTAGTCTAAAACTATAAATGACATCATGAAATGAAAAAAAAAATCTTTCAAAACACTGGCTATCTGTACAATGAAAAAATATTTTATTCCTTTCTACCCTCTGGTGGTTATGTACCCATAGTTAGTTATTTTGAAAGCCCTGGATAGAATGGTCATTTATCATTCCTTGGACAAATTTTTATTACCACAAGCCAGGTGTGGTGGCACATGCCTTCAGTCTTAGTACTTGGGAGGTAGAGGTAGGTGAATCTCTGTGAGTTCAAGGTCAGCCTGGTCTACAAATCACATCTAGGACAGCCAAGGCTATACAGACAAATCCTGTATGGAAAAACAAAAAAAATAAGTAAAAATTAAAAAGTGCTAGGAATAGGATCCAGGAACTAAACGCTGGCAAAGCCGTCTACTGTTAAGCTACACCGAAAGTCCTCAGATCCTTTGGGGGAAAATGTGTACAATCTCACACATTTGAACGCATTGTCTTGCCCTGCTACACTTCATTTCTGCAGGTTCTCCTTTTTCTACATCCTTTTGGCTACTCCATTTCTTTCACCATACTTTGTAATCAGCAGCTTTGAATTTGGCCATTTTTACCCAGAGTCCTCAGACATTTACTGAAAGCCAGTCATACATGCTAGATCATGCATCCTAATGCACACTGCTAAAGAACTGCTCTATGGGTTTATAGCATGCATTGACGTTTTCTGTCTTTTTGTGGTGTTTTTTTTTTTTTGTTTGTTTGTTTGTTTGTTTTTGTTCTTGTCTTTCAAGATAGGGCTTCAAACCCACAGAGCTCTACCTCAGCCTGCCTAGTGCTGGGACTAAGAGTGTGTGCCACCACACCCGGCTTGTGATATTTTTTTGTTCTTGCTGTTTTGGTTTTGTGTTTTGTGACAGGGTCTCCACATAGCTCTGGCTGTCCTAGAACTCACTATGGAGACCAGGCTGTCCTGGAACTCACAGAGATCCACCTGCCTCTGCCTCACTTCTGCCGAGATGAAAGGTGTGCGCCACCATTCCTGGACTTATTCACTGTTAAACTGGGCTGAGTCTCCAAGCTATACCTAAGCTTACTACAAAGATGTTCCCACAACTCTCTTGAGTCACCACTTCTCTGAGATTCGGGATTGGAACTGAATCCACGGAGGCAAGGAGGTCGGGTCAGTGATCTTTTTTCCCTGAACCTCTCTAGTCTTTGGAAGTATCTACCTTAGCAGGGAGCGGTGAAGCTCGACTGCAATCCCAGCGCTCAGGGAGGCAGGGGCAGGTGGATCTCTGTGAATCCGAGGCCAGCCTGGGCTACACTGAGAAACCGGTCTAAAGAAAGAAAAAGAACAAAAGAAAATCTCTTAATTAGCAATCCTGCAAGCAGAAAGAAACTTTTGTTTCCCAGGAAGTCCAGACGGATCTGGGCAGGGCCACGGTTATCCGCAGCCTCTTCAAGGAGAACAAAGAATGTACCTCAGCTGCCTCGGAGCCTAGTGCAAATGGAAGTCCTGGCCCTGTCCTCCGGGTGCTCGGGGCAAGGCGGGCTCCAGAAGAATCCCTCCCACGCCGGCCCTTCTCCCCTACCTCTCGCAGTCCAGCCCTTCCCTCAGCCTCAACTCCCCTCGATACTTCGCCTCCACCCACAGAGCCCCCTTCCTCTGATTGGCTGCCCCAGAAGCGGCTGTCCAATGGGGATGACGTATCCGGCACGTGTCCCGCCCACCGACGCGCCCTCCTTTTTTTGATTGGCTGTCCCGGGAGCGGCCGTCCAATGGGGATGACGTATCTGGCGCGTGCAAAAGGGCAGCACACGGACAGAGGACGGACGTACTCGAGGCCCTCGACGCCCGGAGCACGAGGACGGCAGCGCGCGGTGTGTAGCCCGGGCCGCGTGCGTGGCCTCAGGCCCTCTTCGTCATCACTGCCCAGTGCATGTGGGTGCTGAAGACCCGCAGCGGCCTCGGGGCGCCCGGGAGAGACTACAGAACCTGAGCGGGCAAGGCCAGCGGTGCCCGCGAGGGCCAGCCCTGATTTCAGGCCTCCACTAGCTCCGTGCTCCATTCCCAGAAACCCTCGCGCCGAAGATCCCTCTTCAAAGGAGTTGGGCCCAGGGGCCCAAAACGTGCGGGCTGACGTGTCCTGCAGGGCCTTCTGTGGCGCCGTTTTCTCCACTAACCCTCGTTTTCTTGTTTCTGGATTGGGAGGGGTCGCTGAGGCAGTTGGCCCACCCCTGCTGCTTTGCGCAACCTTTCGGCTTGAGGCTGGACATTAAGAGGAAACAAAGCAACTGGACACGAGGACCAGAAAAAACAGGACAGCAGGAGCAAATTCTATTGCAAAGCAATTCCAGGTTGGGTCTGAGGACAAGGCTAGGCATTGGTGTTTTGGAAATCTTCCAGGCACCCTTGCAACATGTGCCCGGCTCATCCAGGTTTCCTGTGTCTGGGATGAGAATTAGTCGTCTTTCCCATCCTGACCTCCATCCTCTTTGGTATAAGACCTCACACACACTTGCCAGACAAGATTTTCTACCCCTTGAGCTATACCACCAGTCCTTTTTAAATTCTGTTTTGAGAATAGAGCTCACTGAATTGCCCATGCTGGTCTGAAACATATAATACTCCTGTCTCAGCCTCCTGAATAATAACTAAGATTACAGACATGGGGTCACCAAGCCAGGCTGCTTCTCTTTCATAATTTACCTATTCACTCTTTTCTTTCTTGATAGTTTTGACGTGAACTATTTGGACTCTTCAGTGCTACCTGACAGAAAACTACATAACCATTCTGGAAAACTGAACACACAGCTGTGCAGTGAGTTGGGTTGGGGAAATGGTCATGGTGCACGCACACAGACACACAAACTAGAAGTGTATTTGGATAGGGAAGAGTCAAATGCATACCTTTTTGTTCCACTGTTAGCCACAGTTAACCCAAAGTCCATATTTTTGCAAATTGACGAAGTCAGTCTGGCTCACTTTGGTCAATCAACATAGAAACAACTATGCAAGACGTTCTGAATCCTGTTTTCTCTTACTGTGCACCCTCTGCTGGTTAGTGTGGTAAGTGAGCTTAAAGAAAGTGCTATGGCTTCCCAGAGTCAGTTTTAGAGCCAGCATGTTGTCTTTGAAAGTGTGAAATCCAGAGTATGCTGAGACGTGGTGCTCAGGAAGAATGTGAGGAGTCAGGCTGAGGAACAACAATCACTGACATTTGAGAGGATTATTTTGTGCTAGGGACACATTGTACTAATCAATTTTGTCTGTGTTGACTCATTCAATTTTATTTTGAGTCAGAGTCTCTGTGCAGTCCAGACTGCCCTCAAACAACAGATATGTACCACCATTCCCTCATTTGTTCTGCTTTGTGTTTGAGACAGGATCTCATATAGCTTAGGCTGGCCTTGAACTAGTTATATGTGGGATGATGGATGTCCTTGCATTCCTGCTTATACTGCCTCTGCCTCCCAAGAGCTGGAATTACAGACATGCTCCACCATGTCTGGCTTGTTTAAATTTTTTTAAAACCTTACAAGGTAAGTAGTGTTATTTCCATTTCATGCATGAGACAAGTAAGTTTCTGAGAAGTTAGGTCACCTACACGGTAGTATACAGCTAGCTAAGAACAGAGCCAAGGGCTGGAGAGAGGGCTCAGAGGTTAAGAGCAATGACTACTCCTCCAGAGGTCCTGAGTTCAATTCCCAGCAACCACGTGGTGGCTCACAACTATCTATGATGATATCTGGTGCCCTCTTGCAGACAGAACATTGTGTGCATAATAAATAAATCTTTAAAAAAAAAAAAAAAAAGAACATAGCCAAGATTCAAATGTAGGCCTATCTCCAAGCTTCTACACGAAAGCACTGTCATTAGGCTTTCTTGAGATTACCCTCAGCTGACATTTCATTATCTTTTTTTCATTTCTTAGCCATTTCAAAAAGAAAATAAATTAGGTATAATCATTCCTCTGATATGTATTATCTCCCCCACAGGAATCTGAACCAAGAAAATCTAGAAGGTTTATTAACCAAATACGACATGTGCTCTCCTGCCAGTTCCAAAATCCTCTACAGGAACCCACGGTTCCTCCGGGTAGTTTTCCTGCAGCTTCACCACCAGCAGCAGAGCGGTGTGTTTTGTGATGCCCTTCTGCAGGCAGAGGGTAAGAAACTAACTTAGGTTCAACTGAAAGTCACTATAGAACAAACAAGGTAAAATGAGTTCAAGGCCAGATGCAAACAGTAAAACCAGAAGAATGTTTTTCTTATAGTGTTCTGCCTGCATGTATGCCTCCATACCAGAAGAGGGCACCAGATCTCACTGTAGATGGTTATAAGCCGCCACGTGGTTGCTGGGAATTGAACTCAGGACATCTGGAAGAACAGCCAGTGCTCTTAATCTCTGAGCCATCTCCCCAGCCCCAGAAGAATGTTATTACCTATAAATATTGTAAATTCATTGGTGAAAGCTTTTTGTTTCCAGGACAGTTATTGTTGGAAGGGGGTGGGGTTTTGTTGGTGGTGGTGTTTGTTTTGTTGAGACAAGGTTTCATTATAAAGCCCTGGCTGACCTAGTACTTGCTATGTAGACCCGGTTGGCCTCAAACTCACATGGATCCGGAACTTGCCTCTGCCTACCCAGGACTGAGATTAAAGGCTTTCTTTCACCCCCACACTCAACTTAGGATAAGTTAAGTTTTTGTTTTTTTGAGACAGGATCTCATGTAACCTAGGCTTTCCTCGAACTCAATGTAGCTGAAAAAAAAAAAAAACCCTTGGACTTCTAATTTTCCTTCTTCCCAAATTTTCTACCAAATGCCTAATCTGATCCAGAGCTGGGGATCAATCCTGTAGTTTTGTACATGCTAGGCAGGCACTCTACCAAATGACTGTATGCCCAGCCCCTCTAAAAACTGTTCTCAAGAGTAAACTTATTGGAGGCTAAAAAGATAGCCTAGTGGTTCAGAGTACTGCTCTTCCAGAGGATCCTGGTTCAAGCCTCAGAATCCACATGGCAGCTTTCAACTGTCTGTAACTCACACGTGTGGTATACAGATATATATGCAAATAAAACAAAATAATAAATTGTTAAAAAGATTTAAACTGTTATTTTTTTACCCCTAAAATTCAAATACAATGGGGCTGGAAAGAGATAGCTCACTGGCTAAGAACATTTGTTGCTTTTGTAACAACCATGTTTTGGCTTACAGCCATCCATAAGTCCAGTTCCAGAGGATCCAATGTCCTCTTAGCAATAGACAAACTCATGGTGTACATGAATACATGTAGACAAAATACTCATATACATCATATAAATCTGTATTTAAAGGAGTAAAACTAAACAGGGTGGTGGTGGCACAGGTCACTGATCCCATCACTCAGGAGGCAGAGGCAGGTGGCTCTCTGAGTTTGAGGTCAGTCTGGTCTACCAAGCAGATTCTAGGACAGCCAGAGCCTTGGTAAACAAAAACAAACAAAAAAGATAAAACTAGAAGACAGGCAGGACTTAGGAAGTTAAATAAAAGGATCACAAATTCAAGAACAGCCCAGGCTAGAGTCAGGTGTACTCATGCATGCTGCTCCTGTGTGTGCTCACAGGCTGTCACACACACATTGTGTGGGCTGCGGCGTGGGCTGGGCACACGGGTGAAGGTCGGAAAACAACTCACAGAAATCAGGTTTCTCCTTTTATCATGTGGTGTCTGTAGGCTTAGTTGGCTGCCAGCACCTTTCTGTGCTAAGTCATCTTGCATACCCAGAAGCTCAACAAAACAAGAAAATGTAAGACAAAGCTGGCAGGGTGGTGCTGGCAGAGGGGTGGCCCGTGGCTTAAAAGCATTGTGCTGCTTTCACAGTGGACCTTGGTTCAGTTCCCACATCCACATGGCAGTTTACAGACCATCCAATTCCAAGAGAGCTGGCCCCCTCTTCTGGCCTCGTCAGGCGTCCATGCAAGCAAGACATTCATACATGTAAAATAAAACACATAAATCTTAAAAAAAAAAAAAAAAAAAAAAAAAGGTTGGGCGTATAGTTTAGTTGACAGTGTTAGCCTAGTTTTCATGAAGCCCTGGGTTCAGTCCCCAGCACAGATTAAACCACACTTAGTGGTACATGCCTGGTGAAGCAGGAAGATGAGGAAGTTCAGGTCATCTTTGACACATAGGGAGTTTTAAACCAGCCCACATTACATGATACCTAGCCCCAAAATAAATAAATAAGAGAGTAGGAAGATGTATGGATATAACCTAGAACCTCTGCTCGGGTGTAGCCCGTGATAGCTCAGTAACCAACTGGTTTCCCATAGTAAGGGGAACAAGGACTATTTCTAACAGGAACTCAATGGCTGGCTCTTTGACCTCCCCACCCCCAGGGGAGGAGCAGTCCTGTTAGGCCACAGAGGAGGACTTTGCAGCCAGTCCTGAAGATACCTGATAAAATAGGATCAGATGAAAAGGGAGGAGGTCCCCCCATCAGTGGACTTGGAAAGGGGCAGGGAGGAGATGAGGGAGGGTGGGAGTGGGAGGGAATGAGGGAGCGGGATACAGCTGGGATACAGAGTTAATAAAATGTAACTGATAAGAAAAAAATAAAATTATTTAAAAAAAAAAAAAGAGTAGGAAGATGGCTTAATGGATAAAAGTGCTAGGTGTGCAAACATGAGGACCTAAGTGTGACTTGCTAAAACCCAAACACTTAGTGCAACTGTAATTCCTACAGCCTGCAAAGATATGGTTGTCAGAAGACAGAAGAACCCTGGAACCTCAAAGGACAGTTAGCCTGCATAGAGAGCAGGTAGAGCAAGTAGGCCTATATTAAAGAAAGTGAAGTGATGGCAAACACCCACGGTTGTCCTCTGACCTATATTCATATGCTATAGCACACATACCTGTGCGCGCGCGCGCGCGCGCACACGCACGCACACACACACACACACACACACACACACACACACACGGGCTAGGAAGACAGCTCAGCTGGTAAAGTGCTGCCTTGCAAGCACCAAAATCTAAGTTTGGATTGTCAACACCTATATAAAAAGCTGAATGTCTTGATATATATGTTCAACTTAGAGTCCCTGTAGCTAATGTAGCCAAGCTGGAGAAGTCCAGGTTCAGTGAGAGACTCCCTCTCAAAGGATAAGGTAGAAAATCGATTGAGGTCAACTTCTGGCCTCCACTACCCTAAGTGAGTAAATATAAACTATGGGGGTTACAGAGATTGCTCTGTGTGTAACAAAAACAAACTTACCGTGCAAGTGTGAGGACTTGAGTTTGATCCTCAGACCCCAGCTAAAGCTACTAGAGTTGTGCAGGCCTCTAATCTCAGTGCTCCTTTGGGGAGACAGAGGCATGAGAATCCTGGGAAGCTTGTAGACCAGCTAGCCTGACATGGAGGACATCAAAGAGGTCTGTGTCAGGGTGAGGTAGGGGCTGACACTTGAGGTTGTCCTCCTCACGTTAATGCTATAGCATGCAGACATCACCTCTTCACGAATATGCATGCACGCACACACACACAGAATCTAGAGCCCAGTGTAGTGGTGTACAGCTTGAATCACTGTTTTCAAATGGCTCATGACTTTGAGGCCAGTCTGGGCTGTATAACCAGGTCCTGTCTGAAAATAAGCAAACAAAAACAAATTGCAAAGTTTTGTGGGTGTAAAATTCTATAGAATGCACATAATATCCAAATGGGATAGTTGGAAAGGTTCAAGATATGTCAAGCACTTTGGAAGGCTTTTTTGGTTGGGTCTTTGAAAACAAGACCTTAGACCTTAATCCCAGTACTGAAGAAGTAGAGGCAAGTGAATCTCTTGGAGTTTGAGGCCAGCCTGGTCGACAAAGCAGGACAGCCAGGACTATACAAGAAACCCTGTCTCAAAAAAACCAAAATAGTATCTTCTATAGCTCATACTGGTTTTCAGAATGACTGAGCTGCTGTCTCTACCATCCAGGTTCTCAGGTTATAGGCATACACCACACGTGGGTTGCTGCACAAGGTTCTTAAAGCCCCAAGCGCATTAGTTAGCTGACAGTGCCACCTATTCCCCCTTTCTTTTCAAGCTCTTGCTTAAGGTTTTTTTTTATCTTCAAATCAGTGATTTTTTGTTGTTGTTGGGACTAAAACCAAAAGAAGAAAAAGAGCATAAGTGTTTTGTTTTTGTCTTTCAGGTGAGGCTGTCCCAGCCCACTGCTGTATCCTGTCGGCCTGTAGTCCCTTCTTCACGGAGCGTCTGGAGCGGGAGAGGCCAGTTCAGGGTCGGAAGGTGGTACTGGAGCTGGGAGGCCTAAAAATCAGGACCCTTAGGAAGCTGGTAGATTTCCTATATACTTCAGAGATGGAAGTGTCTCAGGAAGAAGCCCAGGATGTGCTCTCTGCTGCCCGTCAGCTCCGAGTGTCTGAGCTGGAAACCCTGCAGCTAGAAGGTGGAAAGTTAGTAAAGGCTCCACAGGGCCGAAGACTAAACAGAGAGTGCCTACAACCACCAAGTACTGCACCAATCTCTGCTAGAGTGGTGGCACCCAGCCGCCGCCCTCGAACCCCACTGACTGTCACCCAGACTCCTAGTCCTCTTGGGACAGTGAGGTTGAAGTCCTTAGGGGAAGAAGAGGGGCCTCACAAAAAGAGTGACCTACCAAATGCAGATAGCTCAGACACTCTTCTACTCAAGAAGAAAGCCAGGGCTTGCCTGACTCAAGAAAGAAGCTCATCTCCATCAAGCCAGAGAGAAGGGCCTAAGGAAAACAAGAACAACCCTGCCCTAGGTCCTACAGCACTTTCCCCTCCCAGCTTGTACCCTTCTGTGGATGAGCAACTACTGCCCAGAAAGATCAGGCTGAGTCGTTCAAAACCTTCACCCCATGTCTATACATCTAAGCCTTCCAGCATTTTAAGGGGTCCCAGCTCGGTGCCTACAGCCCCTGGCCGGCGTCTTTGGAGACAGAGAAGTGTAAGTAAAGCAGCACAGGGTGTGGATAAGCAGAAGCCAGGGGAAGTCAGTCCTCTACAGAGCACTCCAGACCTGCCTGAAGTTGGGAAGACAGGTGGGAGCAAGAAGCAGAGCCCTGAATTCAGAGCACTCACCTCCAACTCCGTAGAGGAGGGCCAGGTTGGAAGAGTAAAACTTAGAAAGATTGTCAATGGTACTTGCTGGGAAGTGGTACAGGAGCCTCCCCTCAGAAACACTAGAGATAGCCCCCAGATCCTAGAACCCTCAGATGTAGAAGATCCTCCAGGAGCTCTGCTATCCTCAGTTAGTGAGCAGGAAACACCTGCCAGGATACAACTGAGTCAGGACTCCCCAGAGAGCCCTAGGCTGCAAGACGTTCACCTCTCAGCTATCCACTCACCAGACCACCCTGTGGTGAAGTCAGAGTTTGGGTCCAGTCCAATGCTAATAGGGAAAGAACCTGTGTTGAATATTGACTGCAGACAGCCCTACACATTCGGCACAGCTCAGCTTGGCCAGCCCTGTGAAGCTGAGCAGTACCGAATCACAAGTGCTGCAGCCACCAGTGAGCTAGAAGAGATTCTGGACTTCATGCTGTGTGGCTCAGACGCTGAGCCACCAGTAGGCTCTTTGGAAAGTCCGGGGACTGAAGGCTGCAGAACTCCAAGTTATCACCTGTCAGAAACAGGAAAAAATTGGATTGAAGGAGAAGAATGGTGTTTGCCAGATATGGAACTCTGGCCCAGAGACCTCACAGGATTGGAAAAGGAACCTGTTGGTGAGAAGAAAGAGCCAGTTGAGCCCTTTAGTCCCCTTGTCATGGACTCTGAGAACACAGAACCAGTTGAGCCCCTTACCCCCCTTGTCATGCCCTCAGAGGTGAGCAGAGAGGAACTTTCACTGAAAAGCTCTTGGACTCCAGACCTTGAAATTACCAGCTCCCAGCCACTGGATGGTCAGGGAGAAAAACTACTCCACCTTGACTCCTCTGACCCTTCCCAAAGGTCTTACAGGGATCTCTCCCCTCCATGCTCAAACTGGGCAGAGGAAGGGCTAGAAGTGTCCCTAGGCATGGATGAGGTGTTATATCCTGTTCCCAAGGCAGTCAGGGACGTATCTGCCAACCCTGAACTGCTGGACCCATTTCCTGGCAGTTCTGAAGATGAAGAGATTGACGTGGTAGACTGGACAGTGGAGGGGAAGCTGGAGCCAACTAGTGTTCCTTCTGTCTGGCCTGACCCTTCCTCTGAGTCAGAAACAGAGGTAGATATACTGACATAGTGGAGGCAGGAGGGTGGGGTAGAGCCCCTCAGAGGGTGACACCTGTTGACCAGCAAAAGGCTTTCTTGGCAGCAAAGGAAGCACATCTCCTCTCAGCACTGAGCCCCCTCCTCAGACTTATGCGCCAGGCATAAGCCAAATAAATAGCAGTACCATGAGCAGGAAATTAGGAACTTGAGCTATCTATTTGTAATCCATTTTTCACTGACAATAATAAACTGTGGTCTCCAACTGTATTAAGTCATAAGAATAGTTAAGAACAGGCATCCCTCATTTCAAGAGATAGTCACTGAAAATTCAGGAAAACTTAGAATACTGTTTGTGTTGGGTTGTGTTTAAAGAATGTTTGAGAAGGAATGAAGCTGTGTTAGAACACTGGGATGAGAGTGGTATCTCTTTAAATTGCCCAGGCTGGCACTGAACTTTGACTCCTGCCTTAGCCTCCTGTAGCTGATGTTATAGGCCTGTGCCCCTGAGCCCAGCCCGTGGGGCTTACTCACTGCCAGTATGTAAAATCTAGCAAAAGCCTCCACAAAGGCCAGGAAGATGTTACTTTCATGACTACTTCGGAGAAGTAGATTAAAATTAGTTGCTTTTAAGATTTACTTCATATCTACAGTCTTGTTTGCTTCTTGTTTTAAAACGGTATCTCATAAGCCAGGTTGACTATGAATTTCCAGTTCTTTTGTCAGCCTCCCAGGTGCTGAGATTACAGGCATACACCACCAATCCCAGCAATATTCACATTTTTCATCAGCGTGTCATATGTTTTACCATAAACCCTACAATTTCCACACATAAGGAACTTTGCAGCATGAAAAACAAAAGACCAACAACCCCACAAGCCTAGTTGTATCCATCCTTTAAGACAAAATGTAAATTTGACTCTTACTCTCAGATACTTTAACTTTTATTAAACCAATCAAAATACTTGTACAGCGCCTTGCTGGAGGATTGCCTCACAACTGAACCATCATTTCTGCTGGGAAAGAAACTATGGCTTCAGATACATAGCTTAAGTTTGGCCATGCACCATCATAAACGCTTCAGCATTTCCAGGGACTGAAAGCTGCAAATAGAGGAGGGAATGTCAGAGCAGGGTTTCAGGCAATCACAAGGATCCACCCCGACCCCAAGGCTAGCCATACAAAACTCGGGAGCTCGGTGACACCCCCCCCCCACACACACACACCTACAAACACTCAACACGAAAGCTCAGAAAACAGGCCAAAGCCCTGTACAAATCTATGCAACCAAGAAATGGGGGTGTGTTTAATGGGCCCTCACCTCACAGATTACTAACAAAACCCAGAAAAGTTGAGGTAAAGTGAACAGCAGATTCTGCCACAAGGGAAAAAACCTTAACTACAGAAAGATGTCAACACTGATGATGAACCAGTAAGATTTGCAACAGACTCTTGGAATTAAAACAGCCATCAGAGATGGGAAAGTAAATTAGCAAACAAATGCAAAAGCTGCTTAACTAACTCAAAAAGCACAAGCGACACATCATTTAGATTCTAGTTTTTTTTGTTGTTGTTCGAAACGGGGTTTCTCTGTGTAGCCTTGGCTGTCCTGGACTCCCTTAGTAGACCAGGCTGGCCTCCGCTTCCCGAACTATTGGGATTACAGGCGCGTGCCTCCGCGCCAGGCTTAGCTCCTCTTTCCTCTTACAGGAATCTCCTGTACACTGTACCGGTAAGGAAACCTTCGCTGTCCATGCATCGCACTCCCGGGTCACAATGCAAACCTCAGCGTGGGCACTCCTGCCAGCCTCCTTATTTAAGGTACTTCTTCAGTTCGTTCACCACCTCTTGAGGGTCAGGAAATTTGAGCTTTCGTGGAGGACCCTTCTTAATACCGGTCCAGAGCTCGGCACCTGGGAAAGGATGGGATAAAGTCAATTTACGGTGGCTCTCACCCGTGCACCCGCCCCCGTCGCGGCCTCCACTCACGGCTGCCGTCCGGGCGTAGCAGCGTCACTTCGAAGCTGCCCCTCCGGGGCTTGGCCGGGTTCACCTGCACGGGGAGTTCTGGGGCCGCCAGCTGCAGGGCCTGGCTCAGGGCAGCGGCGTGGCGGCCGTACACGCGTCAGCTCGTGCTGCGGACACACGGGTTGCAAAGGGGTCTGCGGCCCCGCCGGGCCAAAGCTCCCCCACCCTCCGCGACCCCCAGGCCCTCACCAGTGCTCGATGAGCAGGGCTGCGCCCTCCGCCAGCTTCCCGCGCTTGTCCTCCGCCGCCTCGCCCGGCGCGGGCGCGGCCTTACGCTTTCTCCGGAGAGGGGCCATGGCACGGGTCACAGGCGTCCAGCAACGTGGGGGGCGGCGTTGGCGGAAGACGGGGGCCACGCAACCCCAGGGCACAAACCCCGCAGCCCGGAACCGCACGTGCGAAATCCAAATCTCGCGACCTGCAGGCAGCGTCCACGTGACCTGAAGGCGGGACCTTCAAGCGCAACCGCGCTGCCTGTGGGTAAGAAGGGGGAGGGGCGGAAGGCCGGGTGAAAGCACCTGCAGCTGCCAGGCGGCGGCACGGGGCGGGGACGGACTGGGGGTCCTAGCCCCCTCTGGCAGGGGCTTTCTGCGCAGGTAACCCCCACCCTGGGATCCGCAGACCGATTCCGAGGGAAGGCCACATCGCATTTCCGCGGCGTTCGCTCCACTGCAGAAACTAGCTAATTCGCACCGAAATGCGGAATCCACGTCCCCGCGTGGCGAAACAAGAGGATGTGGAATTTGAACTCCTGCCCATTAGTAATTTAAGCGCAGTAGCTGGCACCTGTAGTCTCGGTACTGAGCTGAATCAAGAGGACAGTCAGAGGCCCATCTGTCATCTCTCCAACAGACCGAGACCCGCACCCACAAATTTAACGTTTGTTAGGGTCTAGAGGCATGCTTGGCTTATAGGGTGCCCGAGTTCAACGTTCAATCTCAGCATCAAAAATGGAGGCAGTTCCTCTGCGGCCGCTCACTTTCCAGCAAAGCAGAAACAACACCGAGGCAATCAAAATAACCCCTTTATTAGGGAAAGCTTTGTGGATAGGAGAAAACAGCTGTCCAGCCACAGGGCTCTTCTTCAGGGCCCACTAAGGACCGTGTCAAAATTTACCGCCCTACCTCTCAGTTTCCATAATTCAGCAGGATCATTCAATTCTATTCCCATGATGAAAATCCTGGCAGGCGGCTGTTGACTGGGATCAGCCACAGTGCGTAAATTACACACACACAACCCTTTTGGGCGTTTTGCTTTCACAAGTTTGTGCATCACATGCATCCAGTGAGTGCCAAGGCCAGGAGGATGTTGGAGCCCCAGAGACTAGGGACTAGAGTTCAGCCTCCATGTGGCTGCTAGGAATGGAACCCGAGTCCTCTGAAAGAACAGCCACTCCTCTTAACCACTGAGCTCTCTCTGCAACCCCTTAAATTGAACGATTTCCACAGATCACGCCAGGAAGGCCTAAGAAAGAAAGGGTCCTTGAGGAAAAATTTTTAGTGCTATATACTGTGACATCTAACATTAGAGTTTAATTTCGTCTATGCTTTGCAGGCTCACTAGGAGGATTAATTAAACAAACTGGCAATATCCAAGTGCTGAACAGCAGTTTCCACGTGACCCAACCTTGGAAGGAAGGTTTCAACCTCTATCCATCCATGAACTCACTCTCTTCAAGAAACAGCTGGCCAGGGCAGAAGAGCCCTTCATAGAATGTTTCATGGTTCCCTAAATGCTTCTTGAAAACTCAGAAGCAGGCACCCTGCCCCAACCTAGGCACAGCCAAACAGGAGAAATCAAAAGGCTACAGCCTCAGGCAAGGATTGTGGTTGTAAGTGGAACTGGGCCGCAAAGGGCCTGAAACTGACAGAGGAAGCACAAACGATTTAGGATCCTATTTGTCCTTCTTATTCTCCCCATCTGGCACAGCAGTGGGAGCAGGGGCCAGAGGCTTCTCTTCTGACGTGTCTCCACCTTTCGAGAGCTTCTTGGCTCGCTGGTATAGCTCATTCAAGTTGAATTCACGAATCACATTCTCCTATGCAAAAGAGATGAACACATCAGGGGCTGCGCGGGAAGGTAAAGCTCATTGCTTAGGTGTAGGAAGTGGTCTAGAAGCCAGAAGAATCAGAGGGCAGAAATCTGTCTTATCCTAGATTAGGATACTTAATAGAGGCCAATTATTGTGCACAGAAATTATTGTACCTACGTGCAACTGTAAAGCAATCCTGAGCCAGGTCCAAATTACTGAAGACAAACCCAGTTGCCTCCTGGCATCTCACAGAGCAAGTCCTTACCATTTTCCCACAGTGCTAGCCACGTAACTACCGAGTGACTGCACAGCTGACATCCAGTGGCTAATCTAAAATCTCTCAGCAGTGGGCGAGTGGCAGAATGCAGACTTAACCCAGCCCCTGCCCATCTTCTTCATGTACCTCAGAAAAGGTCCAGGAGACAGCTCGTCCTTTCTTGTCGATCTGTGGCCGTCGAATTACCTCCTTGCCACCTTGGAACAAGATGAGGGTAGGCAACTGTTTGGTGAGGGGGGACGTACTCACTTTGTACCTACAGGGTAGAGAGGGCTCTGTACACATCACTTCCATCACTCTGAGTAATTCTCAGCTCACACCTTAGCCCAGCATCTCCACACATACCGTGTGCCAACATCTGTGTAACGTCCAACATCTACTTTCCCAAAATTCAGTCCTGCACAGTTGTACCTGGCAAAAAGTGTGTTATTGTTGACTGAAAAACAAAGAAATAGATCAAGGGAACTGGAAATATAAAAAGCTAGGTAAGAAAGGGAAAAAACACCTTTGGATGTGCAAAATTAAACACCAAACGGAGGAAGCATCATCAATTCTACTTCTGATAGGTTTCACTACGCATACTTACTTGAGGGACAAGTCAGCATAGATGGGAGCAAACGACTGACAATCATTAGACCAATTGGCAAAGAACTCCACAATCCAAGTGACCCTCTTGTCCCGCTCCAGTTCTTCCTATCACACAGAGGGAAGAGAGGATAGGCTGAATCACCTGGGCACCTGGGCTTCTCCTTTCCCATAACAAGCTGGTACCCTGACAACCTTTTCTGGTGTGGCTGTTGGTACCAGGGATTCAATCCACTGTCTCATCCATGTGAAGAACGCACACTACCACAAGGGAAATTACCAAATTATTTTTTAATAACTAAATTTTTTTCATTACTGTTTTGGAGCAGGCATGACCACTTACAGGCAGTTTCTCCTGGTCCAAAGACTGAGGCCTGGCAACAAGGCCTTTTTTGTTTTCTCCAGTAAGCCTTCACTTTTAAGTTTATCTGGGCAACTCTGTAGAGTTGGATATGGACAACTCTGTGGGGTGTATTACAAAATTCTACCTTTCATTGTTTAAAGATTTATTTACTTATCATGTATACAGTGTTCTATCTGCATGTACACCTGCATGCCAGAAGAGGGCACCAGATCTCACCATAGATGGTTGTGAGCCACCATATGGTTGCTGGGATTTGAACTCAGGACCTTTGGAAGAGCAACCAGTGTGCTTAAGCTTTGAGCCATCTCTCCAGCCCTCAAATTCTACTTTTACATAGGTTCCAGGGAATAAGTTCAGGTTGTTGTAAATATATTTCAAATATATTTACCTCATGAAGCCCAAGTCACCAGCCTGCCAGTCTATCCTTTGAAACAGAATTTTACTATTTGGCAGGGGCTGCCCTAGAACTCATTATGTAGGCTACACTGGCTTTAAACTTGTAGCAGTGGTGGCGCACTTCTTTATTCCTAGCAGAGGCAGAGGCAGGTAGATCTCTCTGAGTTTGAGATAGACCAGCTTGGTCTATAGAGTATGTTCTAGGACAGCCAGGGCTACACAGAGAAACCCTGTCACAAATAACCAAACGAACCAGCCAAACAAACAAAAACCAAAACCTTGCAGCAATCCTACCCCTCAGCCTCCCAAGCACGAGGATAACGATTATCCACCACCAACCCCAGCTACTTCCTTGCAACCCTGCCCACTGCTTTTACTGCTAAAGAGCACAAAGGCACAGAGCGGGAGCCGAGAGGCAGACAGCAGAATACTCACGTCAATGGTCTTATCACTGAAGTATTTGATGTACTCAGGACCCATGTAGAGGGGAGGCTTGCAGGTCATCAGGAACACTGGACACAGAAGAGACGGCAGAGGTACCAGATAAGGACTGCAGCCTGGCCCTCACAGAGCCTTTATCAAAGAACTTCACTATCGCAAAGTACCACATTACAGAACCTCAACCAGCAACAGGCATTGCCTCACCTATGCAGAGAGTGAGGTACAGCAGGCCCATGCGGATATCCAGGCGGAAGAAAAGAATGGCGTTGGCCACTTTACTAAACATGAAGATGTTGCCGACATGTTGCTCCACAGTGACTGGAACACAGACACACCACAGTCAGGCTGAGCTGAGGGCACCCACTCCGTCCCTTTTCCTGGGGTTCTTTGAAATGGGGACAGGAGAGAGAGGGTACAGGAGGTGAAACTAGTCCCGGGCATGATGTGTGGAAGTGGTTCACTAAATACCCCGCTCCTCCAACAGCAGGAAGGAGCCTCTGCCAGGCGTGAGTACTAACCCAGCCAGGAAAAGGAGGCAGCTTACTAGATCTGCGGTTCTTCATCATCACGATGGCACTGAGGAACATCAGGATCTCCACTTCTCTCTGCAAGACAACCAGGGGCAACAGAGCTGAATGAGGCAAAATATGTAATGTAAACACAAGATCCAGCTCGGGGTGGAAGTAAAGAAAACAGTGAAGCTGGCTGATGTGCAGTGGGATCAAGTCAAAAGAGCCGCGGTTAGGGTCTACCCTTGGAAAATGGCTGGTACCCCTGACCTTTGGGTCTTCCCTTTTCCCTCCCTCCCTGCCTCCTTCTATCCTTGAGACCTGGTCTCACTATCTTGCCCAGGCAGTTCTCCCACGGCGGCCTCTAAAGTACCAGGCTTATTGGGCCGCAGCACCATGGCCCACTGGAGTTCGTTCACCACATTTGCTGTGTGTGTACAGCTGTGCACGTGCCACCACACACCCGTGGAGGTTAGAGTACAACTTGCAGGAGCACCTCCACCGTGTAGTCTGGGCAGGCTTTGAACTTGTGTGCTCCTCCCAGGTGCTTCGTTTTGTCGTTTGCTTTTGAGAAAGGACCTTGCTATACAGCTTAGGCTACAGTCCTTATTTTTTCTTTGAACTGTATTTTGTTTTCCAGAGTCTTTTGTAGCTCACTCTGGCCCCCAATTCCGGTCTTGGTTTCCTTCATCCTTGTCCTCTTGCCTCCACCTCCCAAATGCCAAAGTTACAGGTGTGTACCATCATGCTGTGCTTTTTACAATCACTGTTACTATTATTGTAATTTCTTTTCAGTGAGTCTCAACTTTTTATTCGGTTTTGCACCTTCAGGATACACACAGCGTGAGCCCATATGTAGTGGTGCACACGCGTGAACCCAGCATTCTGGAGAGGAGTAGCAGGAGAAACCCCAAAAGTGCAAACCTAGCTGGTCTACCTAACAAGTTGCAGGCCACTGAGGACTACAGGGACAGCTCCATGTTGCTGCCATAGCCTGTTCCCTTAATCTCCTGGGAGCCCAGTCAAGCCAGAATGGAACTGGAATCACAGATGGTTGTGAGCCACCCCGTGGCGCTAGGAACCTCATGCAAGTGCAGCCAGTGCCCTTAACCACTGAGCCATCTCACCTCTCCCAGCCCCCAGGGTTGGGTCTTCCTAAAACGATTTCAATATTTACTTTTATTATTTTTAACCACATATATGTGTGTTGGTATGTGCAAGTGAGCACAGATCCTGAAAAAGACCCCTAAAGCTGCAGTTACAGGCAGCCACAAGCCTCCTGATATAGGCACTGGGAATCAAATTTGGGTTCCCAGAAGAAAGTATGCTTTTCTTTCTTTTTTTTTTTAACACCCTCCCTCCACCCAATTACCACCACCAGACAGAGTTTCTTTGTGTAGCCCTGGCTGTCCTAGAACTGCTTCTGTAGACTAGGCTGGCCTCAAACTCAGAGATATTCACCTGCCTCTGCCCCCCAAGTGCTGGGATTGAAGGTGTGTGCCACCACTGCCTGGCATCAGTATGTTTCCTAACCACTTAGCCATCTTTCCAGCCCTAAGCTATTTTTAATATAGGCTTAAATTAAGTGTGTGGGTTAAAGGAGAAAGAGGAGTTCAGAAAAGCTAAAAAAATATAGACACTTGAATTTTCTTTACCATAGTCATCTATGCCAGATTGGTGGGATTTGAAGCTGTTATCTTCAAAGGGTGGCTAAAAGCCTAAATGAAATCATAGGGCAATTCTTAAGAGGCACCTGGCAGAGTTACCTTTTGTAAAGTCAGAGTCTAGAGCACAGGACTGGAGGAAAGTAGGGTATCTGGTGTGCTGCTTTGTTTATGTAGTTTTGCAGTGTTATATAGACCCGCCTGGCCTACGTCAATCTCACAGAAATCCACCTGCCTGACTCCAGAGTGCTGGGATTAAAAGGGTACAATACAAAGCCTGGCAACAGTACAGTTTCTTTAATGTAAACAAAGTTAATCTTATCTGAGAGTCCCAGAAAATGTCTGAGGAAAGAAATGCGACCTACCCAAGGTTATATGAATACCTTCAGGCCTTAAGTCCTGTTATTGCTATTTTAACATAAATATCTGTATAGGAAAGAAACATCAGCTCCACAACCGTCACAGCAAATGTTTAAGTATTCTTACATTACTGCTTCTTGGTGGGTGAGGTGCTTCCCCCTCCCTTCACGTTTTTGTAATCGTCCCTGCTTTTCTGTCCCACCTGAGTAAGAGAGTTGTGCGCAGTTACTAAGGCCAGAGTAGTCTAGCAGTCGCTTTTCCACGTAAGTCATGTTATGTCGGCCTGTCTATTGAATAGGTCAGTTAATTGAATAAGGTTAGACAGCACTTTCTGAACGTTCCGTGACCCTCAGAACATCGCCTAACCACACTAAGACCAAACTGTTAAAAATGTTTACAAAATGAATGATATTTCTGCCACTGGCCTTGTCTTCCCCGCTGGCGCCCCACGGAACCTGGCATCACTGTGGAACACAGTTCACGTGTGAAGGAAGCCCTGGAATCTGTTTCTCCACCTTAAACGCGGAGGTGAAGCCTAGGTGACGGCCCGGGCTCCCCGCTCAGCCTGGCGGGCGGCTAGCTCCCGGAGCCTCCCCCACACTGTCATTGTGCACCCGCAGGGCAGGGGCGGTCAAGGTCGAGAGCTACCGGGGCGGGGGGCGCTCACCCAGTCGAAGTCACACGGGTTGCCATCTTCGCGCTGCGTGGGGAGGCCGTCGCAAATGGGCGGCAGTTTCCTCACGAGGAGGAAAGCCACGGAAAGCAGGGCCGACAGAAGGCAGTAAGGTCGGGCCAGCCATCGAGAAAGCCGCGGCACCGAGTACACCAGCGCAATGAGAGGCGCGAGCACGGCCATCTTCCCGGCCCGCTCGCGCAGGCGCCGTCCCGCCCCCGCCAGGCAGCGGACGCCACGCCTCCGGACCGGATGTGGCCCTTACCGGCTGCTACAGCAGAGCAGAAAGGAGTTCAGTGTTCTATTGGCCCCGCTGGCTGTCGCTTTCCCACCTGGGCCATTTTATTGGCTGTTAGACTGCGGAACGCTTCCTGGGCAGGTCGGCGGAAGTAGTTGCCGGAAGGTGGCGGGCGGGGCCCAGCGTGTCCAATGACGGAAAGCCCTTAGGAGAAGGGGGTGGTACCCTGCGAGAGTGCTGTGGGACGAAAGTCGTTAACGCCAGAGCCCGGGTGAAGCGGGAGCGGAGGGCCATGGAGAACTTCACGGCGCTGTTCGGGGCTCAGACTGACCCCCCGCCGCCGCCGAGCGCCCTGAGCTTCGGGCCGGGGAAGCCGCCGCCGCCGCCGCCGCCTCCTCCGGGAGGGGGTCCGGGCTCGGCCCCGCCCCCGACGGCGACCTCGGCCTCCGCGGGAGCCGAGAAGTCGGCGGCCGGAAGCGGCCCCTTCTACCTTATGCGGGAATTGCCAGGTGAGTGGCGGGGCCCAGCGATTAGGGGCCGGTGGGCAACGCCGTCAGCTCCTCGGCCAGTCACCGCGGAGGGGTGGCTTGATTTCATGCGGTGGGTGTGACTCTGCCTCAGCGACAAGTTCTGGGGTCCGGGTTCTCCGACCGCCTCTTGTGACTCTGTAAAAACGTGAGCCGTTGTTTTGAACTCGGAAGACCTGACTTAACATTTCTTGGAGACACTGAGATCAGTTTAAAGTCTGTCACAAATTTGTTGGTTTGTAGCAAGTTGCTTTCCTTGTCAGGGATTCGGAGATTAACCTGTTCAAAGAATTAGAATTGAGTCAGTTCTTCATTCATAAAATTATTTGGAAAATTGGGGGGCGTGGCTCGGTGGTTGAGAACGCTTGCCTGCCCTGCCTGAAGCGTTATTTTCACAGAATTTTCTCTGAGTAGATAGCATTCGAAAATAAACAAACCCATCCGTGGACGGACAAAGAGAAGATACTAGATACATCTAGATACTAGAAACTACGTCAGGAGTCAGGAGTCCTTTTACGTATCTGAGGGGCAGAAGACCCACTGGACTCCAGGAAAAAGAACAAATCCGGTAGTAATGGGAAATAGGTAGAAAGACCTTTATAAAGCAATGTAGGGAGTTTAAAGTTCAAATTGAAGCCATTTCAACATGGGTGGGAATTGATCTATTATTGATTTTCAAATATTCAAAAACACGAGGAATGAAAATGGGATAATCAGAAGTTACTGGTCAGTGTTCAGAAAAAGATAATGGTTTGGGCCAAGTCTTAGCAGTGGAGAAGCAAATAGGTACAGGATACATGTTAGAGGTGGAGCCTACAGATATAGTGAGCTAAATATAAAAGGAGAGAGGAATTGGGGTGTCTTATACAGAGGGTATGGTAGTCGGAGAGTGGGAAGGTGTAGAAAGAAAACTAAAAAAAAAGTCTTCAGCTCCTTCCAGTGAACTATTAACAAAATAGTTTGAAGTTCACGCCTTTTGAATAGGTGTTAATAATTGAGAACTGAGGCTGTGCTTTGCCAATAGGTGTCTTACGGCAGCGTCTTCCTTATTTTAGTTGTTACTGGTTTTTTGAGACAGGGTCTCATTATGTAGCTCGGACTTGCTGGGAATCACTTGATAAATACTGAATCTCCTTCCCAGGCAAATGCAATGTGTTTTGAAATGGAGGGAGGGATGGTGGAAGAAGTGGAGACCAGTAAGCCTGGTCTTCAGGTAGCTTGTTTGTACTTGATATTCAAATACATGGTTTAAGCAGAGTGCTTGCGTTCTTGTCATTCTTATTATTTATAGTCATGTTTCACACAGCTTAGGGAACAAGTGTCAGAAGTGTCTGATGGTTTTCAAAATATAGTTAGCCAAAATGACATCAGGAATGTCATTTGAACTGAATCCTGAAGAATTTATATAGGCAAACAAAATTATGAAGACTTTTTCTCAAAGGAAATAGTATTATAGTTTTGTCATTCTTGTTTTTTACCTAGGAGATGCAGAAATCCATATGGATAGATTAGAAATTTTATATGGAAGAGTAGTGTTTGATTAGGCTCTAAAGCTAAGTTGGAATAAAAATACCATTAGGAAGGCTGGGGCTGTCCCCATACTTGACAAAGCAGGCATGGTGGTACATGTCTATAATCCTAGCCCTTAGGAGGTGTAGGCAAAATCAGGAGTCCAGGGTCATCCTTGGCTTTCTAAGGTCAAGGCTAGTCTTGGCTACATAAGACCCTATCTCAAAAAGGGCCATGGAAACTGGAGAAGTGGCTCAGAGGCTATAAGGTTAAGGACACTTGATGTCCTTACAGAGGACCCAAGCTTGGTTCCAAAAACCCTCCTAGGAGCCTCACAGTTACCTGTCACTCCAACTCCAGGGAACCCAAGACCCTCTGCTGGCCTCCATAGGCACTCAAATAATATGTGACATTCATTCATACACGTAACACACACATGCACACAAATAGGATAAAAACAAGTCCTTCCGGCTGAGTGCATGCCTTTAACTCCAGGCATTGGGGGGAGGGGCAGAGGCAGGTGAATCTCTGAGTTCAAGGCTAACATGGTCTACATAGTGAATTAAGTTATCCACGACTAGAGAGAGAGAGATTCTGTCCCAAAAAATTCTTAATACATTTTTTAAAAAAGTATTAGGCTTAAGTATCATGGGAATTTTAAGTGTGTCGTGTCGTCATGCCCCCCCCCCCCACCAGTATTGAGTATCACACTCAGGGCCTTCCATATGCTACGTAAGCACTGTACCACTGGTTTTGCTGCTGCTGTTGTTTTAACTAATAAGTATTGCTTTATAAAATTACAGAATGTGAGTTCCAAAAATTGGAATAAAAAGGCCATAATGATGTGGACAAGACTTCAGATTTGAAGAAAGAAAAAAAATGAATCTGCATAGAATTGACATAGAAAGAATTGGGAATTCAAGATTTGTATTTAAGAGTCATGACTTCTTTAGAAAGTTTATAAGTCAGACTAAGATCAGAAGGAAGGAGAGGAGGACCTCCCCTATCAGTGGACTTGGGGAGGGGCATTCGAGAAGAAGACAGAGGGAGGGTGGGATCGGGAGGGAAGGAGGGAGGGACTTATGGGGGATACAAAGCGAGTAAAGTGTAATTAATAAAAAAAGTTTATAAATCATTTTCAAATGGAAGTTAACCTCATGCTGCTGTATTTTCATTTCATGTGTGTGTGAGCACCATGTATGTGTGCGCCTGTGTCCAGGGAGGTCAGAGGGTATCAGATTCCCTCTAACTGGAGTCACATAGCTGCCCTATGGGTACTGGGAATAGAACCTAGTCATGTGCTGAGCCGTTCAGCCAGCCCTCATGTTTACTTACTGACTTTTCCTTCCTCTCTTCTTTTTGAGGCAGTCTCACGTCACCCAGGATGGCATGAACTCCTGATCTTCCTGCCTCTGCTTCCTGAATGCTGGAATTACTAGGGTATGCCACTTTGATACACTTGAACTCCTTTTTTGGAAGTTATGAAAAGCACTAGGCATGGTGGCTCACACATTTCTTCCCAGCTCTCAGGAGGCAGAGGTAGGCAGATCGCTTTGAGTTCAAGGCCAGTGTGGTCTACAAATCAACTTCAGGGCAGCCAGAGCTGTTAAACAGAGAAACCTTGTCATGAAAGGAAAAAAGCAACAAGTGCCTTCTCAGCTGAGCCTTAACCATTACCAGCTGGAAGGAGGAGTATCAGCAGAAGGAGCAGATGAGGTAAAGCAAGAGGCAGCGCCCAGAGCTAGGCAGGCCTTGTGACTCGAAGTATCCAACCCAGCTCCACATCACTGTGAGTTATTTCACAGTGGAGGACCAGGTGCAGTGAGACCTAAACCAGAAGAAAAGTGCTGGTTTATTTCAGAAACATCTTCACGTGTAACCTGGGCACTAACCGGTCATGTGAATAAGACACCATCGCTGCCCTCACAGTTCAGAACCAGAACTTTCCCAAGTAAATGTTTGTAACCAAACCACAGTACCTATATGCTTTCATAATTATCAGTGAGGTTGCAGGTTGGATACTTCTCTTTTGTCCATATTATTAGCATATTTCAATTCCTCTGAAAAAAGAGTCAGCCATTGAATATATTGATAGTTCCTTGTTCATATATCTTTTTAAATCACTGAGCCCTGAAAATAATAAAATGCAAAGGAAACAATGGCAGAGAGGGCAGCTAGTATTAGAATTCTAGTTGCTCATATTTTGATTTAGCAGGTCTTTCTAGGTAATACTTGGTATCATGAAAAATAAACCTGTTGGTCACAAGGAAGTCACAGCTACAAAATCTGCTTTCCTATGGTGACCAGTGTTTCTATTAAAAAATAAACGAAGCTAGGCATGGTGCCACTCACTTGACACCAGCATTTAGGAAGCTAAGGCAGAAAGTTGCCCTAAGTTTGAGGCCCAGTAGACCTCCTACACTACAAAATACTATCTCAATAAATTGAACACACACCAGCCAACAGAGGGTTCTTGGCAAGACCTTCATGCCATTGCATCAAACTTGACTTTTAGTTTAGCTGTAACTGAACTTTAAGGTTCTGTTATGTTGATCCAGGCACAGATGTTTGAGACATTTTATGAACAGTAGAACAGTATTTGAGATAATGTCAACTAATTTATTCTAGTTAGCGCAGTATTTTTCTTTCACTTTCTGTGTTCCGTACTTTACTTCATTCCATTTCCATTCCTCAGCCAACAGTATAGTGTTTGGTGTTTTACACTTGACTGAGTTGGGGTGTTTCAGACAGGATCTCCCTAGGTAGCCCAAGCTGGCCTTGAATGTAGCTGTCTTGCCTCAGCCTCCTGAGTGCTGGCATTACAGGCTTACAGACCTGCACCACACCTTTCTATTTCGTTATTACAGGTTTAGTGTCTGTTGTCTAAAACACTTTGTAAAAATGTTTCCAATTTTGCAGTTTTTCAGATTTCAGAATATTTGCATAGATTTAACCACTGATTTTTCCATCCTGAATTCAGAAATGTGAAGTCTGGAATACTCCAAAATCCGAAACCTTTTGAGTGCTAGAATCTAAGAAGTTCAGATTTCATTTTTTCAGATTAGGGATGCTCCAGCTATAAAATGTTCTGCTTTTCTGTGTGTTTTTGTTTTTGTTGTTTTGTTTGTTTTTTGGTAGTGGTGTTTTTTTGTTTTTTGTTTGTTTGTTTTTGAGACAGGGTCTCCACATAACAGCCTTGTTATGAGAAGCAACATAACAATGGAACTAACATATGGAACTAGCTTTGTATACCAGGCTATCTTGAAGCTCACAAACATATGCCTGCCTCTGTCTCCTAAGTGCTTGGCTTAAAGGTGTGTACCACCATGCCTGGCTTTGTTCTGTTTCTTACTTTACAAAATAAGAATGTATAATTTTAATGTTCAGTCACCAGGGAATGGAACTCCTTAAAAGAGTAGAAGTATTGGGAGGAGTGGCCTTATCATAGGTAATGTTACTGGGGATGGGCTTTGAGGTTTTGCCTAGGCTCTCTTCCTGCCTTCTGATTGGGAGGTCGCTCTCACCAGCTTCTCCAACACTATGCTGTCACCATGCTACCCAACATGTTGATAATGCACCAAAAGCGCAAGCAAGCTTTCTCCTAAGAGTTGCTATGGTTCTTGCAGCAGTAGGACAGTGGCTAAAACAGTCATTCTCCTTTAGTGGATGGCTCATTTACATTAAATATGGTCCCGTAAGGCCGCCCTTGCAAAAGATCCAGATTCACTTCCTGGTGTAGCTCAGCCATCTGTAACTCCAGTTCTCGGGAATCCAGCCCTCTCCTGAAGCTGTAGGCACCAGACATACACATGGGACACATATATGTAGACAAAACAAACATAATTGTCAATTTGTTTCCTTCTGTGTTAGCAACAAAAAGTTATCATCTGCTTTTTGGTATAATGTCATTATTACTGTTTTCTAGGCAGCACAGAGCTGACGGGCAGCACCAATTTAATCACACACTACAACCTGGAACAGGCCTATAATAAGTTCTGTGGCAAGAAAGTGAAGGAGAAGTTAAGTAATTTCCTGCCTGACCTGCCAGGGATGATTGATCTCCCTGGCTCCCATGACAACAGCAGCCTCCGCTCTCTCATAGAGAAGCCTCCTATTCTTGGTGGCTCTTTTAATCCCATCACAGGGACTATGCTGTCTGGTTTCCGCCTCCACACTGGCCCGGTAAGTCCCTTCTTAGAGAGGAAGAAAGCAACTGGCCTAAAAGGAATGTAGGTAGTTTTCTGTCCATGTCTGTTCCTTCAGAATTTACTGAGAACAGATGATGGGAGAGAGAGTTTCCTTTCTCTCCTCACCTGGACCTTCCTTTGGCTCCCTCAGTTGCCAGAGCAGTGTCGTCTGATGCATATCCAGCCTCCCAAGAAGAAGAATAAGCACAAGCACAAACAGAGCCGCACTCAGGACCCTGTCCCTCCAGGTGAGGAGCACTTCTCTTCAGACCAAAACCCTGACCCAGGTCTGGCCTGGCCTTCACAGTTGAGCTTACTTGTTCTGGACTCCCAGATTTTGCCCAAGAAGAAATTCATGAAAGGACATTTCTTGAGCTAGTAGTGACATGGTACACAGGAGCTCCAGCAGCACCTCTATCCTTCCTGGACACTGAGAAAAAAAGTGGTTAGGATTCTTGGAGTTAGGTTTTCCTATAGCCAAGAGTTCATAGCAGTAGGTGTTTAGCTCAACAGGTCATAGACTCTTAATGTCTCCTACAGAAACACCATCTGATTCAGATCACAAGAAGAAGAAAAAGAAAAAAGAGGAGGATCCTGAGCGAAAAAGAAAGAAGAAAGAGAAGAAGAAGAAGAAGGTAAGGACTGTGTAGCACTCACTGACTTTTCCCTTTGTCACCCTTTTTTAAAATGAATACATGTGCTTCCTTGCATGAGTGCAGTGCCCACAGAGGCCAGAAGAGGCTTTGGCCCTGGAGCTGGAGTCCGCCTTATAGTGGTGTGAGAACTGAACCTCTCTCCAGCCCCCACCTCACCATTCTTAAATAGAATCCATTGCCTCAGTTTAGACCCAGGATTGAAAACCCAGGACAAACTTTTCTTTTACAACACTGGCCAAGGTAGGGTTAACCAGGCCTCACTCCTACTAGGCAAGTACTCTCTCCCTGAGCCATATCCACTCTCCTTTTAAATACCATTTTCCTTGTTTATAGATAAATTTTGAGAGGGTTTCACTGGTTTGCCCAGGCAGGCCTTGAATTTGCAGTCTTTGTGATAGTCTATGCCAGCGGCCTCATCTTATAATATCTATGTAGGTTTTTTATTGTTTTGAGACAAGGTCTCAAGATGTTGTCTGGACTGGCCTGGAACTCACTGTGTAGAACAGGCTGGCCTCTACCTCAGATCTGCTTGCTTCTGTCTCCAGAGTGCTAGGATTAAAGGCGTGTACCACCACATCCAGCTAGGTCCATCTTTTAGTTTCTGACGTTCTCACCCCCTTTTCTTTGTCTTCTCCAGAACCGACACAGTCCAGACCACCCAGGTATGGGCAGCTCCCAGGCCAGCAGCAGCAGTAGCCTTCGCTAACAGGGCCACTGGACTTTGCCAAGGAAGACTTCCCTGTTATACTCAGCCTGCTTACGAAACTCTTCCAGGCGTTTGGACACTGCTGTGGGAGCATCCAACAGCTGTGCTTGTGGCTAACACACTTTAGAGAAGGACCATATATTTTTATGGTTTAGCCCAATTGGCTTTTTCAAGGATATCCCTTCTCACAAGAAGCTATTCTTTTTTTTTTTCTCAGCCTCTTTGACTCCAGGACTTTTTTGTAAGTGTTTAACAGACTGGCTAGTTAACGTATGGCTGCGTTTTAAGAGGCAAGTGCTATTCTACTTGAGTCAATTTAAGATCAGGCACCGCATACATTTTGGATATTGCCATCACAGTATCTTCTTAGCCTGCTGGGAAATCAAAATGAGAGCAGAGCAACACAATTTGCAGTGTTTTCCGCCCAGACATAAAATACTCTGCCCATAATGCTCAGAGCCAAGTGCTTGGATATCTTCAGACTCCCTCAGGAAAGCTGGCCTAATAAGGTTTATGCCCTTGTTGATATACCACAGGGAACTGGTGATCCACAATCACCAGTAGATTTTAGCAGAAAAAAAAAAAAATCAAAAAACAACTTGTGTTTGTCCCATAATGCTCCCACATTTTTCTGGGGCCTGATCCACCCTTGTGTACACTAGTTTATCTTTTCCTCTCCCTTTTTTCCATGTGTGCTTTTTAGATGAACCTTTGGCAAGAAGTTTAATGTTTCTCTTATTTAGCTTTTAAAATCTGGATTTGGTTGTTTTGGGAAGAGTTTTTTGTTTGGGCTTTTTGAGACTGTCACACTTTGCAACCCTGGCTGGCTATAAAGTCTACACTTACCTCAAGCTCAAGATACTCACCTGCCTCTTCTCCCAAGTTCTGGGACCAAAGGAATGTACCACCATACATAGCTGGTTCATTTTGTGTGTGTGTGAGAGAGACGGGGTTTCTCTGTGTACCCTGCTATCCTGAACTCGCTTTGTAGAACAGGCTGGCAAATTCAGAGATTTACCTGCCTCCACCTCCTTGAGTCCTGGGATTAAAGGGGAGTGCCACCAAGCCTGGTTGCTCTTTTTACTTTCTAAAGAGGAAGTTAAAGACAGAAGAGTTCTCTTAAGACATCAAAAGACAAGGTGTTTTTGTTATGAAAAATTAGGTTCTTTGTATCCATCCAGCAGAGCACCTAATTTGGTTTCCTTTTGACTTCCACAAAACCATTCAGCCTGCCTTCACCAGACAAAACACAAGTCAGGGGAGCTGGTTAGATCAGGATTTATTTTATTCCTTGTTGGTTTAAAATGGCTAATCAGAATAAAAAAATTAAAGGGTCTCTGTATAGAGGCTGGGGTCTTCCCTGTTGAAAGGTCAGAACCCAGCTACCCCCTCTACCCAGCACCATATTGAGGTGGGCTAAGGGGTAAACCCCAGGGGACAACTGGAGGGGCTGAGGCCTGCCACTCCTTCTCTCTACCCCATGTTTGGCATATGATGAAAAATATTGCTTTTTGGATTCTTCTCTCCTGGCCTTGGATTGTAAGATCATTTTAACTGCAGATTATAGGGAAGCATTGAAGGGGTTTAATGAAGCCCACCACAATCCCTGTGTCCCGAGAATGGGGCAGGGTTGCCTGATGTTTCTTAAATTAGGCCAAGCTCTCTTCCTGATCTCCTACCATACCACCGTTGTGGAACTGTGACCCCTTTCTGGGGAAACTAGATGTCAATGAGCCTAGAAAACTAGCTCAAGTTCCTTTATCCAACCAAGAACCCAGACTTACCCAGGTTTCGTTTCTAATCACTCAGCACCACCAGAGGGTGCTGTTTCCTCAGTGGATAACTGGGACAAAAGAGAGGGAGCCATGGAGAAAAGGAAGACTTTAATGTCTCTCTTTTCCTGCTGGTCTAAGGAAAGGGAAGAATAAAGTCCCCTTCCTTATATATATATATGTGTCTATATATCCCTCCCTTGTTTTCCCATCCCAGGATAGATATATAATTTCTTTGATATTTATAATATATATATATATATGTACACACACACCTGGTAACGGAGAAGAGGAAAAAAATAGAATCCGTAACAATAATAAAAAAAATTATTTCTGGTTTAAAAATGATCTGGTTCCCTCCAGGGTGAGCAATTGCACAAATGTCCACTGAGTCTGGTCCAGGGATCAAGGAAGGGGAAGATCTTAAAAGATCAAAGGTGGAAGGGAGGGGAGGGTTGCCACCCCCAGTCTCAGGGCCCCAAGTCTCCTTAACCCCATGGCATTTTATAAAACAAGCCTCATCCTGTTGGAATCGGTGGTTTAAAAATGTCCATGCAAAGTAGGGGAGCCCCTTGAGGGAAGGGAGGTGGCCACCTGAGGCCCTTTGGTGTAGGTGCAGAGGTGTGGGGGAGGGGAGGCGCCAAGATTCACACAGAAATCTCATAAGTGGTACCACCCACCCCTGACACCTTCTTGACTCCTCCCCTCGTGGGGCTACTGAGAGGTGGCTGCCCTGGGCCAGGGGAAGCAGAGCCTATACTCTTGGGCTGTCCATTGGATTTGCTGTAGGTGGTCTTGAGCTGTACTTCATCTCTGGGGGGGAAAGAAGAAACAGACATCAGGAAAATGATGCACAAAATACGCACAAAACGCACACAAAAATGGTCTGATATGGGGGGAGGGGAGAGCTTTTCACATACTTTCTTACCCAAACAATCCAGTCCTTTTTACTTTATTGACATGCTTAAGATAAGGCTGACTCTCTTTGTCCCCAATTCATTCTTAACCACAGCTCTCACACACTTTTTGGCAAGTAAAACTTTGAGGAAGATAGTATTACAGGAATATTATCAGTCTTCAACATCTCAGGAGGGTTGTCCATAAGAGCAATCAACTATGAAACTGTTCTAAGGATAATATCCCAGGGCCTACAGTACACTACAGTCACGTTGAGATGAAGACCCAATGCCTCTTGCTACTTAAGCCGAACGAGGGGACAGAAGACAAATACTTACTTGGGGGTCAGTAATGGCTGCAGTGCTACTTCCTCTGTCTCAGAGACACCAGATGGGGCTTTTTGGCTGCTGTAAGACATTGATCGGCCCAGGTAGGGGGCAGTTGGGCCTGGTTCAGGGGACCCTAGTCCCCGGCCCCTTAGCCCATCTGGTTTGCCAAAGCGGGGTACAGCTGGGCGTCCCAGTGGAGTCTTGCTCAGGGGTGATCTCTTTGAGTCATCTGAGGAGGAACTAGTACGAGGGGCCTGGCCAGAGCCTGGTGTTGACTGAATGCCTGAGTCTCCCACACCTGGCTCTTCCTCACGTCCTGCAAGTGGAGGCGACTGTCGTAGCAGCTTCTCTCGCTCCTGGAGGGAGGCCACAATGTGGCGAGACAGATTGTCATAACGGACTGGTGAGGGCTCTCGGTGTGGTGGGCCGGTTGGCACCAAACGTGGATGCCTCTCGGCTTCCCGTTGCTGGGCCAGCCGGGCTGAAAGGAAGGGAGAGGTGTAGCCTAAAGGTGGGTCTGGCTCAGGCCCTGCCTGTACTGACTCAAAATCAGGGCTGTCTGAAGGAGTGAGGAGGCTGTCGTAAGATAGACTTCCATTGCGTGTCTGATTGGCCAGGCTCTTATAGGAGGTGGACGTGGTGCCCTCTGAACGAATGGACTGCAAGTGGCCCAGCTCAAAGCCCGTGCCCTGGGCTGACTTGAGGCTGGATGACCGTGAACCACTGGACAATGGATCAAAATGAAAGCTTTTGCCAAAAGTGGGAGACCGAAAGCTCTCTGGCTCCAAGCTGGGCTCTGAGCGGTAGCTGGGCTGGCGGCTGCTATCTGCAATTGAAGTTGGCTCCTTCAGACTGTCTCCACGACTCAGCTGTGGAAAATGAGTAAAACAGTCTTAGCACTCTTTTTGACAACTGCCAGACAGTAGAACTCAAACAGACACTGAAGAACAAATTATACACCAGTAGTACACTTCAAACTTGGACATCATGTGGTTTCTCTTAATGCAAAGCTGTGACTTGGAACAAATACCTCATTTTAAGAGGCAAGAAATGAGGCTTTCAGAGACTAGCTTGGCAGAAGTGGTTTCTGAAATCTGACTTGACTCTAACTGGTGTTTTTATCCTGTATGCATTATTGCTCCTTTTTTGATGAAAAACATAAAGGAATTCAATTCCATTAATGCCAATAATCAATAAATGCCCTTAATGTTTACATTCCCTCTTTTCCTTAAGAACTAGCGCAGCTTCTTAGAGTACACAGTACCTTGGCGCTGGAGGAATGAGGCATGGCGGCGGACGCACTGCTGCTGCTGTAACCTGGTCGATACTTGTACATGGTAGGTGTAGGGGGGCTGTCCTTGCCCAAGAGACTGCTATCTATGGGGGAACCCAGAGAGCACTACTTTACAAGTTCATTCTTTTAACTTCCATGGAGTCTCTAAAAGACATGGTAGAGTAAAGTAGACCTAATAAAAGCAAAGTCTAGAGAACAGTATTTTGCTGCAATTAGTCTTTAGGACTCAGTAGGGCCTGGTCCTTAGATACAGGCCTATAGTCCCATCTACTCAGAAGGCTGAAGCAGGAGGACAAGTGGTGAGCAGACACACACATGCAGGTCAAGTACCCACAGACACACAATAAAAATCTAAAACTAATGGTAAGGCCGGGTGTGGTAGTACATACCTTTAATCCCAGCAAAGGCAAAGGCAAGCAGACTTCTTTTTTTTTTTTCTTCATATTTTATTTAACTTTTTTTTTTTTTTTTTAATTTTATTTTTCTTATTAGTTACACGCAAGCAGACTTCCATGAGTTCAGTGACAGGCTGAACTACATTGTGCTTGTTTCTTTTTTGTTTTGTTTTTCGAGACAGGGTTTCTGTGTAGCGTAGCAGAACTGGAACTAACTTTGTAGACCACGCCTTACCTCAGACCCGCCTCTGCCTCCCTGGTGACCCACCACTAAAGGTGTGAGCCACCACTACCTGGGAGGAGGTACTGAATTTTTTTATTTTTATTTATTTTTTTGTTTTTGTTTTTTGTTTTTAGAGACAGGGTTTCTCTGTGTAACAGCCCTGGCTGTCCTCTGCCTCCCTGAGCACTGGGATTAAAGGCATGCACCAACACACCCAACTGATGATTTTTCTTTTTTTTTGAAGAGCAAAGATCTATACTAGTTTCAGAATTTTTAGTGGGCAAATGCAACAAACATACTAAGAAACTCTCTGATTCTTTTACTCAGAAAGTAAAAGCACTTGCCATAAAAGCCTAATGACCTCATTCAATTTCCAGAATCCATAGTAGAAGGAAAGAACCAAACTTCTGGAGGCTGTCCTTTGATCTACCTACCCCACCAAGCCCCATGCACAGATATAGTATGTAAGACTGTAAAAAGCAGTTCTCTGCAAAGTCTAAACCACTCCCCTGCTCCCTGGCCCCCCTCCTTCACTTTAAGCCATCCAAGGAAAACTACTCGAGTGTCATCTGCTGGGTGTCCTCAGCTCTAATTCTGAGCGTCACCTGCTGGGTGTCCTCAGCTCTAACTCTGAGTGTCCCCTCCAGCCCTTATGTTCTGAGCAGCTTACACGGCACCTCATTTCTGTCTTCTACCTCTACGATCTCCCAGATCAAGGCAGCCCTTACCCTCATTAGTACCCAGGCTGAGGTGGGTTCGCAGCCCTGTATATCGACTCAGGTCCGGCTTAGGAGGAGGTGGAGGTTCCGCATCTGCAGACTGGCTCTCCGTTATCTCTAGGCTTCCCTTAGACTAATAAATGAAAGGAGGAAATATCAGACTGGGAAACTGCAGTAAGATAACATTAAGTTGGCATTAAAGTACTGGGACAAGTTAGTTTGGAATAATAAAGAACAAAGAAAAGTTGAGCATCTAACATCTGAAAGATGTCTTCATGGACATGGAAAGAAACAGGCTCGGTATATATTGTCATTGAACTTGAAATCTAATAAAGAAAAGATCTGTATTTAAGTGACTTTAACACAAAGATGTACACTCAATGCAAGTTTCTAGCTCTTTGCAATGGGTGCAATTCTCTGGGTTTCCCTGGCTTTACTTCCGTATTGCTCACCTTAGTCCTCCTCAGTTCTCCCTGGATGCCATTATCCATGATCTTCACAGTTATCTGCCCATCTGACACTTCTGGTCGAAGGAAAGGAGGTCTGATTACAATGGTCTTCTCTTTCTTTGGTCTCCCCAAATACCTGTGTAACAAGAGTGAGAAGGCTTTCACTTACTATTTCATTCAAAATTTCTACTTGCACACCAAGTGTGAGCATTGTGCACATACAGTAAACAGGCATGGACTGAGGTATATAGCTCAGGGACAAAGAACTAGACCCCCATATTCACCATCAAAAACACCATCCCAACAATTTACTACCAAGGTTAGCACTAAACTAAGTGATCTGATTCAATGCGCATCTTCATCAAGAACAGGCTTTTCCAGACAGGCATCCAGCACGCCACCTTATGCATCCCCAGTTCTCAAGGGCCATTGACCACACTTAAAACACTATCCATTGAACTCAAGAAGTCACCAAGGGATCAACATGTCTCTGCCTTGTAGCTCTCGCCATTCTAAAAGCAAAACCACCCCAAAAGCCCATTTTCCATCAGACTTCCCTTATTCAGAACAAACCCAAAGGAGACAAAACTTTGCCCAAGAAGTCGAAGGCGTGGGTGTACCTGGGTGCTGGAGAACTGCAGAGGACGCGGCTGACATTGTTACAGCAGCCATTGGTGAAGGGGTTCACACCTCCACGGAATTTACCTGTAACCTGGTAGATAAAAGGAACTGGTGAGCCAGACTATGCCAAGAAGCAAAGTATTGTGCAGCCACTCTTTTGGGAAAAGACTTGACACTTGCGATGACGACGAATGGGGTTCTAGTTGACCTCACTAAAGCCGACCCCAAACATCAGATAAAATGGGGTTAGCTTTCTGAATAGTGACTAAAGTAGCCTACAGATGAACTCCCTTATGAATTGTTAATAGTAACTGCATATATCCTCTGCATACTAGCTATATCCAATACAGTATGATATATCCACAGATGAGAGAACACAGACTGCAAGGCAAAAATAAGCAATTAAGGTCACCTCCTCTTATGTGCTTCATAAAACCTGTCCCAGTTAGTTTCTATAAACCCACATATTTGTTAAAAGAATTACAGGGCCATTTCTCTCCCCCGCCGCCCCCCTTTTTGGCTTTTCAAGATAGGGTTCTCTGTGTAGCCTTGGCTGTCCTGGAACTCACTCTGTAGACCAGGCTGGCCTCAAACTCAGAGATCCACTTGCCTCTGCCT
Source organism: Psammomys obesus (assembly GCF_907164565.1). Taxonomy (NCBI): domain Eukaryota; kingdom Metazoa; phylum Chordata; class Mammalia; order Rodentia; family Muridae; genus Psammomys; species Psammomys obesus. The sequence goes on along the minus strand of NW_026585895.1, from coordinate 1,417,121 downwards.
CCCAAATGGTGGGATGACAGACGTGTGGCACCACGCCTGGATTACAAGGCCATTTCTTAAGGTTATTTTTCATCCCCTTTTGGAGACAGGGTCCAAGTCCATCATCCTACTGCCTCAGCCCTAAGTAAGATCCCAGATGTGCACCACCATTCTCAGCTTTACTTTCCTAACGGAGGGCCTCGGCCTACCTCACTCTCTTTGCCACTACTATTACTCTCTATATCGTAACAGTAGTATTTGCTGATAGTCTGTTTGTGAAAGTGATATGCTCTTCACTAGTAAGGGCTTAACACATGCCCTGTTCAGTCCCCTGGTACCTGTTCATTGGTTGTGCGTCCCCTAGCCACCAGCACCACATGAAATCCTGTGAGGCCAGCTACAGGAATGAAAAATAAGCCAGCCACACACATCACTGCCATTCTGATTCCAAGTAGTCAAGGAAAAAAGAAAAATGTCACTTTGCTCTCCCCAGCTCTACTGTGACCACTTCTGCTTTAACTTTCCTGATTCAAGGACTTGACTTGTCCTCCCAACCCCATCCTACAAGCCAAAGGCCTTCAAGGATACGTGACAGCAGTGCGGACCTCTGAGAGTTCTTCCATGTGATAGAGGACATAAAGGAGGCCAAAGCCAAACACACCCATAATGTGGGCTGTCAGGGAAAGAAGGAAAAGGAAGAAATATCTGTAGTTCCTGCGACCGATACAGTTGTTCACCCACGGGCAGTGATGATCAAATTCCTAGGAGCAAAAAGAGACAGAATAAAAGCATCCCCAGAACATAGCACTAGGGTTGGCAGAGGCTGCCCCAGGCGAAGGCATCGGCCACCAAGCCTGACCACCTGGGTTCAATCCCTGGGACTCACATGCTAGAAAGAGACAACCAACCCCTGCTAGTGGCCCTCTAACATTCACATGTTTGCCAGGCACACCTATATACATACACACATGTACACACACACTCTCACATACACAAAAAGAAGACAAAAACCAAAATAACAAAAAAACAGTATTAGATCCCTTCTGTTGAAAAGAGGAACAAAATAATAAAACTTAAGTTTTACTTTTAGTAATTTATAATCATAATCATGTTCATCATTTAGTTACAAATTTTAAAGTTCTAAAAAAAATTACATTTACAATACTTAAAGCAGTTTCGATTCCTCTATGTTAACGGAAAGAATGACCTCCCAGAGGTTAGTCAAAGCCAAGTTCTCACGCTGATCTAAAGTTTGGCATGGTGCTACAAGTCTACAACTCCAATACTTAGGACACAGGAGAATGGCCACAAGTTTGAGGCCAACCTGGTCTATACACTATGTTCTAGGCCAGCCATGGCTAAGTATAATAAAGTCCTTGCTTTAAAATAAATAGATAGATAAATTCTATGGGACCAAAAAGGCAAATGTTGGCAAAACATTCAAGATTTATGAAAATAAAAATAAGACAACAAAGAATGATAGCTATGAAAACAGAACTAAACACAAGAACATGCTTTTTGTAGAAGAGATTAACACTAAGTAACCACAGGGTGGAAGGCTGAAGCTATGAATCCTGGGGTCAGAAAAGCTGTTGTTAAAGCTTCCCGGCGTAGTAACAGAGTTTGGTGCTGGCTCTCATGTGTGCTCCTCGAAATGCCATTTGATTCAGCTGGCCCGTGCACCTTTGGCAGCTTGACAGGGCTATGCTTCAGGAATCTACTCTACAGGCTACAAGGCTGGCTCAGTGACTAGAGTGTGCTGCTCCTGCAGGACCTGACATCAACTCACAGCACCACATCAGGTACTTTAGAAATGACCCAAATCAGGCTCTGGGAGGATCCTAACCTTTTGGCCTCCTTGGTCACTGGGACGTCATATGAAAACACCCACAAATACACATACACATAATTTAAAAAATGAATCTTTGATGAAAACAATTTACTCTAGGGGTGCAAAGATGGCCCCTGGGTCTGAGTCCAGCACCCATAGAGTGGCTCACAACCAACCATGGGAAACTCTAGTTCCAGGGGATCTAATGCCACCTTCTGGCCTCCTCAGGCAGGTATACTCAAAAATAGAAAAACAAAACTTTATTTAAAGTTTATTTTTAAAAAGAGAGTTGAAGAGATCTACAGGACTCAGGCTCCCTCCCCCACATGGATGCTCACAGATGTCTGTAACTCCATTTCCAGGGATCTGACTGACACCTGTTTCTGGCCTCCAGAATGCACACAGTGCCCAGGCAAAAGCATCCGTGTACATAAATAAAATGATAAAAACTGTGCTTACAAAGGAAACAGAGTGCACTCGACAGGACGGAAGCAGACAATGTGGGATGGACACCGAGGCTCACCTCCACGCAGTTGTCACAGACGCTGCAGTGGGAGCACCGGGGAGGGCGGTAGAAGCGGCAGGTGGCACACCACTTCATCCGCACCTGGATGCCCTTGATCTCCACTGTCTTGTAAAGGGGAGCGCGGAAGTCGTCTTCTTTGTCTTCGTCCTCTTCAGCTAGAGAAAAAAAGAACCTTTTAAAACAACTATGCCCAAACTACTGAGTACTAGGAAGACAGAATGTTTAAAACTCGAGTGTGCCATGAACGCAGTGTTTAACCCACTGGTGTGGGGCTACAGACAGCTGTGAGCTGTGAGTGCTGGAATTGAACTCAGGGTCTCTGCAGGGGTAATGTACACTCCTAACCACCGAGCTCTCTCTCTCTCTCTCTAGCCCCAAAACACAGTTTCTAAAGTCCTTCAACATAATGTTGTATTTTATAAATCACAGCTCACATCAGACTGCATGGCTAAAAATAAAAGTTTTCCCCTCATACAAGGAATAGCAAGAATACACATTCTTAATTAAAATATTTGTTATTTGTCATTATTCTGTGTGTGTAAGTGTGGGCAGAAGACAACTCTCAGGAATCAGTTCTCCCTTCACTGTGGGGTCAAGAAATTGAACGCATATTTATTTTCATTTTATGTACGTATGTTTGCCTGAAGTATATGCACCACATGGGAAGAGTGCCCCCATAGGCAGAATAGGGCATCAAATCCCCTGGAAGAAGAGTTATAGACTTGTGAGTAAGCATGTGAGTGATGGGAATAAAACCTGTGTCCTCTTTAAGACTAGCCTGTGTTCTTAGCCACTTAGCCATCTCTCCAGCACAATATAAATATTTCTTTGGGGTTTGTTTTTGTTTTTTTCAAGACAAGGTTTCCCTGTATAATAGCCCTGGCTGTCTTGGACCAGGCTAGCCTCGAACTCAGAAATCTTCCTGCCTCTGCCTCCCATATGCTGGGATTAAAGGCGCTCACCACCTCGCCCAGCCATAAATTCTTAAAAAAAAAAAAAAAAAAAGGAGTAATCTGTTAATGGATGCTGATACCCTTCCTTCCCCGGTCCCTACTTCCAGTGATGCTGCCTACAAGTGAATGCTAATTATCGTGTGAAAACACATTAATATCTTCTTTTATCTGTGTCTACATGCATATAAAAACTGAATGAAAATTTTATAGGGCTGGTGGAATAGTGCAGCCAATAAAGGAACTGGCTGTCATGCCTGACAGCCTGACTTTGGTTCCTGGGACTCATGAAGTGTAAGGAGAGAACCAACTCCATGTGTGCAAGGTGAACTACGACACACACATACAAAGTAACATATATATGCACACAGAAAACGGAAGTAGCCCTTTTCTGGCATGCAGACGGAATACTGTATATATAATAAATGAATTTAAAAAAAGTTTAAAAAATTAAGTAAATAAAAACAATTTTTTTAAAGTCTTTTTTTGACAGTTTCTCTGTGTAGCTCTAGCTGTCCTAGAACTCCCTCTGTAGACCAGAGTGGTCTCAAATTCATATTCCTCTGCCTCTGCCTCCATGAGTGCTGGGATTAAAGGCATGTACCACTGTACCCCCATGCAATTAACTGAAAATTAAAATTTACATTTAAGTAAAAATTATTTTTAAAAAACTCATGGTTTCTGCCTTTGAGAGGTTTACAGCCTAATGGGAAAGGGAGCCTGGGAACTATCAGCTGATACAGGTGATCGCCTCTCCATGTGCTACTGGACGCAGGTGAGGAAGCAGTTTGTTCTGCATTGGGAAGTAGGCTTTAAAAGAAAGGTACTGTGCTCAAGGAGGGCGCAATGGCACACACCTGTATTTCTAGTGCTCAGGGAGATGGAGGCAGGTGGATCTCTGTGAGTTCCAAGCCAGTCTCGACTACAAATGAGTCCAGAACTGCCAAGGCTACCCAGAGAAACCCTATCTCAAAAAAAAAAAAAAAAAAAAAAAAAGAAACCAAAGAAAAGGTGCTCAGAAAGTGACAGCAAATGCTGATTTTTTTTCCTTGGTCTACATAGTATGAATCTATCTTAAAAGATAATTTACCCACCAAAATACCTTTTCCCACAAAGAAATCTCTTGCTCCAAAAAGTAATAATACAGGCATTAAAAATGAAGTTTTCAGCCAGTCATGGGAACAAATACCTTTAATCCTAGAAGCAGTGGATCTCTTGTGCGCCACGCACAAGGTATTGGGTTCAATCCCCAGACTGGAAGAAATATATGCACATATAAAATGATGGTTTGTTTCTGATATATGGTCTTACTACATAGCCCTGGCTACACCGAAACTACATAAATCTGCCTGTCTCTGTCTCTGCAGACTGGGATGAAGTTGTGCAACCATGTCCAGCTCATACGCAAAAGCTTTCAGGGATGTAGTGCTGTTAAATAGGAGCTAAATACTGTAAATGATAAGGTGAAGGGTCAGAAATTCTAAGGCACCAAGCATTTGACTTACAAAAATTTCTGTGCTGAGATGACAGTGCATGGCTATGTTCAAGGGTTCTGGGGAAGTTGAAGTGGGACAGTTGTGTGAGCCCAGGTTTGAGGCTAGCGTAGGAGCAAAGGGAGATTCCATATATCCTTCTGTACTTGGCAATTTTAAAGTAATGACCTTAAAAATATCTTAAAAAGCCAGGCAGTAGGGCTGTCGGACTCTGTGGCCTGCTCTTTGATCACTTCCCCCTGGTATGTGTGGAGCAGCCTTACCAGGCCAAAGAGGAAGAGGATGCAGGCAGTCCTGATGAGACTTGATAGGCTTGGGTCAGATGGTAGGGGAGGAGAGAAGGACTCCCCTTTCTGAGAACTAGGGAAGAGGGAGGGAGGGTGGTACTGGGAGTTGACAAGGGAAGAGCTATGATTGGAACGTAAAGCGAATAAACCATAAAAATATAAACAAACAAACAAACAAACAAGCCAGGCAGTAGTGGTGCACACCTTTAATCCCAGCGTAGGAGGCAGAAGCAGACAGATGTTTTCAATCACCTTCTGATTGGTCAAAACAACAGCTAAACAGGCAATAGCAGGCCAGGAGAGGAAGAGACTGTGTGTGTGTGGTGGGAGGTGCAGGGAGGGGGGGGTTGCAGCTTCCCAGGACACAGATGTTCCCATGACACAGATGAAGAAGGAAGTGCCAGGGCAAGACTAAGAGGACAGATAATGGGCCGCGCATCTTCAAAGTAGGCCAGGCCAGAACTGCCAGGTTAGAATAGAGTATCTGCCCCGCTATAGGCCCAAAGCTATCATTAATACATATAAAGGTCTCCATTGTCATTATTTGGGAGCTAGCTCAAGCATAAAAAGCCTTGCATTTACATAATAGGCTACTAACTATCTGATGAATGAATGTTAATAACTCATTAAAAACATCTTTCCTTGGTTTTGGGGTACAAAGAGCCTTTTCTTACAGAAATCCCAAATGATCACTAACACTGAGGCAGGCTTTCAGAGCACAACAGCGTTCAGCAAAACCTCATCTCACTTGCTATCCCAAGTCTGATTAGAATATGATATCAGATGTGTGAGGTGTCATTAGTAACAATTTTTTGTCAGCTCATGGTCTCGCCATCTCTTCCTCCTGGTACTTCCTATTCTCATCCACTTTCCAAAGAAGAGCCTACTTCCTCTATGAGCAGGACTTCCAATACGCACTAGAAAGCATCCATTTCTCTGCAAATTTACTTTCAGCTTTTCCCATTCTATTTAGCTTCACATTCTTCTCTGACTCCATTTCCTCATGCTACCAACATGGTGGTCTTCTGTTTTGTAAAAGGTTTGCTTCTCCCTTAAAACAGCATACCATCCTCTACCTTCTTTGCTTAAAGACAAGAGGAAATCTAACACTTGCTGATTCTGCTTCCTCATTTTCCTTCAAACTGTAATTCAGCTCTATCTTTTTCTTATACACACATAAGTATACTTCTTGAACCACAATTACGATCAAGTTTTTGCCTGGTGATAGTGGCTCTCACCTGTAACTGCGGCACCCAGGAGGCTAATCCAGAACAAGGCCAGCCTGGGCTACAGAGGGAGACCCTGCCTAGAAAGTATCCTTTAAAGAATCAATTCTTAGTGACCAAAACAATGGAGATTTTGAGTCACTATACTACCAATAAGTCAGTCACTTCATGAATTCTCCTCGGCTTTCTCTTTCCTCTCTCCTCCTTCTTGTTCAATCCCTCTTCAATGGCTTTTTCCAATACGCACAATAAAAATGGCAGAACAGACCAGGTCTTAACTCATCTCTTTCCTAAGCTTACTCTACTTTCTCTAGAAAATCTTTACTCTTGCTGTTTCAAATACCATAGCTGCACACTCCTAAAACAAAGTATTTAACTCTCACATTCAATTGCCCACTGGGTACCAAGGAGTAGCTAAAAATTCATTATCTGGGTCTAAGAGAATAGCTCAATGGTAGAGTGTTTGTCTGGGCCTAGGCTCAATCCCTAGCACAGAAAAAAACAAAAGCAAATATACAGCCTATTCAGTTATAAAAAATCAGCATCCAAACCAGGTGGTGGTGGCACAAGCCTGTAATCCCAGCACTCAGGAGGCAGAGACAGAAGGATCTTTGTGATTTCAAGGACAGACTGCTCTACAGAATGAGCTCCAGGGCAGCCAGAGCTGTTACACAGCAAAACCCTGTCTTGAAAAACAAACAAAACAAAATTTATTTAATTTATCTCCCAAGTTATGAACCTTAAAACTACAACAATAAAACTCTCCTCTCCCATCTAAGTACCACAGAGGCCTAACCTTGCTCAGCTTCTGAGCTCAGACAAGATCAAGCATGTTCAGGGTTGGGTAGCAGCAGATTATTTTTCACTCTTTGCTCTACCCCATTAAGCTGTCATAATGATTCTGTTAAATCTACTTCTAAAAAAGCTGTAAATCTAGCCTTAAACTCAAATTTTTGCCAATGCCTATACACTGAAGATTTATTTTCTGTAAATTAAAGACCCCTTGGTATGAAAGAAAAAAAGCATAATGTATTTACCAGAAGCTTAATTGTTTAATTTAGCACATGGAAGTCCTTCACAGCTTGGCTCTGGGTTTCTTTTCTGTTCGGACCATAACACTACACTATATCCTCCAAGACTGATGACTTCACCATTCCAAAGGTACAAGTCTCTGTGTGCACTTCCTCAGCCTTCTGCTTGGTAAAGTCTTCTCACCATTCTTAGCAGTCCATTACCATTTCTCTGAGCAGATATAACTGCACCCAGGTCTAAGTTCTCAAAAGAACCTTACCCATACTTCCACTGTAGTTTGTACCTAACATCACTCAATCTACAAGCTCTAAATAAATTTCTGAATAAAAATCAAAGATTTGATCCAAAGAAGCAAACCAAAGCCACCTCCCATAATCAAGATGCTATTTACAGTTGGTAACTCTTGAGAAAGATAAAAAATTAATTTCTCCAATAGACTGACAGTAGGTATCAAGCCCAGGACCAATGGTAGTAATGAAACACAAAACAGACTCCAGTTTTATGTGTGTGTGCTTTTTGTTTTGATTTTCCTCTTTTTTTCCATAACGTTGGGTGAGTAGGGAAATGGGGGAGGACCTTGGAAAAGCCAAAGGATAAGAGTCTAATCAAACTATTAAAAAAACCTTAATAAAATTTAAATAATAAAAGGTTTGAACCAAAGTGAATCAAATAACTACTTATTGTGATATATTCCTGTAACAGTATCATAGAATCCTACAAGCCCAAAATCAACTGTTATGTGCCCAAATATTTTTAATGACAACTTACATGAAGCTTAAATGAAGAGTACAGAAAAATCTTACCTCGCGGGAAAATTCCTGGGTCCATAAACGTGGCCATGCTGAAATTGGCCAGCACAAAAAGAAACATAATTGCATTGTAGATGGGCACTGCAGGTGACACATTCAGGCTTAGTCCTGGACACCTGCAGAAAATAAAGAAAATGAAGACAGCCTCAAACACGTTGGGCAGAGAGACTCAGCCTCTGAGTCACACATGTAATTCTTAGGTGGTTTACCTCAGGCATCCCAAATTACCTTTATCCTTCCCATCAGTAGCCAAGTGTCCCATGAAATAATCTCTCCTGTGTTAAGTCCCTACATCAAGGTCTTGTTCTTCAGAACCTGCATAGCTTTACAATATGACTTATCTCCTTATAAACCAGACACAAGAACTAGGGATTGACTGTGTCTGAGCATCAGCTACACTCCTGTTTGGCGCAACCTAAGGGTTCTGGATCCATGTCCCACTGACCTGCACAACAGCCCGGGCAAGCACATGGACACTGCCTGCCTCTTCCATCTCCACAGTTAGCTCTGACCCAATCTCCACTGCCTTAGGTTTCTCCACTGTCACCTATCTAGAGGCGAATTTTCATTTGTTTGTTTGTTTATTTGTCTGTTTTCAGACATGGTTTCTCTGTGCAGTCTTTGCTGTCCTGGACTCCCTTGGTAGACCAGGCTGGCTCAGAGTTCCACCTGCTTCTGCTCCCCAGAGTGCTGGGATCACAGGTATGGGCCACCACAACCAGCTTAGAAGGTAATTCTAATGGTTGATAACTGAAAACAATAACAATACGGGTGTGGTAGTGCACACCTTTGTTCCTGGGGCGGGGGGGGGGGGGGCCGTCTCTGTGAGTGGATCTCTGAGTTTAAGGCCAGCCCCGATCTACAGAGACAGAGAGTTCCCGGACAGCAAGAGCAACACAGAGAAAACTTGTCTCAAAAAGACAAAATAACACAGACAAGAATGTACATTAGAACACAGAAATTAAGCAAGGCACAGGAGTGCACACCTGAAACACCAACACTTGGCATGAAGAAAGTACAATTGCAGTTCAAGATCCATGTGGCCTATAGCAGAAACAGTGTTCACTCTGGCAGCACATATACTAAAGTTAGAATAATTTAGATTATCATGGCCTCTATGCAAGAAAAGCATGCAAATTTGTGAAGCACTCTATACAAAATAAAGGACAAAGGACTGGATTTCTCCTGACATCTGAAGATGGAGTCAAGAACAAGAGAAAAAAGTAGCCAACTACAGATCAAAGAAATCTAACCCCTACAGGGGGGAACTGACCACACATATCCAGCATTCACAGAACTCAAATAATGAGGGGTGCTTTAGGTATCTTTGACAAGAAAGAGAAAAGTGTGCTACTCTAAGTCTGAGTTCAGATTCTTTCAGAACCATACTCTGAATATAGATCGGCTGTCTTGACTTTTCAGGAGTTCACACTTCTGTGTGAACCTCTTCTCCCACCTCAGAGAGAACTTCCTACTCACTACAAGACAGTGGCTAAATACCCTAATCTGCCTCGTGGTTGAGAACTTAATCTCTAGATTCAGGACAGCATCTGCCCTTGTCCCTTTTACCCGGACAGTCAGAAGACAGGAAGAGTTTAATGACGGAAAAACAAACTAGGATAATAAGACAACATTCTAGTCTGAAATACAAGAGCCAAGAAAGATGCTCAGTTCCCACTAAAACAAACAAACAAACAAAAAACCACAATTCTAAATAGTGAGCCAGGACAATTTAGAAGCAGTGGGCTTCTTAGTAAGATTTAAATAAACCAATGAGACACAAATCTTTATCACCGCTATCCAGTTTTTCAAATTCAGCCAACCATTTAAAAATTTAAATACTATTTATGAGTCAGGCTTTGCAGACAGTAAACATCAATAAATTCATTGCTTCTTTTTCTTGGGAATCAAAATAATAAAGACAGATGTCAAAGTGACAACAGCCCTCAGTCAATTTCACACTAGTATCACAGAGACCTATAGAGTGTGCTTCTCTGTACAGCTCTGGAGTAAAACTTAAGAAGGAAGAGTCCCTGCTGAGCCCTACTGGAAGTCTCACTCCCTAGGTTTCTTAGGAGGGAAAGAGAGAAACTGCAAACCAGTCATCCAGGTCAGAGCCCCTCCCTAGTACTTAGCTGTCCCTTCAATTTCCGCCTGAGGAAGAAGAGAAAGGGTGACTCACTTCACTCCTACAGCCTGGGAAGATAATTACAAGGAAGACTAAATTAAATCTTAAGAGCACTGAGGTGCTGTGATTAAAAGTTCTTAGAACTGGTCACTGCAGCCCCTCACTCAGCATCCAATCTGGGTCTTTCTTCTTCTCCTTTCCTCCCACCTCACCTGTTTTGATTTGTGTTTGAAAGAAGGCCTCAGGCCTGTTCATGCCACCTATTCCACCCTGGAATACCCTCACCCTACGGAACTCCTCAGGAGGCCTGCTTTAGCCTCCTGAGTGATAGTATTACAGGCTGTGCCACCACACCTGGCTCTACTCTTCATCTTTTAGATCCCACCTTTTCTTCAGTTTCCAAACAAAATAAATCATCCAATTCCTTTACCTCCAAACCTCTCAGTACATCTCAGTGAGTGTATAATTGTGGAACTGAGTCTATCTACTGTCAAAATAAAGACTGTCCCCAGTGACAGAATGTCTAAGTGATTCAATAATTTACCGTCATGAACAGTATCTCCTATATTTAGATTCACTACTTCTAGATGAAGGAATAACCAGCCTCAACAGCCTGTTTAAGCCATACCCTATATTCCATTTGTCTTGAGGAAAGTCTTTCTATGCTTCAGCACTCTGCCAGATTCCAAGATGACCACAGCAAGTGGCCTGTTTGAATTAGTTGCCTTGATGGAGAAAGATGCAGCTAGAGCTAAGCAGAGAAGTTAGGACTTGTCCTTGGCTCTGTAAGTGATAATCACAGAGCACAAGAGAAGTTTAGGGAGTGGCTGCAGCTCAGAAGACTGACTCACTGATGGGATTCCCAGACATACACCACCCCAGGTAGAACAGGTTCTTCTGCCCACCCATTCATTATGCCTATTTTCAATGCCAAGTACAAGGGATGTGGGGGTTTCAATATACACTCTCCTGAAATCCTGCTACCTAGCATTTCTAACCCTTTCTACTACTTGAAAGAAAAAAAAAGTTAAATTCCTAGAAAGAAAAAAGTTAAGTTTTAGTTTCTAATCCTGTCTCAGTTCACAAGAAAGTCTTACACTTGCTACTTTAGTTGTACAATACACACATGAAAATGAAGGAGAATGTCTGAAAAGATGCTAAAATTCTTTTTTGGGAGTGAAGGGAGGTTTGAGCAAGGTCCTCACTATGGGGCCAGGCTGTTCTCTTACTCAAGAGACGAGCTCGACTGCCTTCCAAATGCTGAGATAAAGGCATGTGCCATGCTTTGTCTCTAGAATTCTTCTTAAAGCAGCATGTATAATACTGAGGATTCACTTGACAGAAGACCCAGAACATCACCACTGTCGTCAGTTTCTATCCAGCTCTTTCATCCTTGACCCACTCCCTATGTGAGATGCTAATTCAGGGATACTTAAACCCGAGGCAAGAAGCTCCTGAAGAACAGGCCCACACTCTCCACCCACTCCTAGCACACTACCTGAGCATCTGTTTAGTGTTTCCTGATGAGAAGGCTGAAATGGAGACCCCATTTCCAGCCTAGAATTTCATCAAGGAATGCTTTCTTCAAGATCCCATGGGGAAAAAAAAAAAAAACAAAAAACAATTTGTCCTCTGAGAGGTTCATATGTTTCATTTTTGTACTTCTAAACCCTGTAATTCCTATCAAGCGAGCCACGTATGCTGCAGGACCTGGGCACTTATTCCTGGATGAGGAAAAGCCCGTGGAAAGGAAAGGAGCAACCAGGGCTCAATTAATGCCCCAGATCATGCGGTTGTTCCCACTCAAACCAGGTGCTAACACCTCCACAGGTATGACAGGGGGAAAAAAGAAAAGTCAGAAGTTGCCCAACTCTGTAGATTGAAAGGTTGGAATAGAGCTGAGGTAGACTCACAAAGAAAGCAGACTGCACCACAGATAGGACCCTGGAAAGACCATCTGGATTACTAAATGCTCTCTATTCTACCGAAAACACGATCTCCCTACCTCTTACTCCCCAACCTCAGAAATGAAAATTTGAGACTCTGTTATTATAGAACACTTTAGAGAAGATCAATTTAATGATTCCCAACGATGCTGTCAGGAGCTCTCAGGTCTCAGGCAGCCTGGGAAGGTAAAAAGGGAAACCCCAACTAGCTGGACTTGTATAAATTAGCCTCATTTGAACTGCAGCATTCCCAATTTTTAATTTATGTACTGAGATTCCATGTAAGAAGCCATCCAGAAGAGTTCACAAGGCTGAAATAAACCGATCCAGTTCAACATCTTCTTGATAGTAAGAAAGGAAGAACTGAAGTCCAGAAACATTAACGAAGTGCCAAACTAGGTCTCCTGCCCTCCAGAGCCAGGCATGGTGACACTTATCTTTAATCCCAATACTGAGGAGGCAAAGGCAGGCAGATCTCTACGAATCTGACGTCAGCCTGGTACAGACAACGAGTTCCAAACTAACCAGGGTTACACGGTGAGACTCTGTCTTAAACAAAAAGTAGCCAGAGGTGGAAATAAAGGCACACACCTTTATTTCCATCATTCTTTGAGAGAGAGGCAGGTGGAGCTGAGTTCAAGGCCAGACTAGTCTATAGATCCAGTTCCAGGACAGCCATGGTTGCACAGAGAAACCTTGTCTTAAAAAATAAACAACAAAAACTATTAAACTACCAAAGATGGGACCCAGAAGCAAATTCTATTAAACTAACCAGGAAAGGGTGTGTTTACTTAAGCAGATACTCTCCTCCCCAAACAGTGGAGAGAGAAATGAATTAAGACAGAATGCTCACCATTCCTGTCAGGCTTTAGTCCTGAACAAATGAATCCAATGAGGAGGAGGATCAGCTCTAGGGAGAAGAACCTCAACTACTCTTTGCAGACTTCACTGGGGCAGAAAAGTGTCATTATTTCTTTGATGACCAGACCTAACTGGTAATTTCTGTTCATAGCTTTCCCTACTTAACAAAGAAGCATGGAGGGTAAATTGTTCCTAATGAGTTGAAGCCTACATACCTCTACTAATTACGTCTGCCAGCTGAAAGAAACTCTTCCTCCTGCTCCCCATCCTCTGGGTCCCAAAGTAATTACCACCTGGGACCTAGACTGATGTAAGAGCCACTTGTAACCTGCTGAGAAGAACAGGAGATTGACAGAGCACTTACAGACTTATGGCCCCACATAGATGTGGGTTCAAAAAGAGCCTTCTTGATCTCTCCATTTCAAATTCTTTTCATGTGGCACCCAGTTTTAAACAGTGTTTTCCAAGGAACCGACCCTCAAAGAGGGAGACAGCAGAATGCACAAAAGAACCATTCTTGAGAACAGTGGTGCCTCAGCCCAGAAGTATGCTTATTTAGGAGATGCTTCAGTCAGAAAAGAGACTCTCAGAAGTAGCAAGAGCTAGATGATGGCGATAGCGATGGCTCCGTTGTTAAGGGCACTGTTGTTCTTCCACATGACCAAAGTTTAATTCCCACTGTCCACATGGCACTCATACAACCTCCTACAACTCCAGTTCCAAGGTACCCAGGCCACTTTCTGGCCTGGCTTCTGAGGGCACCAAAACAAAAACAAAACACAGCTAAGTGATAAAGCGCTATCAACAAAGTGCTTATGTCCACAGGGTGGACAAGTGAGACTTTGGTAAGAAAGGGAAGCCCAGACATTGATCCTGTGGAAACTAATGATGGAGGATTTTCACCTGTGATTTTAGGCAATTCCAAACAATTCCAAATAATCCAAATTCCAAATAATCAATAACATCCTCCATTTTCTCCCACACTAAAGGTGTAGTTTAGTGTTAAAAATACCTAGCATACACAAGGCCCTAGAGTCAATCCCTAGCACCACGAAAACAAAGCACTTTTGCGGCAGCTGCTATAACAAGAGGGACCCTACTCAACTAGCAGCAAAAAAAAGAAGAAGTAGGCTAAATCGCTTCAACTGTCAGTAAGACAGTGCCTGTCAGGACAATTCTTTCTAGGCAAACTGGTATAACAAGCCAAGCGCTTCCAGATTAACAAATTAAAATGAGAATTTTGCATGTGAGATCGCAACAATTTGAGAGAGAGAGAGAGAGAGAGAGAGGAGGAAAACAAACAAACAAACAAACAAAAAAACCCTTACTCCCCTGAACACTTATCTAGAAGAGCTTGACTCCCAAAGGGAAACAGACATTCCCATCAGGCAGGCTAAGGTATTAACCTGATCCGGTTACATAGCTCTCCTGATCCAGCACAACTGCCACTAAAACACAAAGATAGAAAGGTCCCTTGGTTAAATTTTTTATTTTGCTTATGCCAAAAACAGCAAAATTCAAAACATGTCTAAAGAAGCACACCATCTTTTGCTACTCAGCATATCAAGAGCAGAAGATGAGCTACAGGTGAAAAGATAACGAAGAATGAAGATCTTGGTTCCCTGATCACTCCAAGAGGTGCAACTGGAATGCTTCCTCAACAGCTCAACAGTATAAAGCCCAGAAGGATGGTACAGACTCATAAACTGCTAACAGAAAAGATACTAGGTGGCCACAGGTGGGACAGGAGAAAGGGAAAATTCATAATCTCCCCCAGTAAGACAAGTGCATGAACAAAGTCTTAAGATCCTAACTAGGATGGCTACAGACCCTAGATTGTAAGAAACGTATCTTTGAAAGCCATCTACCTTCCCCATTAGAACTAATGAACACAAGAACTCCCCCTCTTCTTAGTAGGAACTAACACAAATGACTCTACTAGCATTTTCTTCCTAAATAAAGCTCGTTCTTTCTGAGGAGCCTTTACTTCTCCAGACCTTAGCTCTTACAGTATAAAGAAAGCATCTGGGTAACACTAAAAACCAAAACTGTCTCATTAGTATATCTTAAACCAATTCTCACAGTGCTCAGAAACTAATACAAGAGGCTCATGAATTTAAGGTCAGCCTGGGCTATATAGCAAGATCCTGTCTAAAAATTCTCAAATCTTGAAAGCAGTTCTGGCAGAGCAAGGTAAAATTAAGGGATAAGATCTAAGAATTCAGGGGGCAGAGGGAAGATTGACACAGATTTGAGGCAGCCTGGTCTACTTAGGCAATTCCAGGCCAGCACAGACAACATAGTGACACTGTCTCAAAAAGGAAAAGACGGCGACTGTGGCAGCAGCCACGCTTCTCAGGTTCACAATCTCTATACCCTGTATGCCAGACATCCGAGTGTGACTGATTGCTACTTGAACAGACTTAAGTCAGCACGACCTGGTGGTACAAGCCTTTGCTCTCAGCATTTGAGAGGCAGAGGCAGGAGGATCTCTGTGAGTTCATGGCCAGCCTTGTCTACAAAGCAAGTTCTAGGACAGGCAGAACTCTACAGAGATCGTGTCTCAAACAAACAAACAAACAAACAATGCAGTAAGATTTAATTCTATTCTAGTTGCCTTCCTCTAGTTTAAGTTCTTCAAGCCTCTCTGTTTTCCTACTTCCTTCCTAGTTTAGTATCACCTGTGATGGAACTAGATAGGAAAACATGAAGAAATCTATGATTCCCAATGACAGGAAGCAGAGGAAAGTAGAAACAGCATCAGAGTAAGGACAGGCATCTATTTGGCCTTCCAAATAACTAATGAAACTGAAGAAATAGTCTTCATTTCCCATGGACCCTCCCACCCTCAAATGCTTCTGGGGAGAAAACTCACGTAAAGGCAAAGAAGAGTGTTGTAGCTCCCACTAGAAATATGGCGGCTGCTGAGACCGGTACATACTTGCTGGGTTTGAACCTCTTTCCAGACTCTGCGGGCATGTTGGAGCTCTGATGAATGATGTGCCCTGCCGCATAGCCCAGGCCCACGCAGCGGCAGAACAGACAAGAAAATGGGATGAGGGAAACAGAGAGGAAAGAAACTGGAGAAAACAGAAAATGTAAAATTATCACCCTTCCCCCTCCCAAATAAAAATGAAGGTCAAAAGATCTCAGATGAAGGAAAGCACATGGGAGGGGGAAAGGTGATTTCAATTGATTAACAACCACCTCCGCAGAACAAAGTAGAAAAGGAGATTAAGAAATACAACTTGTACAATTTAAAACTTGCAGACAAATAGGCTGCACGCTTGCAAACAGTTGCGGGTGGAAAGCATGGAGAGTCAGGCAGAGCAAGGTATAGCTCATGGATGAAGGCAGGTCTTCAAATGGAGAAGAGTGTCAGGGAAAGGCCCTCCACAACAGCACACTTCCAAAAATATGAGCAGCACCTAAAAGGTGTGCCCTGGGTTTCTAGCTTAATCCAAGAAGGAACGTGGGGTCTCTTCCAGCTTTAAAAAGAAGCCGATTTTGTTTTTTAAACTACAGTCCTTGTCGCTTTTCGGCAGCCTTCTCAATGCCACCACTCTCACACCTTGACTTCACCAGGGCTAGTCATCTGGCAATGGTGATTTAATTTTATTTATTTCTCCTTGATGGCCAAAGTTGGACAACAGCTGTTCCGAGTTGAGTTGTAAATCCTTTTCTTTGAAGGGGGAGAAAAAACAGACAGCAGTACTGTCCGTTTCAATCTCTTCTTGTTATTCCCAAGTCCTTTAAGGACTCCATTTCCCATAGAGTTCATGAAAAACCAAAAGGAAATTTAAAATCCTTGAAGCCATGTCCTTTCCAATAAGCAGAATAAGATGGAGTCAGGTTCAGCTGATAACAGTTTAAAACATTACTGTAGGTAAGTAAAGTTCCAAAGATGTCCCTGTTTCCAGGTTGGTCAATGTCTCTGATCTTTTGTCTTCAATCGTGGGCTTCCTGAATGTAGAGTTCAAGTGGGATACAGTCCTTTACCTGGAGAAAATCAAATATCTTTTATCAAAAAAAAAAAAAAATTCTTTCATATTTCTTAATAACACGGCTAAAACCACACAGGCCACTGTTAAAAGTTGTCTTTTGAAAGAAAGAGTATTTTCTACTTATGTGGGAATAAACTCTAAATGGAGAAGAAAATACATTCAGAGTCCTTTACCTTTTTAAGGGCTACTCTGATCGAAAGGAGGAGAACCTAGTCTTATCTGACCTAAGGTCATCCAAGGACTAGCTTTTATAAGCCCATCTCTCTAGACAAAAGTACAGTAACACATAGCAACAATACAAAAATCTAAAAACAAACAAGGACACAAAAGTGAATCAAGAGCACTACAGATTTCTCTTTGGACAAAGAGAATATTTATTCCTACATTGAGGAAAGGACGCTTAAAAATAGGACAGCAATTATCATTTTCTTTTTCTGTGTCTCTTTCTATGCCTATGGCTTTTAGCTACAACACCAGAGAGGCACAAATTCAATTTTTGGCCCTTTGGAATCATCTATTAAGGGTCCCAGGCAAGAAACAATCTTGCCCCAAAAGGTTATGAGAAATGAGTCCAACAAAGAGATTGATCCTTTTCTTCCATATTCAGGATTTTTAATTCCTAGCACTGGCCTATTAGTAGGTAAACTAAGCTCCCCTAATCCAGCATGATTAGAGGAGCGATTATTCCTGTTGGTCACAGTAACAAAACAACACGAGCACCTTAATTCTCTGGGTGCTTCTCATCTGGTGATCTCAAAGCACTTTACTCACATTAGGTACTGTCAGAGTCCCTTACCCTAGCTTGTAAAATTGAAGGCTAGGGAAGGCCTGAGGCCATTCCACTGAATCACTTGGGTAGCCAGGCTCAGAGCTCAAGAGTCTAACTGCTGACACAGACCCTTCCTACCACACTACATGCCTAATGATAACTTACCATCTACAGACCAAGATTACTCCTTACGTTAGAATTTTAAATGAAAGCAGCGCTATTCCCCACTATTTGATACCAATAAAAAAACATCGAAAGATCCAGACAATGAAATACAAACGTGTCCTGGAATTTATCACTTCTTTTCTTAACTAAGACATAGAAGGCAAAGGAGCCAGTTACCGTCACCACTCAGTCATGGTGGTGAACGCCTTTAATCTCAGCAGAGGCAGGTGGATCTCCAAGCCACCCTGCCATGCATTGCTTCCAGGCCAGCCGGGCTACATAGTGAGACTTTGACTCAAAAGGAAAACAAAACAAAACCACAATGAAGACCCAAAGATTGCAGTAAGTTTTTAAGGTCCTAAAAGCCAGATCCTATTCAGTCCTGATTTTATGATTATTTTTGTTTTCTAAATTAGGGCCTATATCTTTTTGTTTGTTTTTTCGAGACAGGATTTCTCTGTGTAGCCTTGGCTCTCTTGGAACTCACTCTGTAGACCAGGCTGGCCTCAAACTCAGAGATCTGCCTGCCTCTGTCTCCGTGGAGTGCTGGGATTAAAGGCGTGTGCCACTATCATCAACTGGAACCAGCACATTTCTTGCTATGTAGACAGTACAGCAGATGTTTTCCTCAAAACTCCAAAGATTAAAGGACGAAAATTACTTAAACAGCCTGGTGCTGGTGGTGCACGCCTTTAATCCCAGCACTCCAGAGGCAGAGGCAGGCGCATCTCTGTGAGGTCAGCCTGGTCTACAGAGTGAACTCCAGGACAGTCAAAGCTACACTGAGAAACCGTCTTAAGAAAACAAAAAAGAAAGAAAATTACTTAAATATTACAGAGTTAATCAGCTTGAATCCTATACTATTGCAATCACATTTACTACAGAATAAAAGCCACACAGATTAATACTGCCATGGTACAGCCGACATTGAAGGCCATGCAATTTTGGAACCACATACTGAGAAATAAATGAGCCCATCATTTGAAATGTTAGGATATCTATTAGAAGGGACAATATAAAATAATTTATTAGGTATAAATAACAATACCAAGTCCCAGCAAAGGAATGTGGTACAGAAAGATAAGGGGTGAAACCAGAAGGGTGAGTATGGTTCATCAGTCACACTCTGGTGGATCCACACCGGTATCACCAAAGTGCACAAGAATGTGTATGACACATGCTGACAGATGGGAGGAATCACGGTGTGAGAACATGTATGTATAAAACAAACAATACAGAGCCAGGTGTGGCAGCCCTCGCCTTTAATCCCAACACCTGAGAGGCAGAAGCTGACAGACCTCTGTGAGTTAGAGGCCAGCTAGGTCTACAAAGTGTGTTCCAAGACAGCCAAGGCTAGAGAGATCCTGTCTCAAAACAACAAAAAACCTTACAAAGCCAACAATTCAGGATATGTAGTTTGAAGGCTTTAAAGGTTTAATACCAGCAGTTCCTTAGGAGCAATGCCACAGACAGCACATGTATTATTTGTTAAAGTAACTAAGCTCTATAGCACAGTAAACTTGAATATACAGTAATGGAGATGCCATACAGAATAACGCACACAGCTATGAGAAAAGACCCATGCCGAAGTTTAAGGAGTGTTTTTGTTGTTGTTTTTCCCTTCAGAGACAGAGGTAGGTATCCTCTGTCTCTGTCAACAGAATTCTTACCAACGTTAGGTGAATTTCTGTGTGATGACCACCAGAGAGATCTGATAGCAAGCAGGCGCACACTGGGATAAAAGGATGGAGATCCACACCTAAGATTATCCCGGACCCGATGGCAATAACCAGGAAGTTAATCCAAGACGACAAGAAAGGCAATGTAACATGTATCTGATTCTCCCGACTCCTTCTAATAACTTTAGTCACTTTCTTGTTTGTCATTTCAGCGGTTTCATTGGGCCAACTGAGGAGCTTTACTCCTCCCCAGGAACAGACTCCTGGAGATAAAATATCGTCCAACACAGTCAAGCTCCACTTATAAAAAGTACAAAGTACTGACGGCATGGAGCACCTGGCTGGTGGGGGTAGGGAGAAGCGGCAGTCGGAGGGGAGAAAGAACAGGTAGCCACAGGACGAGGCTCTGGCCAACCTAAGGACCAGCGGAGCGCAGGGCGAGGGGCCTGAGCCGCGGAGCCGCGGAAGGGGAACAGGACCGAGCTCCGGGCAGCGGCCGGAGCTGCCCAGCCCCTGGGCCACAAACCACGGAACCCACCGCGCGCAGGGCCCGCCGGAGCCGAGAATCGTGGGCCGGGGGCGGAAGGGGCGGCGGCTCCGCGCCCGGGCGGCCGGGCACCAACCGGCCCCGCGCCCCGGAGGCCGCGGCTCCCGGACCCTGCGGCCGCCCGTTTCGGGGCCCGCGGAGCCCGGCGAGGGGTAGGGCCTCACCTCCGCCCCTCCGCGGTCCCCCCTTCCCTAGAGGTCACTCTCCCCTCCCACCTCGCCCGCCCGGCACTTCCGGTTCCGCAGGGGCCAGCGTCTCCGGGACTCACCCGCGGCGCGGTGCCCGTGGCCGCCACCGTCGTCGCCGCCGCCGCCTCCCAGCG
>NW_026585895.1:1344710-1396167 GCF_907164565.1 Psammomys obesus | reverse complement strand
CGGCCCTCAGCCCCGGCTCGGTCGGCCTCGCGGCGCTCCCATTGGCTCCCGGGCGCGGGCGCGGGCGACGTCTCTCGCGGGGCGCGTTCTTCTCATTCATGCGGCTCGGGCCGCCCAGCCCGCCCCCGCTCACGCTTCCATTCAGCCCCCGCTCCCTCCCCCACGCCGCTCCGGCGCGTGCGCGCCACCGCGGGCGACCGCGGCGACCTCGCCTTCTGATTGGCTGCGGGGACGCGGCGCCGCCGACACGTCGTGACGCGGGAGCGCGCGCGCCCGGCCGCCGCGTCCGGCGGAGGGGGCGTGGCGAGGCGCGCAGGGCTGGGAACGGGGGCTGCGCAGGCGCGGTCCTTCTCGCCCGCTGTCCGCCGTCCCGCCTGGCCTGGACTGTATTCGAGGAAAACTCGTAGGGACGCAAAGCCCCCGCGCGTACCGGAAGCACTCGGAGGACCGCAGCCGTCCCTGTTTAGCTCACCGACCTCCTCCGAGTTAGCGTGGTGCGGGCCTGACGAGCGTCCACGGCAGCCAATCGCCGGCAGGCCGCGCCTCCTCCCTCCCTCCCTCGTCACTCATTGGTCAATGTGTGAGCCTAGGTAGGGCAGCCCCTCTTTTCTTTTTTTTTTTTTAAGGAGTGAAACTTTATTTATAACGCTTGTTGGCCAAGTCTTCACCGGGTAAATGCTCGGCGCCCGGAGGAGTTCCTGAGGGGTGCGACGGCCTGGGCTGGCTCGCCCGGGCGGGAGGCGAGGGTTGGGCCGAGGGCTGGGTTAGATGACGGGGCGCGGCTGCCAGCCCTGCGGCCGTCGTGCCCGGCGACGGAGCGCAGCCCTGGGGGTGCTCCACACCTCCACAGCTACCCAGGGAATGGGCGCCTTGACCTCACCCACTTTGAGAAAACAGGCTGGAGACAAAGCCTTCTAGAATAGCTCCTGTCCCTGGCGAGCTGCTGGCCAACTCTCCGTAGATCGCGGCACTACATTTTGCCCTAATTAGCCCTGACAGCTGTGGACCCGGTAGCTGTGCCACACAGAGCCCTGCTCTCGCAGCGCCAGGCCCGCTCGCCTCTGCAAAGCAGCTCTGTTACATAACAGCCCTTCAGAAAGGTGTCCCACCTGCCGCTTTCCCCAAGCCAAGGCTGTCATGTGTCCAGTGTGATTTCCAAGCCCTGGCCTTGTCGCCCCCACCCCCGGCTTGACTTCAATGTTGCTGACTTAACTTTGACACTTCAGTCTTGGGCAGCAAGCTAATGCAAAAATCTACCTTCTGTTCCTTGGAGTCTAGTCTATTTCCTTCCCTGATGTGGCATATTTTATCATTTGTACTTCGTTTTTACTACTAGCTTCAATGCAGCATGCAACTCATTCGAGTTTTTTTTTTTAAAGATTTATTTATTATGTATACAATGTGTATTTGCATGTACACCTGCACGCCAGAACAGAGCACCAGATCTCATTTTAGATGGTTGTGAGCCACCATGTGGGTGCTGGGAATTGAACTCAGGACCTCTGGAAGAACAGCCAATGCTCTTAACCTCTGACCCATCTCTCCAGCCCCCATTCGAGTGTTTACTGACTATTTAAACAAAAATCTTAAACTAGTTGGGTGTGGTGGTGGCGCCTTTAATCCCAGCACTTGGGAGGCAGAGGCAGGTGGATCTCTGAGTTCAAGGCCAGCCTGGTTTACAGAAAAAGTTGCAGGACAGCCAGGGCTACACAGAGAAACCCTGTGGGGGAGGGGGAATGAAAAATAATTTTAAGGCATTAGATGGAGGTACAATATTTACCCTACCAAGTATAGTCTACCTACAAAATGTTTCCTTATGAGTCAAATTTCATTTCTCCAGGATTTTAAATCTTTACTTTCTGCACTTCACAAGTTAAGCATTTTTTTTTTTTAATTTTCCTACTTTTTAAATAGGAAATTTATTTGTCTGTGAGAGAGAAAGAGAGACAGAGGGAGAGGGAAAAGGAGGAGGGGCACAGGCAGAGTTTCAGAAAACTTTCATGCGTTGGTTCTTGCCTCTCCTGGCTTCCAGATATGGAGCTCAAGTTGTCAGGCATGCCCAGCAAGCACTTTCACCCACTGCCCGTCCTGCCAGCCCTAATTTTCTACTAAGAACCTGTGCGAGCAGTCATGTCTCTTGGGCAGACCATAGGAAACGGAAAAAGCATGCCACCCTGCAGACAGAGATTCTGAACACTCAGGGTCACTAGGGACATTAGACTACCGGATTGTCAGCCAGTTTTAGCAGGATGAGCACTAGCAGAGGCAAGCACTGTCCCAAGATTAACAAAGATGCCATTTTCCTTTCCTTAGGATCACAAAATGGGTACCCCAGAAAAAATATGATAGGATATAACTTCTTAAAAATAGTGCAGAGTAAAACAATATATTATCCAGATCATCATACTTGAAATAAGTTACTTTGACATATTTATCAAGTAATAAATACTTGATGCTTTCTCTAGTATCACTTATCTGTCAAATTCTCTGCGCTTGAAGGAAGAGTCTTCCCCTCTGTTCTCTGGCTCCTATTCCCCTTACTGCATTTTTTCCTAGGTCTTTCTTCTTGCTATTTTGTGAGGTGGTAAAGGCACACACATACCACAAAATACATGTGAAGGTCAGAGGACAAGTGTGGGAGTCAGTTTTCTCCAGACCATCAGCTTTGGCAACAAGTGCCTTGACTTCCAAGGCCTCTTGCTAGCTTCCACCCTACCCTCTCAACAATGCTTCTTCAAAGACGAGTCTGCACCCTGCCTCCTCAGCTTACAGTACCTCTAAAGTCTATTTCAGTGGGGCTTGAATCCTCATGGCTCCAAACCTACACTTTTCAAGAACAGTTTTGATACACACCAATGGGATCCAGAGTGAAGTCTTGTTAGTGCCCATTATACTTTGAATCCTGCTCCCATCTCCCACCACTGCATTTTTACTTTATTTTTTTATTATTTTTTGCAGTGCTGAGAAAGGAATCTAATGCCTGTTGAGCAAAAGCTGTACCACTAGAACTACATCCCAAACCCATTTGGCCTTTAAATTCCATCCTTTGTTTCCTTATTTCCATTCTCACAGTACCTACATTACTAAATGCTGAAACCCCTTTCAGTATTTAAAAGTCAATGGCTGTCATGACCTTTCAGCCCTAACCTGTTCTAGGGCTCCAGATGCTGTCTCTGCTAAACCTCCAAAGGGATGAGCACCGGCTCAGACTTCAAAAACACCCAAACTAGCTTGCTGGTCTCTTAATCCTTTACTTTCCCAGGAGAGCTAAGGTAGGAGAGTCTCAGTTGAAAACCAGCTTGGGCTATACAGTGAGACCCTGTCAAAATAAATAATATAGCTCAACACACACATATATAAACAATATATATGACTAATACAGGTGAGAGAGCTCAAGATGGCAGGTAAACAAAGGTGCTTGGCTCTACAGCCTAGTGACCTGAACTCCATCCTCAAAACCCACATAAAGGTGAAGAGGAATGACCCCAATCCTCTTACCCCGACACATGTGCTGTGGCAAGCATTCCCCACACATACATCATACACAGAGATACTCACATAAAAAAAATTAACAAAAATTTGAGGGGCTGGAGAAATGGCTCAGCAGTTTAAAGCATTGGCTGTCCCTTCTAGAGAACCCAGGTTCGGTTACCAATGACCACATAGCAATTCACAATCATCTTTAACTGCATTTCTAGGGGATCCTACATACATGAGGGCAAAACAGCAATGCACATAAAATAAGAATAAAATTATTTTTAAAATTATTTTTTTAAATGTTTTAAAAAGCAGACAATGGTGGTTTAATCCGTTAATCCTAGCACTCAGGAGGCAGAGGCAGGCAGAGCTCTGTAAGTTAAGGCCAGCCTGGTCTACAGAGTGACTTCCAGGACAGCCAGGGCTAAAACAGAGAAACCCTGTCTCAGACAGTAGCCCGGAGCAGTTGTTCACACCTGTAACCCCAGCATTCTGGGAGGCAGAGGCAGGTGGATCTCTTTTGAGTTCGAGGCCAGCCTGGTCTACACAGAGTCTAAGACAGAAAGGCTACACAGAGAAACCCTGTATCGAATAAATAAATAGATACATACATAAATAAATTTTGGTTTGGTTTGGTTTTGGTTTTTAGAGATAGGGTTTCTCTGTTTACCTCTGGCTGTCCTAGAATAAGCCAGGTGTGACAGTGTGACTCCAGCACTCATGACGTGGAGAAAGGAAAACTGCCAGCTTCGTCCTGAGTGCAAGTAATCCCTTTCTCAGAAGTGTGCATAAACACAAATACACAGGCAAGGCACACAAGAGATGGCTCAATGCAAAAGTAATCCCTTTCTAAGAAGCATGCACAAACACACACAGAGATGGCTCAAGAGGCAAGAGCACTTGCTTACCAAAAAATAAATAGAGAAAAATAAAAAGGCCAGATATGATTGCTCACGCCTTTAATCCCAGCACTTGGGAGGCAGAAGCAGGCAGATCTCTGAGTTGGAGACCAGCCAGGTCTACAGATTGGGTTCCAGGACAGCCAGGACTACACAGAGAGACCCTGTCTCAGAAGAGAAACAACAACAACAAAAAAAAACCCCACCAAAACCAAAGAGCATACTTGTTATCTTCCACAGGCTAGCATTTGGCTCCCAGCACCCACAAAGCAACTCACGGGCTAAACTCCAGCTCCAGGGGTCTGATGTTCTTGTGGCCTTCCCAGGTACCATGCATGCATGTGGTACACATACATACACATAAAATTTAAAGCACAAATACTCAGTGCCTCTCCTCATTGACTCCACTTTCTCTTCCGTATCACTCTTTCAGTGCTATCCATTTTACTTTCAAAATATCCCAAAGCACAGATGGTAGCTCTCCCAGCCCCTTCTCTGTAATCCTTATTCTGTCCTCCACCAATTCACACCTGGATACGGACACAAAAATATATATCACTTGGGCTTTGTCTTCTCCAGAGGCCTGCCATCTGTAATCAATTATCCACACAGCAATGATCTCTTCAAATGGAGAGTGAAGTAATAAAACATTATGTGAGGGGTACTGGAGGCAGATGGGGACACAGGGACAGAAGACAGGGAATCAGAGGGGACAGTAGGAGAATCAACCAAAACTAATCATGTATGAAGATGCAAGAAAGAAATGTCCCGTGTAAAGCACACTGTGCCACTCCTCTGCTCAATGACCCGGTTAGTCCTCTGGTCTCTCCCACTGCTGTGGATAAAATCCCTTGACTCTGATTGATGAACAGCATACCTTACCTGACCTTTCCAGCTCCCTCCAGCCTCACCTTTACTTTGGTTCATCACACCCAGTCACTGAACTTAAAACTGTCCTTTCTAGGATTTCTGCCATTTCCTCTACTGGGAAGCTGTTACACAAGTACTGCTTCCTTTTTCCAGGTCTTACTCAAGATGTACTTTCAGAAAGTGCCCTTCCTGACTGTCTCATATCCCCAAATTTAAACTTCTCTATACTATTTGCCTTTTTTTAATTCTTTTGCTGTAAGCTTTAAAACTTTGTCTGCAACCTAGAACAGTTTCTGATAAGTACATGCTCTGATGAGTTGTGGAATGAAGAAATGGATAAATTTATTGTACACTGACTAAAGTTCAGACAAGAAACACCAAAATGGGCTTTCCCAGCTTAAAGCCCAAAAATCCTAGTACATTTGGGCTTTGGGACCTGATTGCACACAAACAGACAAAAGGTAGGATAGCTGTAATAAAAAGGTAAGGAGCAGCAACTGGTAAGATGGCCCAGCAGTTAGAGCACTGTTTGCTCTTCCAAAGGTCCTGAGTTCAATTCCCAGCAACCATATGGTGACTCACAACCATCTATAATGGGATCTGATGCCAGGCAGATAGAACACTCATACAATAAGCAAATTTAAAAAAAGAAAAAGAAAGAAAGAGAAGAAAAAAAAGAAAAGGTAATGGGCTATTTCCAAGTATACCCAGCAATGGAAACAGGTTTACCATCATAAAAACATGCCTGGCTCACAGTACGTTTTTCCCGCCTCACAGAATTTTAGCAATCATTCCTACAGTTTCTATAATGCTTAGGGGCAAGCATTAAAATTAAAACAGAATCACACCAACTTCTATGCTATGACAATAATATTTATTAAAATAATTGTTTTCTCAAGTTTGAACTTTATCTCACTTTCATCCTGGTTAAATATTACAACAAGTACTATATATATATATATGGACTAGAAAGTGGTAACAAAAATACCCACATGGTAGCAGTGGAAGACATGGAATTCTCTATGATCTTGGACTATTAAGAGTGGCACCTTAGGCAATCTTAAAAAATAATCAGATTTTCCTTTCATGTTCTCTGTTTGGTTTAGGATTACAAGAGTCTGGCTACTACCACTGTTTTAAGAGGTAGAACATGTGTTTTCTACTATTTGTTCCTTGTCAGCTGCCTTAATAAGAGTCCGTATCTCATTCTGTCTCCCTTTGGTGATGGCCAGACTCTATGGCCCAGAAAGTGAGGCTCCTTGCTAGTTACTACTTGAGATCCATGAACCGGATATCCATGATGAGAAGGAAGTTCTTAGGCAGTGGGCGGGGGGCTGGAGACAGGACAGTAAACACCTGGTGTTCAAGGTCCACACTGGTCACAACTATGAAGCCAGCCACACTGGTCTCAGAAAGGTTCTCCTCTGTGCCCTCTGCAGTGCTGACACTCAGGAGATGGTGCACCATATCTCTGCCAGGGGTCACAGGTACCAACTTGAGCTGATTATCTTCCTGAGACATGCCCAGAGGTAAACAGGAGTCTGGGATGGTGGGCGCCCCAACTTTGTAGATTTTCACATCAGAGAATTTGACATTGAAGGCATGGGGATAGAAACAGCCTCGAAATCCATAGAAATACTCACGGATCCTTTCGTCCCTACATTCCCGCCGGAAGTCCTTGGAGCGTTCTACCACACCCCCTGATTTTGGGAGTAACACAGTTCGAACAAAATGAGGCAGGTCCCTTTTCAATTCGTTGTACAGTCGTTCTTGATCCAGAACGACAACCACATCCACCTCAAAGGCTGAAGCTGCGTGCACCAGGGCCTGGTACCCCGAGCTCTTGACCCAGCCACAGGTGTTGATGACACAGCCACTGACAGAAGCCCTGCGATTCACTTCACACCTCTGATTGAACACGTCTGCTAGACGGGATGTAATCTGGAAGAGGATCAAAGCGAGAACAAAGAACCAGATCAATCTGTCTGTATTTTCTTAGTGTTTTCTTTCTTTTCACCTCCTGTGCACTGACTGTCCGCATGCTGGTGTGAGGATGTGAGCCCCGGGGCTGGACCTAAGAGTTACCAGACTGGGCGTCCAACCAAAAGCCTTGAGACTTCTTGGCAACTGAACTACACCCTCAGCCCCAGGCCCCCAATTTTATGCTTTTATGAGACAGGGTCTTAATACAAAGCTCTAGCCTAGCTTCAAACTCCTGAAACCCTTAGCTAGCCTTCCAAGTCCTAGGACTATAGGGATCAGCTACAATACCAAGTTCAAAATTCATATTTTTAATTACTACGGTTTTGACTCCATAACATGGATTAATTTTGCTACTTCAGCTTCCTTTTTATTTTTTATTTTTCATTATGTATCTGTATATATACTTGTGCACATGAGTACAGATTCCCACAGAGGCCTAAGGCGTTAAATCTGTCTGGAGCTGGAGTGATAGGCAGCTGGAAACAGCGTGACATGGGTGCTGGGAACCAAACTGACCCTCGATAGGAACAGTACTCTTTGGTTTTTCGCCTTCTTTTTGGCAACAGCGTCTTCCTATGTCCTGGAACAAACGCACAGAGATCTGCCCACCTCTGCTTCTGCTAAGATTAAAGGTTTGGCAGACTCTTAATCCCTGAGCATGTCTCCAAGCCCTCTGCTTCCTGACTTCTCTCGTAATAATGAATTCCTAAGAGCCACAAGATATTTAGCAGTCTGAAGCTGACTTAGTTTTAAAATAGTCTTTTCTGAAATCATCTGGCAGTAATAGCATACCAAAAAAAATTTCATATAATATACACACACACACATATATATAACGTAATTAAGTTCACAGGGAAAATTTTAAGTAACAAACTCCCCTACTTCCTCCCGATTGCAACTTTTCCCTCCATCCCATTTTAGCTCCAGCTCTCACCTTATTGTAGAGCTTGATGTTGGTGCCAGGAGTGGTAGAGCCAAAATGATACACAAGAGGGGCCTGGATGGAGAACCCTTCTTCTACATCGGCTGGCCGCTCAATGTACAGGGCCCCCATAGTACCAGGGATGGACACAGAGCCCTGGCCCACATCCAACTCCACATAAGTAGGACGGCGGCCCAAACGCACGGCATAGTTGAGCAGCAGTCGACACACCGTGGACTTGCCCACATCAGTAGGACCGACTACCATCACTCGGGGACCTCTCTCCTCTTCCTTTTCCGCCTGCCTCCGCATCTGCTCCAAGGCGGTGTGAGTGTTGAGGTAAAGCAACATAGGGGTGTCCTTAGAGACATAAGCCACCTCAGTCCGGCCGCTCAGCTGGAGGGAACAGCCATGCCAAGTGAAAACAGCCACCTTGGCGCCAGCATCGAAGGTGAACTTCTTGTTTCTGGTCAGCTCTGTGCCGAAGATCTCCGCCATGCCAGCCAACAACTCCAGCTGAACTGACTGAGATGCTTCCACCTCAAATCGAAGTTCCGTTTCTCGTTCTAGTTCAAATTTGGTCGATGGCTTCTTGTCATCATTGGATTCTTCGCTCATCTTTTCTGTATAGCTGCTGTGCCTATAATCCAGATTAAACATTAGATCAAACCACTACACCAGGCCATCATTCAAAACCTTCCATGAGCTGGGTGCGTTGTGGCACACCTATGATCCCAGCACTCAGGTTGGCAGAGTCAACAGGATCTCTGTGAGTTTGAGGCCAGCCTGATCTACAAAACGAGTCCAGGACAGCCAAGGCTACATAGAGAAACCTTATCACAAAAATTAAAAAAAAAAAAAAAAAGACCCTTCCAGTGGTTTCGTTCCTTTATCTTTATCTGCACAGTCCTTACTGCCTCCAGACTCAATGTGTACAGCCGGTCTCCCCACAACTAGGGTAGAAGTTTTTTTGTTTGCTACTTTAGTAGGTAGAATAGTAGTGCAACTCAATAAAAAACCCTGAGTGAATGAATCACTAGGACGCAGAAAACTCCCCACGGATCTAACAGGAGACTTGATCTGCAGAGTTTTCCCTCCATCGTTCTATCCGTAAACAAAGTAACAGATGCCCACTCCCCCAACTCTCTTAGCCAACAGGAAACAAGCCTCTGGATAGTATGCACGGAACAGGATACCGGGTTCGGAATCAGAAAACGGCTGCAGGTCCGGCTCTGGGACCTAGTAGCTACTACAGTCCCTTAATACGTGAACCAACTCCTAGCGGTTCACTCCTCCTCTCTGTCACATGTGGGCTTTTCCACGGCCTCCCGTAACAGCGCTGTTCAGGGAACAGCAGAGACCACAGCAGAAAAAACAAAACACTGTAAATTATAAACTGCGGAAGGAATATAAGTTACTATTTATGATTCTGAACCGCACGTCTAGGTCCAGTATTCGTCGAGGCTAGGTCCGGCACCGAAAGCTGCTCCGCCTCGCAGAGGTGAACTGGGGTCCTTCGGCCTTACCTGCACAGCCACAGGCCCGAAATTAGCGTCGCAGAAGCCTCCGGACAGGACGGCAGCCCAACCACGCACAACGCTCACCTAGATACCAGCCGGAAAGCAAAGGCGTTTCCGCTCTTGCGCAGTGGGAGGAGGCGCGGCGCGTGATGCCTCTTGGGACATGTAGTTAGACGTGAGTGAGCGCGCCGCCGCTTGGCCCTCTGGGAGTTGTAGTTCAAGGATTGTGCCGTGGCTCGCTGGGGTGGGCGGGGCAGCGCCGTCACTTTGTGCGGGAAGACCGCAGCAGGCGGAAAGGAGGCGTCGCGGGTGCGCCCACGCGCGGGAGGCCGTTACGTGGTCTCTGCCCATCTGCCGCCCAGGAAAACTAAAGGCCACCAGACAGGGAGAGGCCCCACGGTGTAGATCCTCTGCTCGCCTAAACCACAAGCCAGAAACTGGGGAAGTTAGCAGGAGAGCCGGGCCTGGGGAAAGGGGCAGGAAGCGGTCCCCCTGCGGCTGTGCACAACGGACATACAGAAGAAGCCAAGTGTAATTTGTTTTCTTTTTGAGGTTTTTTTCTTTTTTCTTTTCTTTTTTTTTCAGAGTCGGGGTGATTCTCCTGCTTTAGGACTCCTGAATGCTGGGATTTACAGATTTGAGCCAACAACTCAAATTTGAAATTTTTTTCTTTAGTAAACATAGAAAAAAAAATCCAGTGATTTCTTTCATTTACCTTAAAAATCAGACATTTTCCAACAAGTTTTGTCAGAGTTTAAACTGTTTCTCTATGTAAATGACAGTTATACAAAGTCAATCATTTACAGCGCTGCTAACCGGTTCCACCACATCTATAATCTACTTTTCATGAGCATGGCCTTTAGAATCTTCTATGAGCTCATTGCCTGACTTTGGATAAATCATAGGCTGCTTTCCCTGCGACATCTCTTGTCTATAAAATGGAAATAATAACAGTACTTGACCTCTTGAAGGTGTTTTGAGATTGAATGAGACGTGTGTGCTAAGCACAATGCGAAAGTATCTGATGTCAGCCCTAAATGCTTATTATAGGCGGGAGGCTATAATTTACCTATTAGCTGGGGGACGGAGGCAGAGGCAGGCGAATCTCTATGAGTTTGAGGCCAGCCTGGCCTACAGAGTAAGTTCCAGGACAGCCAGGGCTACACAGAGAAACCCTGCCTTAAAAAAAAAAAAAAAAAAAATATATATATATATATATATATATATATATATATATATATATATATAGTCCAAGTTCTTTCAGGTGCCTGTGTCACCCTATAAACCCAGGTAGGTGTACTGCCTCCCTAAGATAATGAGAGGCATTTGCCGAAGCACTCGGTTATTAGTGGAGCTGGTCTTTTGTTGTATGTGTTATTAGTGGAGGTGGGCTTTTGTTGTATTTGGTTTTTTTTTTTTTGAGACAGAGCCTCACTCTCGTGCCTGTCCTGGAACTCACCACATAGACCAGACAGGCCTCTACCTCCTCGTGCTGGACTTGGGCATGTGCCATTATGAGGCTTAAAGGTGGACCTTTACATGGTGACTTTCCTCTGTCACCTTGACTGGATTAGTAAACACCTTGGACACCAGTGAGGCACTTCTTTGGGCGTGACTGGGAAGAGCTACTCTGAATGTGGCCAGCACCATTTCTTCAGCTGAGGTCCTGGACTGAATCAGAAGAGGAAGAGGAAAAAGCCACTGAAGGACCAGCATCCCACTCTGTCTCCTTCCCGATCCAACGGCATGTGAGCAAGCCCTTTCCACTGCCGCGCGTTCTCTGTGCTGATGGACTCTGTCTCCTGAACCATGCATCAAAAAAAAAAAAAAAAAAAAACCTTTCAGTTGCTTTTTGTCACGTATTTGATTATAGCAATAAGAAACACAACTAAAACAGATTGAAACCAAGAGCTTAGGAGGTTGGATCGGTTTATAATAATGAGCAAACAATTACATAGTGTTGGCTGTTAGGTATTGTTCCATGGCTGTGTGCGGTGTACATTCATTTAAATCCAGCCAGAATCCTGTGCAGCAGTTATAATTGTCAGCCCGTTTTACAGGGACCACTTTTTAAAGATTTGGATGTATGAGTGTTGTGTGTGTGTGTGTGTGTGTGTGACTAGATGGACCACCCTCATACTTAGTTCCTGCAGACATCAGAAGATGATGTTGAATCTGCTAGGAATGGAGTGATGGGTGTTTAGGAGCAGCCTTGTGGGTTCTTGAAATCGAATCCAGGACATCCACTAGAGCAAGTGCCTTTAACCCATGAGCCATTTCTCCAGGTACCACACCCAACCCATACTGTTTTAATTTTATCTTCTTTTCCAGTTTTTTGAGAGAGGGTTTCTCTGTGTAGCTCTGGCTGTCCTGGAACTCACTCCATCAACCAGGCTGGCCTCAGATATCTGCCTCACAAATGCTGGGTTAAGGCGTGTGCCGTATTAAGGCATGTGCCGTATTAAGGCATGTGCTGTATTAAGGTGTGTGCGGTATAAGCAGTTTGTCTTCCTGTATGTGTGCGTTTCATGTGCATGCCTGATGCCTTCCTAGGTAAGAAGAAGAGGGTCCTCCTGAAACTGGAGTTATCCAGAACTGTGAGGCACGATTGCTCTTAACTGCCTTTGCAGCCCCTGTCTGGTTTGTTTTTAAAGCAGGTGAGTACTTTCGTCATCCTAGCCCACGTGTTGAGTGTAGACTGAGCATAGGGTAGCTTTCTGGTCTGCGTTTCTCTTGCTGCGCCTACCTAGCACCCAGGCTTCAGGCAGGAAAGTTGCTGCCTCTCCCAGTTTTCTATGGGGATGCGTTTTTCTATGGGGAAGCATGTCGGGAGCCGCTCCCGCCATTACAAGATGGCGCCGGTTTCCTGCTTCCTGGTTCTTCTTGCCAGCATTGTTTTGCGATCTGCGCATGCGCCGCCTTATGCTAATGTAGGCTTGTGTGGTCCTCCATTTGGAGACCACATGCTAATTGGGTTTTGTGTGGAGCACCAATTACAGACGGACAGGTCGCGCTGCTGGCTATTTAAGCAGAGCACAACCCGGGGTTTGGGTCCTTCTCCATCTGCTGTTAAGAGCCTCACAATAAAGTTGCTGCTGGACAAATCCGTTGTTGCTGCGTCGTCCTTATCGGCGAGGGCTGCGCGCGACAGAAGCAAACAACAGCTTCTCCATTGGAGCTAGCAGACACAGGCTGATCCTCTTCCATTCTTCAGAACTTTAACTCTAGACTTCCACTAGCAAACTTCTAGACCCTGGAAGTAGCTCATCTTCTTTCTCTGGGGGAATTCATTCCCCCAGTCTGGTTCTTCACCGCCACTCTCCCCCTTAAGGCAGTGTTCCCAGTTCCCTGAAGATCGTTTTTGCTCAGTATTGCTTACCTATCTCAAGCCAAAGTCAAGAAGGGCCCTCGCCTCCCTTTGACATTGCTCTCTACTTTGCTTCTTTTTTTTCCCCCTAAGATTTACTTATTTATATGAGTGCTCTGTTTTCATGCGCACCAGAAGAGGGAATCAGATTTCATTACCGTTATGAGCCACCATGTGGTTGCTGGGAATTGAACTCAGGACCTCTGGAAGAGCAGTGAGAGCTTAACCTCTGAGCCATCTCCAGCCCTCCACTTTGCTTCTTAAATACAAAAAAAGAAAGAAGGAAAGGAAGGAAGGAAGGAAGGAAGGAAGGAAGGAAGGAAGGAAGAAAGAGGACAGAGTGTATAAAGCACCTGTTCTCTCTCTCCATTCCAGCCTCACGAGGTGTCCCGCCATCTCCACCCCACCTCCAAATAATTCTGTCCTGTGTCCTTGTCCCTCTCCAGCTCTATCTTTGATTATTTTGTTCCTTTGTTGGTTTAAATTTATAAATAACCTTTTTGCTTCCAGCTTTAAATCCACACCCTTAGGATCTTTCCTTTCTTCTCAAGACTGGATCCTCTAGTTCCTCTTCCTTTTCTATTTCCTTTCTGTTCCTTTGTTTGGTTTATCATGCCGTGTGCGATAATGTTGCTGTGGGGGTGGCAGTGTGCCACAGAGTGCATGTAGCAGCCAAGGACAGCTGTCTGGGGACTGAACTGGGTTTTCAGTCCGGCTTTTGCAGCAAGTGCATTTACCTAATAAGCCAGCTCTATAACTTCAGTATTTACCTTTTTTATCTGTTACGCAGACAGAATCCACCCCATTCCCTCCCCACCTTTCTGGTGTTTGTTTGTTTGTATGAGAGCTTTGAACTCCTGATCCTCCCATCTATACCTCCACAGTGATGGAATTACAGGCAGGCACGGTCAGGCCAGCTTCTCACACTGTAGCCCAGACTGGCTGACCTCTTACTCAGAGGAATCCTCTCACCTCCGCTTCTTGAAGGCTGGTAACCACCATTCCAGACTCCTTTTCTTTCTTTAGCCGGCTCTTCTCATTTTCAGGCCTCTAATACTAGGCCTCATGACAAACACATTGTGTTTTCATGGTTTACCTAATCTCCAGACTTGACCCTAATCGAATGTTCAGAATCCCCTTTTCTTCTAACCCACCTAGCAGGATCGCTCATTCTCTGTTTTTTCTGCCTTGACTTCACCCCCACATGTGAGAAAAGGAATAGGTAGAAAACTACTCTCCAGACGTGTGTTTCAGCTTTCATTCTCTGAAAGCCTAAGATGTAGAACAGGGAGTTTTGTCTTGTGGTCAGGGCATGTTCTGGTCTACATATTTCAGTGACAGACACAGTTCTGAACTCCATGGGAAGCATTATAGATCAGATGAGTTTTAACTGAAAGCTGATTAAAAAAAAAAAAAAATCAAGGGAAAATGTAAGGTCTCCATAAGACAAAAATTTGGCATCATGTCTCTTGAAATATCAAAAAATTAATAGAAAATAGTTTCTGGGCTTAGGGATTATAAATAGAGGATGTGGCTTTTGTTTGTATTTGTTTGGTGTTTCTTTTTATTTATTCCTTATCTTACCATGAAGCACAGGCTGGCCTGGAATTTGCAGTCCTCCTGCCCGCTCCATTGCCCGGTGTAGAGAATGCTGTTCTGAAATGACACTAACTCATAGCAAAACTCCTCAATTTAATAGTTAGCTAAAAAAGAGAGGGAGAACACAAGAAAATTACGTTACTCTTTCCTCAGTGCCTGTTGTGCGTTAGGCACGTCTTTGGAAGTTTACACGCTACCTCACACAGTCCCTCCATGAGGTAACTATGATTAGCTTCACTCGGCAGAAGAGCAACTGGATGGCACAGGAGCATTAGTCACTAGCCTGTGGTTCCTGGTGAATAATTGGCAGAGCTAAGATTTCAACTCAGGTGTCTTTGAGATCAAAGCCAGACACTTGGCCCTTCTCTGAAGACGCAGGCAAGCTACTATTTTGCAAGTGTCTCTAGCATGCAGGGCTCCGCACTGGACAGATGAGGACTCGGGGTGCAGAGAGGTTTCCCTGAGGAGCTGCCTCTGAAAGTTTACAGCCGAGTCAGAGTCAAGAAGCTCAAGTCACATGGGTGTCTTCATTTGCAGCACAAACAACTTGGAGGTCGTGGACAAGAGGTTCCTGGGTGCAAAATGTCATATTTGACCCGGGCTGCTTTGGAGCCATTAAACAGCCATCAGAGCTTCCAAGTACAGTACTGTTGAGTTTGAGCCGGGTCTGTCATCCCTGACAATTCATATATCCTTCCCGCCCTGCATCAGGGCTGATGTCAGAGTTGAAGTGGGAAAACGTATGATGAGTGTGTGTGTACTTCCTGGCTCTCCACACCCACCCTCACTTCAGCAGCCTTCTTGCTCCTCTCTCCATCCCTGGCCTTCATTGGCCACACGGCCTTGCTCCTTAACAGCCTTTTTCTCCCTTTGCCCACCACCAGGAAGACATCCCAAGCCAGCCACCCCTCTGCCCCCACTCCCTGACATCACTCCTCTAGCCGGTCCCTTGATGCCTGCCCCCTCCCTCCCTCTCCCGCCGCCTCCTGTGTCTCCCAGCCCTGCTCTGACGTGGGAGGTGAGGGGGGTGGGGGTTGGGTGAGTCACAGTGTTATGATGCAGTTCCACAACACACAGCCACATTTACCCACAGACCGAGGTGCGGAACAAGAGGCAACCTCTGCCCCCCGCAGCTGTCCAGCCTGCAGTCCCAGTCCTCAGCCCCCAGCTACCCTCCCCAAATCCTATCCCCTTCCCAACTGAAGGAGCCAAGAGAGAAGAGAGAAGAGTGAGCTGAGAGATTGAGGTAGACGGAGATCTCTGGAGCAGACCTCAAGGTGAGGGGGCAGCCCTTCTCCAAATCAATTTTCCCCCTTTGCAAATTCCCTCTTCCTGCTGCGTGTTGCTTTCTCCCCTTCGCAAAGCATTATTCATCCACCCTTGTCCTCCCTTCCCCCTCCCCGCTGCCTCCGCGCCTCTCTGCTCTTCCATCCTTCCCCAAGCTCTACCGATTCTCTGGCAGTTATTTCCCGGCAACTTTGGCTGCGGGAGCAGACATCACTGTTTATTGTTTTTGCTGCTGGTGCAGACCCCCAAAGCCCGCCCTGGGCGCTTGCTGCTCTGCTAATTATTTGGACCATACCATATTGAGAACGCTGGCCCAGGGGGAGGCAAAACCTCACAGCAATTGAATCCATCCATTGTGAGCAAACGTCCCCCTCCCCTTCCCTATCCCCTGAGAGGCACTGGATTCGCACCTGGTTCCACCACTCTGCCTCATCACTTCTGCTGTCAGTAGCCAGGCTTCCTAGTTGCAAGCCTTCTGCTCCCCTCACCTCCCACAATCCAGCCCCATCTTAACACCAGGGAATTGTCCTCTTCCCAGCACTCACCTTTGTTTTTGTTTGTTTTGTTTTCCTGCCCCCAGTCATTTGCCTGATTTGCTTCACCCCATGACAAGAGATGGCAGAGAAGGGAGAAGAAATGACCCCAACTCTCCTTTTCATGATTTTTTTTTTTTTTTTTTTTTTTTTTTTTTTTGGCCTTCTTTGCAGCTTCTCCTCTGCTGGACAGAAAGGCAGGGGAAAGGGAGGGAGGCGTGACAGTGACGGAAGGACAGGGCTGGGGAAGGAGCCAAAGATAACGGGAGGGGGCAAGTCTGGTATCTCTTGAAGCAGGTGTTTCAAGGTGGCACCCTGAGGGGAACTGGAGATAAGCTGGAGGCAGATCAAGGGGGAGATGCTGAACTGAAGCAAGGAGGGTCACAGTACCCTGAATGTCACCCTGAATTCAGCCCAAGGTGCCTCTCTGGGGCTCGGCCAAGGGCAGAGGACCAGGCACTGAAGAAGACGGTCTTACTCAGGGACATTCACGGGAAGACTTCTATGGCAGCCCTTGGAGAGAAGAGAGGAGCCTGGGTGCTCATGACCACAGGGAGGACAGAGCAGCCCGTTTATCCTGGCAACTGGAGCCATACCGCCTCCTCTGCTGGGTGGTCTAACATCACTGGAGCTCTTGCGGTTATCTCTGAAGGAGACACAGGCCATCCCAAAGAGGCGGGGCGGCACGTCGCCTGCTTGTGGGAGTTAACAGAGGACTTATCCTTATCCCCCTCCTGCAGTACCCTCAGCCACTTCGGGACTGGGGTGTGAGCAGGCAGACACCAGCGTCTCAGCTCCTTAATCAGATCCCTGCAATTCTCATTTGCTGCTGCCTCGCCACTGCTGTGCTCTGGCTCCATAGAGAAGAAATATTTTCTGCCTTGTGTCCCAAAGCCCAGCTTTTGAAAATAAGGAATCCTCCTACCCTGATGTTTCCTGCTAACGTTGCTTGCACGCTCTGCCACACAGCCCAGGAGTCTGGCTTCTGAGCTGCTGCCCATTTTCCAAAGGTCCAGCTGTCAAGACTTGCTGGAGGAAAGATAATTTTTCTTCTAGGGCTAGGTGCCTGTCATTGACTCAGAGCTAAGGCAGCGGTAAGTAAATAATGAGACTAGAGGACCAGAAGCTAGAAAGACAGCCAGCGCTCCCTCTAGCCTGGGGTCTCTGCGGCCCCGGGTGCAGGACTGGCAAGCAGCTACGTGTAAGGGCTGGATGCTGAAAAGCTACCAAGTTCTGTGGAGTTCCAGGACCCAACCCCAGGAGAGGGCTGAAACGCTGCGTGTGCCCATCTGCCTGCTCCTTCTTCCTTCCCAAAACGTGGGCCAATCGTAGGAGGCCCTTAGACGGAAAAAGAACCAAACAGGCCAAACAAACAAATAAAAGAAATAAACCTTCAGGTCGGCCTGACTTTTCAAAAGGCTCCGAGCTCCTGTTAGGGCGCAGTTCCTCACAGAACTGGACACAAGAGGGGTCCCTTGCAGGCTGCTCGCACGGCAGTGTCTATGCCAGCAGGCTGCTCTCAGTGGAAAATGCTGGAGACTGCTACTGTCTCCGGAGAGAGAAAGGTACCAACTCCCTGGCTGTGGTACAAGACGCCGGAACGGCTGCCAGAACAGAACGGGACTCTGGGGGACAGAAAGTGCAATGGGAGGCCGAGGGCTGGTGGCGATGGGGATGGCGGGGTTGAGGTGAGCGAGCTCCATCTCTCGCCGCTCAGGAGCCTCGCGAAGTCACGCCTCCCCTGACGCACCCTCTTCTCTTACCAGGTGACTTCCATTTCCATCTGGTTCTCGTCTGGGGGGGCCCTGGCCGGGCAGCCCCCCCACACTCCCACTGTCCCGAAACACGGCTCTAGCCAATCTGCTCCGCTGCTTTACCTGCGACCGTCTCTGCGGGGGCTGCACGGCTCCAGCCCCGCCGGCCCGCCAGGGCATCGTCCTCCAGCCCGTCATGCCCAGCTGTGACCCCGGCCCGGCCCCTGCCTGTCTACCCGCCAAGACTTTCCGCAGCTATCTGCCGCGCTGCCACCGCACTTACAGTTGCGTCCACTGTCGGGCACACTTGGCCAAACACGACGAGCTTATTTCCAAGGTAACGCTGGAGGGAGGGCCCGCCACTCCCCCAGTCTTTTACTCCAGGCCCGCTGGGACGCAGGCAGTGGGGCTAAGGGCTACCCGGTGGTACCCACTGTCTATCCTGTCTCCACAGTCCTTCCAAGGGAGCCATGGCCGGGCCTACCTGTTTAACTCCGTGTGAGTCTACCTGTTTCTTTGTGTGTATGCGCTTGTGTTCCAACAGCTTTCCTCATTGCAGAATGGGGGTGAGCCTCCAAAAGGACCCGGTACTTCTTACAAAGGGGTTCAGAAAAGCGGTCTAGCTTTGTGGGCGTAAGACGGCCCAAGCACCTATCCTAACGGGGTGGAGTGCTGCCGGCAGCGGCTTCTGGTGTTCCCCAGGCAGACATCCTTTCGGGTTGGTTGGGGGCTGGACTGACAGGGCAACTCTACTGTGTGCTGGGTCCTTGTTTCCTGAGACAGGGTCAACGTGGGTTGTGGGCCAGCTGAACAGCGCCTCCTGCTCACAGGACTCCACTCGGTAGCCGACATTTTCTGTGAAAGCTGCAAGACCACACTGGGCTGGAAATATGTGAGTCCCCATGGCCCTCCAACCCCAGCGCCCACACGCCAGGCCTTTGCTCGGCCCGCAGAGGGGGTCCCGAGGGGAGACACTTCCCACGGTCACTACTCTACTCCTCCCCCTCCGCCCCCAGGAACAAGCTTTTGAGACCAGCCAGAAATACAAAGAAGGGAAATACATCATTGAGATGTCACACATGGTGAAAGACAACGGCTGGGACTGAGGGCCTCAGCGGGCTGTGACCCTCCTCCGCATGCCCCACCCCTCACCAGTCCCCTGACCCTGCCACGCAGTCCACACCAGCATGAGTACTGCCCACCCCTGGGGAAAGCTGGCTCCGAGTGACCACCCTTCCCCCGTCACAGCGTACCAGGACCCTTTGGAGCAGGAGCCTGGGACACCCCAGGGGTGGTTAAGGCTCAGGAGTGGGTAGCAGCCAGGGAAATACAGAACAGGGTGTCGGGGGATGGTTGTGGCACTGAAAGTGATGGCAGGGCGTGAACTCAGGCAGACAGGACTACGAATTACCAGATTTGATCGGCCTTTTTTGAATGAGATAGGACTACGAATTACCAGATTTGATCGGCCTTTTTTGAATGAGCAGGACATTGGTGGTGGTGCTGGACCACAGGGCAGCAAAGACTTCCGCCGGAGTGAAATTTTGGCCTCAGCTATCAGGGCCCCAGAGTCAGAGGGCAGTTTGTCCACCCCCATTCTCCGTTAAGGACTAGGGATGGGGCCAATACAAGAAAGACCACAAACCCTAGACCCTGGGAAATCATTACAGGGGTTTCCATTTCACTCCACTGTTTACCTTGGCACTAAAGAGGCACTTTCAAGTATCTAATCTTTGCCATTGGGTGGGGTGGGGAAAGCTGCTCCAAGAACAGCACCCGCCCCCAGCTGGCTGTTGCCAGAGAGCAGTCTTATGGGCGTTCCCCAAGGCCCAGCCGCTGCTCCCTGGGACCCGGTTCCCTGGAGGTGGATCGGCAGCGCTGCGGGACCAGTCTTTCCTGGGACTGCCACCAGCGAATGAAACTTTTGTATGATACATAAAGTGTTTGGGTCTATTTTTAATAAAAAGGGCAGAAGGAACTGTGAGGTGCTGTTCTGGCTTTCCTTCCTTGGGTATGGACCCTGCACTGCCTTCTTTGGACCAGTAGGAGGCAGCACTTGCCTCACCGCGGCAAGCTCCTCCACCGGCTTCCCAGGCGGTAAACATCTAGGTGAACCACGAGGTGTGGGTTTTTATGAGCCTGTCCAAGAGGCGCATCTAACGTTTCCTGGCCCCTCGACCTCTCCCGGTGAGAGTGCAAGCTTATCAGAGATTAAAAATCAACCCATGGATAGCCGTGAGGCTAAAATGAAATCCCCGGGCTGAGATGCTGCTGGCAGCTGACCTAAAGCGGGACATAGCTCCAACTATAGCGCCAACACGAAAGTATGACGTAACGAACACGAGTGCGGTGCACTGACGGGAAATCTCCATCTGGAGGGGAAGACTAGACTTGTGGTAAAACGACCCGTCATAAGTTACTCTTATTTCTAGATCGACCCATGGGCATCGCAAATGTCAGTACGTGTCATTTGCAGGCACTGTGCTGAACTCCAGGGATGCGCAGTGAGCAAGCCAGCCATGGCCGGGCTTCTTGGAGCTCAGTCTAGTGGCCAGAAGAGGCTAGGCAACCCCAACAGAAGACAATGAGGGCCCTAGTTCAGACTGGCTTCCTAGATTTGAGGAGTAAAGATCTGGGAGAGATTCAGACAGAACCGTGTGCTGTGGCACAGGCTGGGCTAACTGGAGACAACTTTTTCCGTGGCTGAAACAGAAATGCAGGAGGAAAAGACACAGAAGATTAAAGTGGGAGACGGGAAGCACTGTGAACCTTAGAGGACCGTGATTTCATCACGAGGACCCTGGGAAGGCACGGATAAACCACTGTCGCTCTGAAACATAGCCTGGGCTGGCCCTCTAACCTGCTATATGACTTTGAACTTGTAATCTTCCTGCCTCCACCTTCCAAGCATGCTCTGCCAAATCTGGCTTTTGTGGCGTTAGGGATCAAGTTCAGGGCTTTTTGCATGCTATTCGAGCACTCTATTGACTGAGCCACAACCCCATCCTAAAACCTAAAAAAAAAAAAAAAAAAAAAAAGGGAAATGGCTGTTTTGTGCCAGACATGAAGCTTTTCTCTGGGATGGGGTGCCATGTTTCCACTATGCAGCTCTGGCTTCCCTGGAACTTCCTATACAGATAGAGCATGCTAGTCTCAAACTCAGTTCTACCCGCCTCTTGAGTGGAGTGCTGGGATTATAGGTGCGCACCACTGTACCCAGGGAGGCTCGGGTAACTTTGACTGAGTATTTAGAGCTACCTGTACTTTCTCAAATG
Organism: Psammomys obesus; assembly: GCF_907164565.1. NCBI lineage: Eukaryota > Metazoa > Chordata > Mammalia > Rodentia > Muridae > Psammomys > Psammomys obesus. The sequence continues at coordinate 1,374,681 of NW_026585895.1, read as the reverse complement.
CTCAACGTCAGCATGGAGACACAAGCCAGAAACACTGAGCACCGGGGCCAGAGAAGGATGTGACTGTTTAGCTGCGTTGATACCAGCACCATCTTTCCTTAAACTCTAGTAGGGATCCGATTCCATCCCTTGGCCCCATGCTTACTTCACCAGAGCACGCTCAAAACTGCTCAAGGCGAGCCCTGCGAAAGACAGAAAAGCCAATGGCATGCTTGTGTAACGTGATGAGACTCGGGGCCTGGCTTAACAGATCAATCCTTTAGAAGAACGTGGGCAGCACTATCCAAATCCTAGGCGACCAGGCAGGTTTGCCTTCAAGAACCATCACAATTAAGTGATGTGGCCAGGAGGGGTCACGCTGCAAACTGAGTGGAGCCCTCTTTCCCACATATCCTAGAGGCAGGAAGGAGCATTAGAGGATACGAGGGATACTGAGGCCTAGCAACCGTCCTCTGCTGTTAGCCCTGCCCCTTTCCTGCGCACCTCCGTATTCCCATAGGTCTTCTGCGGGCCCCACATCTCTCCCACACTTCACACAAACCCACAATCCCCAAGCTTCATACTGCCCCTGGGTTTTGCCTTAAGCTGAAGCCTCCAGATGATACCCTCAAATAACCAGCAGGTGGCATCAAAGCCACTCACCCAGCAGTTCAAACCTCTCCTCCAGACAGGTCTAGAAAAATACGGGTGCCTTTCTGATGGGCTTAGGACAGAAAATTCTCACTTAGAAGCTCTACAGCCTTAACCAAACAGCCTTTTCATCTCTCAAGTGGCTCCACAAACCCAGACTCCCACCGGGGTAGCTGACTGGTGCCAGATGGGAGAGAAAGCAGCAGAGCCGAGGAGGCTGCCGGCACTGGGTAGCACCACAAGGCCGATGCCCTTTTAACATTGCACTGCTCGTTACAGGTGAAGACAGTAGCACAATGTGAAAAGAGCTCCGGCCAGCAGCAGCAGCACGCCGGCTTTGCCTCCTCACCCTTTCTCCCAGTCCCCGGCCCACTCAGCTCGAAGCCTGGCTCTTTTCCTCACTTCCTTCCCAGCAAAGATCCCTTTTCCCTTGAAGGGTTGTGGTGCAGGGCCAAAGGAGGCAGCCTGATGGGTTCCCAGCATTTGGCACTTCTTCCTCAAAAGGAAATAACTGTTAAAAGTAAAATAAAAAGTCCAGGTGACAACAGCATCAGGTTGCAGGCCAGAGAGAACCTTCTGCTCACTCATGTCCAGTCTACAGCTATGTTTGCATGGAAACCTTGGAGGTCTCAAGATGACGATCTCAGGCGCTGGATGGATATCCATGGCCAGAGTAATGGCAAATAACTACAAGAGCTCAGGCAGGAGGGAGAAGCTCCCAGACCTGGAGGTGCAAGCAACTAAAGCCCCACTCTTTCCTTTTGATGTCTTCAGAGTCTTCTATGGATGTGGTATTATGCAAAATGGCCGGTGATTTAGCTCACATAGGGTAAGCTTTCGCTGATAGTGGGGTGGTTTTCTGTCCACCGCCTGAGTTTAGCTGTGGAGTCTTCACACTCATTTCCATGACCCCAGTCCATTACCCTCATCTTCAGGACAATGGAGACTGAGAAAAACTTAAAGCCCGGCAGCATTCTAGAGTCACACACCATTCAGAGCTACTGACCAGAAAGAAACCAGGCACAGCGCTGACCCAGGGGACGGAAGCTGAGGAGCAACTCCTCCCTGTGGAGATTCATTCAGACCATTGAGTAGCTTCGGGGAGGCCTCCCCCAGCCCCCATTGCAACAAGCAGGAAAAATGGAGGACTGAATTCTATCTGGGAGCTCTTCCTCTGGGTTTGCCTCCTCCCACCCCCTCAGGAAGCAGGAGAGTGTCTTTCCCGCCTTCCCAGGCAGAGTTTGTTCTTGTAATCTGCTAACGTTGGGGCCTGCCCCACAGTTTGCACAGTTCTAATGGACAGAAACCAAGGCCTGGCTTGGGTCAGTCGCCAGGCCTCTATGCTCTTGGAGTTGGGCAAGCCAGTTGGAAACAGGACCTGGCCAACATGGGGCAGAGGGACAAAGACAAGACTACTGAGGGAGCTTCACGGTAGCCAAAGAAGATTCTTCATCAAGGAGACCCCAGATCTTTCCTTAGGGAGCGAAGGGAGAAGTAGTCCCTCGGAGCTCAGGCGCCCAACTCATTCCTGTGAGGGGAGACCAGCAATTCAACAGCCAGCAGGACCCCTCCCCCACCTTGGGCCTAGGAGCCATCCCCCAGCTCCTTCCAGAAGAGGGTGTAGAAACAGAGGAGGAAATGGGGGAGGGGAGGCCTGGCTCAAGTTCTCTCCGCTCCCCCTCCTCATTGGCCACCATCTTCCGGCCCCTGCCCGCCAGAGCAGCAGGAATGGGGCCCAGCCTGTGGAAAGGAGAGAAAGGGCAGGTGGGGGGTTAGCTGGAGCAGCAGGGGCAAGGGGCTGGCTCCAACTGTCTCCTTTTGCAATCTCCCCACCTCCTCCCGCAACCATGGCGACGGGAGGAGGAGAGCAGGAGGGTCCTGAAAGCCCTGTTCTGTGAATGGGATGAGAGGGGCAGCTGGGAAGTGTGGGGTGAGGGGCGCTTTCCCTCGACACCCAACTGTGTCCCCGCCACACCTCGAGGCTGGACCACACGCGCTCGCACGCACACGCACAAACTCAGTCATACTTGCTGCACAACTCACCCCTCGGTCGACACTCGCCCCAACTGGAGGGTGGAGGCACGGCTCCCCACGTCCTCGCAAGCCCACCGCTACTAGCTGGCGCCAGCCTCACACCCCTGCAGCAAGTGGGGCTCGCCGCACAAGTTGTGGAGGTGACGAATCCCTGCAATGCTCCAGCGGCTCACCGAACACACCCTCCCGAGCCCAGGGGCTGGCGGAGGGCTCAGCCTCTGAGCCCCCCACCCATCCCCACCACGCCCCCCATTGGGAAAATGACAGTGAGGCCACCTCAGAAAGACACGCCTGGTGCTCCCCAGATAGTATTTCGAAAGGAAAAACAGAGAAGATGCCTACGAGTGGAGAATGGGGGTGGGGGAGCAGAGGGGAGGAAAAGGCCGGAGCCCCCCCTCCCCTCACCAAGAGAAGGAAACCGAAAGGCCCCGAGCTCCCGATACCTACACAGCGCTCTTCTTAGGCTCCTCGGCCCGCCACCTCCTTCTTCCCGGGCTCTTTCTCTGCCTTTCCCTCCCTTTCGGCTCCCCTTCCCGGCCTCATCCCCTGCGCACGCCCTCTCGAACCCCGGCGGGCTCGAGGCCCCGCCGGCCGTCCCTCCACCCGCCGGCCGGGACCGAGGCTCCGGGATGGGCCGGCCGCGGCGCTCCGCTGCTCTACAATGCGGCTCTTGCCCCCGCGCCCCCTTTCTCCTTCCACACTCCCTGCCGTCCATCTTGAATACTTGGGATTCTTGAATGGAGTGAGCAGGATCCGCTCCCCCAGGCTCCCATTGGCTGCGCGTTAACCCTTTTGAAACGAGATCCTCCCTCCCATTGGCCGCCAGGCTCCCCTCTCCTCCCCCCAACTCCCATCCTCTCCGCCTCTCCACAGCCCTCGAGGTCAGGGCGCTCCCGGCGCCCCCTCCCCTGGCCTCCCGCCTCCCGTTCTGCTCCACTCCAGGATGCCCCTCTCCCAGCTCTTTTCCACCCGTCACCCCCCCAACGCACACAGACACAGGCACGCACACACCACTGCAGGTGAAGGCGAATGCGATTCCCGCCAAATGTAACTTGCGGCTGGGCTGGCCCTGTTCCCAGACGCCCCCGGTGCTGGACTTGGAGACCTCTGAGCGATGCACCCAATCAGTTTCCTGCCCATCCGAAGCACCCGCTCTGAGCAGAAGCACTTCTCCGGCCGGGAATTCTCCCCGCGTTCTAGCCTCACCCGGAGCGGTGCGGGAGCCTGGAGAATTATTCGCGCCCCCTGGGCTGGGCAGGAAGCTGGCAACTCCAGAAGAGGTGGGGCTGTTCAGGAGAACTAATTCCGAGCGCCGCAGGGCAAGCCTGACCCGATCAGGAATGCGCAGCGTCTGAAGCCCTGTTCAGTCCACCATTACCCCTGTCCAGGCTGGCCTGCTGGCACCGGTTAGGGTCTTTGAGCTGGGAGTCCCAGGAGGAAGGAGAGACTGGGGGGATACATCAGGAGCGTGTATCTGGCTCCATGTCTGCCTGTAACAGGCACGCAGCAGTCATGTTCCTTCTCCGGGCCTCAGTCTCCTCAGTTGCAAAAGGGTGAACCAGAACAGAGCGGTCGTGTGGAATTTTCTGGGTAAAAAAGGAAATGGTTCTATATGTGTGTCACCCAAGATGGTAGCCACCAGACACACGAAGCCATCGAGCACTTGAAATCTGGCTAGAGTAGAGGAACTGGTTTTTAAATTTAGTTTAAGCTGGGTGGTGGTGGTGGTGGTGGTGATGGTGATGGTGGACCCCTTTAATCCCAGAGGCAGAGGCAGGAAGATCTCTGTGAGTTCCAGGCCAGCCCCGTCTACAGAGCAAGTTCCAGAACAGTCAGGACTACACAGAGAAACCCTGTCATGAAAAACAACAACTAAGCCCCAAAAAAACTTAGAATCACTTTAAATGTTATCAGTATATATTAATTGTATAATGAGTTTTATTATGACTCTGTGTTTGTGTGTGTGTGTGTGTGTTTATCTTGTGTGTATTTGTTTTGTTTTGAGACAGGGTGTCACAACCTCAGATTTGCTCTAAAACTGACGCTGGCCCTTTACTTTTATATAGTGGCTACTTTATTTGACAGTATAGTACATATCTAGAATCTTTGCCCTGATAAATAGCAGAATATTCTTGGATGTTTGCTTTGTTTCTTTCTCTGTGTATATGTTGTTGTTTTGTTTTTGTTTTTGAGACAAGGTCTTGCTAGGTGGTGGTCCAAATCCACCCCAGATTTCCAGCAGTCAGCTTCACTCAGCCATCCGAATGCTGTGATTAACACCTACCGTGCTCCAACACTCCTCTTGAGGCTTTTTGTTGTTGTTTGGCTTGGTTTGGTTTTTTTCCTCTTAGTAAAGAAATTCCTGGGGCTGGAGAGATTATGGCTCAGCAGTTAGGAGCACTGGCTGCTCTTCCAAAGGACCCAGGTTCAATTCCCAGCACCCACATAGCAGTTCACAGCTGTCTGTAATTCCAGTTTAGACACCCTCACACAGATGTATGCAGGCAAAGCACCAATGTACATAAAACATAAATAAATAAAATATTAAGAACAAAAAAGATATTCCTTCATTTTGTTAGAAGCTGTGCTGATTTCCAGACCCACGTCACTAAGGGCATCAATACCCAGGGAAGGAAATTCCAGATCCCTGCCCAGAACTTGGTTCGTCTAGATGCCGTCTTTTTTCTTTTTAGTGTTAGTGTTGCTTAGCATGCAGTGCATACAGGGCACACGCATGGAGGTCGGAAGACAGCTTACTGAGGTTGCTTCTCTCCTTCCACCAGGTAGAAACCACTGTGTTTTTACGAGGCTAGAGACTAATAATGCTGGCCATGGCTGAGACAAGCTCAGCACTTGGGAGACAAAGGCCGGAGATCAGGAGTTTAAAGTCATTCTTGGCCACAAAATGAGCTTGAGGACAGCCTGGGCTACGTGGGAATCCTTTTCAACAGCCAAAAAGAAAGATTTTGTCAGGGATGGAGAGAGGGCATGCGACTTGACTAAGGGCACAGGCAATATGTTTGTTCCTGAGTTAATATGCACCAGTAAAACCAGTACAGCTTAGTATACACATGTACATATCATTAAGTTCATTTAATACGTGCTTTTTAACCAAGGCCATATGGGAGCTGGTGTGAGTTAACCGCCGAGACTGACGTGTAAGGATGGTGAGTTGTGGGAAATTCCAATAGCTTCCTTCAGGCAACACACGAACCCCTGCGCTCCAGTGTAGCCGGAGCTACAATGAAAGAAGCAGAAGCTAATTGTAGTGGTTCATACCTGCAGTCCTAGTACTTGAGAGGCTGAGGCAGAAGTGCCAAAAGTTTGAGACCAACCTGGGCTACATATTAAAGATTATTAAAGAAGAAAGAGGAGGAAGGAGAAGAAAGAGAGAAAGAAAAAAAACATCTCAACACCTACTTCCTGAATCAATGTTAGTGAATGATCTCATGGTGTCTCGAGGGAGTGGAAGAATGACTGGATTGATTCATTTGGGGGCTGATTCAGAAATACAACCGGCCAGGACTTGTGGAGAAGTGGATGTCCAGCGTTCACATAGAGATAAGCTCAGGCCACACACACAGCTTTCTAACATCGCCCAGAGGGCACTAGTAAAGAGGAGGGCTGCCCCAGGCTGAACTTACAGAATATTTGTGCAATGCTTCCAGCAGGCTCCGCCAGGATAGTACACCATGTGTCAGGAAAAGTCAAAGAGATACCTAGGAAGTGGCTCTGTCTTCAACATCCCTTTACGCCCAGGTGAGCTAGCTACTGCGTCTTCTTTGCAGAGGGACAGGCAACTTCAGGGTAGGGAAGACTTGGAATGGAACTCAAAAGGGATGCCTGGAGGTAGCAGCTGAGGCTTGACGGTCCAAAAGGATGTAGAGAGAAGACAGTGGTTGGGGCGAGTAAGAGGTCCCCACAGAGAAGGAACAATATAAAAGCTGAGAGGTGGAGATATGGTGGAAGGTGCCCTGGAGTGTTTGGGAGTTCCCCCACAGCCCCCAGTGTGTGTGGAAGAAAACAGGAGCAGTGGGAAAGCAAGCTAGGGCAGACGCTAGGGTATCTGAGCTACTGCTCAGCTCCAAAGACATCATTTTCCTTGAAGGTTCTCTTTCCCTTCCCAAGCAAAGCTGCCCATGTACTCATCTAGCAGGCCTAGCACCTCTATCCTGAGCTCTCTGCTGTGTGCCTTGGTCTAAACCTCCTCTGTGCAACAAGACATCTTCTGAGGGCACAGCAACTCTCCTTCCCCAGCAGAGGACGATTCTCTTGGTTCTACATTCCCAGTGCCCGGCTATGATATGCATAAAGGGTTTCCTTTTCTATTCACAACCTTCCACAGCCCTGCTTGGCCTCATCTCATCTCAGGAAAGGGAACAGAACACGGTCCTGCTTTTTATGGGAGCATAAACAACAAAAAACAATGTGCCCAGGACCTTCTTTGGTCTTTAGGCATCTTACACCATCTTCGCAGTACCTCCTATGGGAGTTTCAGAGTGCACCTGGCTTCTAGCCCTCTCTTCCTTTGTCCCCTGATCCCTATCACCCCATAAAGATTTGGGCATCTCAAAGCAAACAAGCAAACAGAAACCTTTAAATGGGAGACAACAATGCTATGAGTATCAGTCCTCTGCCTTCTGGAAGAACAACAGTATTGGCATGAGCGTCACCTAACTGCTAAATCTCAGTGGAGGGACCTTGTTTGCTGTTAGACCATGGCTCCAGACTCCCTGAAGCAGGCTCGTCAGTGAGACCCTCTTTGAGTGTCCTCCTTCCTCAGAAAGGTGCCTCTTCATCTTCACTCTCTGGCGTCTCTCCTGTGCTTTCGTGTCTGGCAACTGACTGTATGAAAGGCTTTGGTGGCCTCAAAGCATTGATGGATGATAGGTGTGCAGAGCAGCCAAGTATACAGCAGGCACCTCAAAGAGGAGCAGGTGCAAATAGACAGGAGAACCTTCGTTCTGAGGGCTCTTGCTCGCCTTGCATCAGCAATCGCCCTAGTGACCCTTTCTCCAGCCCCTTCGCCTAAGTTAGGGAAGGTCATCAAGAAGCCACAGGTCACAGACCTGCTCCTGTGCCTGCCTATCTTTGTGTGCATAAAGTTCTGGGACACAACTGTGCTCATTAGTTTCTACTTTCTACAGCCAAGTTGAGGGATTGCGGCAGAAAAAATTAGCTGGTAAAAGCCTAGCACTTTACAATAAAAAGTTTGCCAAACACCTGGTTTGTGGGAAGTTTTAGATTTTGTTTATTTTAGAAAAATGCACGAGAATGCAAGGCAGGTAACTGAGAAAGACCTGGAAAGGTGGCTGTGTCCATTTTCCCAGCACTCAGGAAGTAGAGGCGGAAGGGCTGTTTGTCATGAGTTTGAGGCCAGCCTGGGCTACATGGTGAGTTCCAGGGCAGCCTGAGCTACATCAGTAAGGCCCTTTCTCAAACAACAACAATAAAAATGAAAGAGAATAGAAAAAGAAAGAAAGGGAGAAGATCAAAGGGAAATCGGAAAGGAAGGGAAAAGTGCAGGCAACAGAGGCGTCTAAGAATGGCAGTGTGGGGATACAGCGCAGACTTTCGTCTCCGCCTACAGAGACTGTATTCAGATCTTCTCTCAATCTGTCCCAAAATAGTCGGCAGCACTATCTTCACTCCCTATCTTTTCTTTTTTGCACTGTTCGTTTGTTTTATTTTGAATTAATGCATAATAATTGTTCTGTACAATGTGATAATCACATGTTTGCAATGTACAAACAATCATCAGGGTAATTAAGACAAACGTCTCCTTCTCCCCTAGTTTTTCATAACTACTGGCCCCTATCCAGAGCCCCTTGTTGTGCTGTGCCACACTAGGACATCTTCCTCCTAGGTAAGTGCCTCACCGTCCCTTACCCGTGTACCCTCTATTTCTTCTGTGACCCCCAGGCTTGGCAGCAAGTGTCTCTACCTGGCGCGCCATCTCACCAGCCATACGTGATTGTCTTTGCATTCTCATGGGCTGCTTCTGGTCCCAATTCCTGTTGAAATAGTCCCACTAAGACACATCCCTTCCTAAGACTTCCTTCTTATCGACCCACTATTCTCTTTTCAGCTCTCATCATGTATGACCTCTCTTTATCATTTGTCATGTTGACTGCATGGGTCTCGAAATGTCCATATCTGCAGGACTAGTCCCTCTCGGACTGTTTCTATCTCCATCGGTTGCTCGGCTCTCTTTCTACAGGTCCCTGTGTCTGCTTTCACTGCTTAAGCACAACAGTTTATCCTTAGCTCTCTTTTCCCTGGACAGGAGCCTCATGTGCCTGATTTTGATAGTCATGTCTGCACGGAAGCACGCTCAGTTCTCTAGCCATTTCTGCAGTGACAGAAGCAAGCATGTAACCTCTGAACGAAAACTTCGGATTTCTAGCAGAAGACTACAATTCCTTAGATATATGTCTTACCTGCCAAACCAGCTCAATTTGTTTAACACCAAACCCACGTCTTTCTACACTTCTGCCTTTGCCTAGCCCTTTGGGCTCTTTTCCCATCTGCTGTTTAATTGTTGCTCTTCCCAAAGGAGCTGCTCTTGACTCTTCTGTCTTTAGTGACAATTTTATCCATTCTTAGTTTCAACAGTCATTGCCAAATCTATATCTGTGCATGTGTTTCCAGCTGTCTTCTTTCACTCCCAGACAGATGTTCGAGGTGCACAGCTGCTGATTATTCTTGACTAGATTCCACCCAGCCTCTGGCAACTGCATTTCACTCCTGTTTTTGAGAGATGTCTATTCTTTACTTTCACTCAACATCATTCATATGAAACTGACCCCATTTGGAGGCAATTACACAATAGAATTGTATTAGTTTTTTATTGCTATGTAACAAATTAGTCTGTTTTAATGGCCTAGAACAACACACACTTCTTTTCCTCACAGTTTTTGTGGCTTGGGAATCTGGGAGACTTAACTGCGTCCTCTGATCATGGTTCCTCATGAGGCTATAATCAAAGTGTCTTTCACGGAGGAAGGATCTGTTTCCAAAACTTTCATCATGGTTTCAAGATTTAATGCCTTTAGTGCTAATGGACTAAGAGCCTCTGTTTCACGGTGCTCTTAAGTTTTTTGCAGTGTGGGGTTCTTCAAGATAGTAGCTTGCATCATTCAAGCCAACAAGAAAAAGAGCCTGCTGGTGAGATGAAAGCCACAGGCTCTGGTAACCAGTCATGGAAGTGACAGCCCCTCAACATTGAGAGCCTGTTGGTTAGAAATCAGTTACTCTGTAAATAATAATAATAATGATGATGAGAGAGAGAAACCAGTTACTCAAGAGGAGGAGGGAATTACACAAGAGTCTGAACACCAGGATACAAGATCACTGAGGGCCATCCCACAGGCTGTCAATCACACAAGACTTAGCTAATCAAATCAGAATAATCCATTCAAGACTAACTATCCAATCAGAGTCCATTGCAGTTTTAGCTTGAGTAGCTGGGAAAGCCACATTGCTGGGATTGGTATGTTAGTGAAAGAAGGTCAACTTGAAACTGCCAATGGTCATAACTAGTGTCATGTGTGGGAAACTCTGAATAAAGTGACAAGGTAGTAAAGAACATCAGAGGCAAGCGACGGAGAGCGAACATGATACAATCATGTCTACAAGCTAAACCCTCAACTTTGAGAAAGGAACACATGGAGCCTACAGCGACCTCAAACTTACTATGTCGATGAGGATGAGGCTTCTCCCTCTGCCTCCTTAGTGCTGCAAAGGACCTATGCTGATTCCCAGCACCCACTTGGTGGTTCACAACCCTCTGTCACTCCAGTTCAGGAAGCCTGTGCTGTCTTCTGATTTCTGAAGGCACCGAGCATGCACTTGGTACACATACATACATGCAAGGAAAATACTCACATGTAAAATGAAAGGAATAAATATACTTAAGAAAGAAAAAAACACCCTGTCTTATAAAACAAACAAGAAAGAAGAAAGTAAGAAAACAAAAGAAAGAAAGAAAAATGTTACTTAGCTCCCAGTTTCGGAGGCTTAAAGTCCAAGACTGAGCTGTCCTGTTAGCTCAGGCTCTGATGGAGGCCCCTGGGGTGCATCAGAACACAGTAGACAACGTAGTAGGAAGAAGGAGTGAGACAAAAAGCCGGAGGGATTCAGAGGCAAGCTTGCTCCTTTTCTTTTGCTTTTCTTTTTTTTTTTTTTTTTTGATACAGGGTTACTCTGTGTAGCCCTGGCTGTCCTAGGACTTGCTCTATAGACCAGGCTGGCCTTGAGCTCAGAGATCCGCCAGCCTCTGCCTCCTGAGTGCTGGATTGAAGGCATGCGCCACTGCAGGCTAAGGTTGCTCGTTAAAGCAACTTGCTCTCGTAAGAACTCGCCTGATGACTCACCACACAAGACCAGCATGAATCTTGTCTGTTTATTCGAGACAAGGTCTTGCTATACACTTCATATTCACAATGCTCCTGCCTCATTTTCCCCAAGTGTTTAGATTGTAGGCATGAGCCACCATGCCTGGCTGGCCAGACAAATTTTATTTTTTTTTTAGAGTAATATTTTCAGTCTCCTAACTACCTTCCTCTAAAATACCAATCACTTTCACCAAGCCTGGTTTTTTATTTGTCTGTTGTTTTGTCTGTTTGAAACAGGGTCTTGAGTAGTCTAAGTTGGCCTATAAACTAACAACATAGTTAAGGCTGGCCTTGATCTCCTGATCTTCCTGCGCTCCATTCCCAAGTTCTCTTTTGAACTCTCCTGGTTGATGCAATTATACAATGGAAATCATGAGTCTAATCATTAAGGCCTTGTTTATACTGTATTCTGTTTTTGTGTGTTGAGACAGGGTCTTATGTACCCCAGGATGGCTTCAAATTCACTCTTAGCTTATCTTAGTCTCAAACTTGCAATCCTCCTGCCTCTAGATGCATACCCTAAATACATGTAGGAATTACAGGTGTGTGTCGCAACCCTGGGCTGTTTACTAAACAGTCATAATGATAGATGGCACTGGAGAAGTGAAGTGTGGGCTGAATTAGGTTCACAAAGGGCTTTCTGGTGCTGGGATAGCAGTTACTTAGGACGAAGTCCCAGGCATGAGAAAAAACATTTAATGAGCTTACTCGTGGTTGAAAAAGAAAAGACTCAAATACAGGTGAGCCTGCCACTGAGTAGATAAGACAGGGTCTGCAGTGCAGGAAGGGCTCTGTGTTTGAGGAAGACAAGAAAACGTGTTGGGGATGAGGTCTGTACTAGAGACAGAAGCAGAAACATTTAAGGCTTTTTCCCTCTTTGTTTTGCTTTAAGCAATCTGTGCCCAAGTGCCACTTGGGAGCTGCCAGACAGTGTGCTTAGAGCTAAGGACAACGAAAAAGGTCTGTCTGCCTTCTGGGAGGTTTACAGAATCACTTCAGCATTGGCACCAGAGCAGGCTTCTCTCATGTGGCCAGTCCTGACCTCACTCTGGGGTGCTCTACAAGTCAGCCTGCTCCCACCAAGTAGAGTTTCCTCGCTGCAGGACTGGGGTTGCAGGGCTGGGAGTCGGGTTGATCGAGCAGAGTCTGAGGCTTGACTGGAGCCTGGAGCCAGCCAGGAGAGAGTTGACTGTGACCAGTATGGGCCATAGGAAGTATGCTTGCCTGGCTCTGCTGTGCACGCTCTGCCCAGGCCCTGACCTGGTGCCCTTAAGGTTCCTATTGGGTCTCTCCTTGTGGGGCTCATACAACTTTGGGATCATACACTGAAGTATAAGGCAGGTGATGCAGAAGAGGTCACTGTGGGGCATCCAAGCAGAAATGCTGAGCCACAGAACCTTCTGCTAGCTCTCAAACCTGACCTCATGAATTGGGCTATGACGGGAGGAGTTAGGACCCCAGCATGAACGACATTTGTAGTCTTCCCTGCACTCCAACCCTGGAAAAATTATTATTTTTCTATATAAAAGAGGTATATTAGATGGAGATAGAGATAGAGGGAGAGAGAAAGAAGGAGAAAGAGAGAGAGACATGATAGGGGAGGGGAGAGGTGCACCAACAGAGAGAGGAGAGAAAGGAAGAGAAAGGAGGACCAAGAGCAAGAGAGAGAGAGAGAGACCAAAAATTACGTCTTTTTAAGTTTACTTTTGTTTAGGGCAGTGGCACACACCTTTAATCCTAGCATTTAGGGAGTCAGAGACAGGAGGATGACTGTAAATTCAAGGCCAGCCTGGTCTACAAAGTGAGTCCAGGACAGCCAAGGCCACACAGAGAAAGACTGTCTCAAAACAAACAAACAAACCCAAACAATAACAAAAAGTTTACTTTTATTTGTGACTGTGGAGTCAACTTGACGCCACAGGACCATTGCAATGAAATCTGTATATGTACAGCCGGGTGGAAAGAGGGTTTGGCATGGGAGGTGGGGAGGAGTCCAGAATGAGCTCTCCGTGTGGTGGGGGGGGCAGAGGACTAAGGCTTGAGCGTGACCATGTTGACATTTTTGGAGAGGACTGAATATTGGGCTAAGAGGCATTTTGCTTTGTGGAGTGTGGTCACGCAAGGAGAAACAGGCAGTGAGGAAGGGAGCTGAGGGGCCTGCCTGTCACTTCAGAGTGACAGAGGAGGCTGGTTCCAGGCTCGTAATTAGTGATGAGAAGCACGCTGGGCCCTCCTCAGGACCTGGGCTTGGGTGGAAGGTTTACCCCATTGCAGACAACAATGTGTGTGCAAGAGTGTAAGCCTGAAGGCCTGCGTGAGCCTGTGACTCTTCTACCCACGCATGTGTGGGTGCACATATGTAGCCCTGGCTGTCCCGGACTTGCTTTGTAGACCACGCTGGCCTTGAACTCACTGCCTGTCTCTGCCTCGCTGAGCGCTGGGCTGGGTGCACGTTCTTGCATGTGGCCATGTGTGTTAAATTGCTAGTCAGGGCGAAGATTCGAGTGAGAAATGAGAGGACTCATTGAAGCATCAGCCTTTCATAGGTGTCATCTAAGGAGACTCAGGCAAGCCTGGTCCATCTCGGTGATGCAGATGAAAGCCTCTTCCACCCCCAGCCCCAAATCCCTCACCCCCACTCCACTCCCTACCCCCAACTCCCCCATCTCCACCCCATCCTGAAGGCAGCAGACCAGGGTTCTACGTTCATCTTTGGTGGTTGCCTCCGAGGTCCCTGCCACAGAAAGTAGGGAACCTCATATTTGCATCATTTCTTCCTAAGATTCAAAATCATGCAGAGCTTCTGGGAATGTTTTTAACCAAGACTGAGGAGAAGAAATGGCAATACCTTCTAGAAGATAAAACTACCTTGGGAAAAAATGAGTCCTGTATATCAGGCACGAACCCTGAAATTAGACACTGGGGTCTACTTCTAACCCCACTGTTTGTTAGCTGAGACACCTTGAATAAGTACATTAGGCTAAGAAAAGCTTCATTTTTTTCATTTACAAAAAGAAGATAAAAATGCCTGGTGCCACTTGTATATTACGTAAATTTTAATGGTACAAATTTGAAATACTGAAAACCTCCCATAATTCAAAAAATCATCAAGGATTGCATAATTTCAAAATTGTTGGCTGAGGGGGTTGTAAACTATACTTACAATTATTGTTAGTGACAGAACCACTTGAGCTAGCAACAGTAAATAATTACCATCAGCGCTCGTTTAAGTACATCGTAGCTTCTGACAGCGACATTAATGATGATGTGATGTGGTTTTAACACCCAGAGTAATCATTTAAGATATCTTCTGCATCCTGGATTGATGTTAAGTGAAGGTGTTAGTGCCAAAAAAACAATCTCCGAAATAAATAACTTTGTAACTGAAAGTAGAGATGATCAGGTAGAAAAGCCTATGAAAAAGCCCAAACAGGGTCAGAGAGGTGGCTCGGCAGTTAAACGAGCTTACTGCTCTATAAGAGAACCCGAGTTCAGAAGCCAGCACCCACAGTACACATCTCACAAACAAGGCCCGCTCTGGTTGGTAGACACACCACACACACACACACACACACACACACACACACACACACACACACACACCACACAATCTAAAAATAATAACAAAAAGCCTGGCTGAAGCTACCATGCCAAGGTGTCAATTTAACAGTGCCCACTGTATAAACTACTAGCAAGTTTAGTGTTTAATAAATAAAAAACAGAATGAAATAGTAAGTATTCAACAATGGCGGAAGGTTTGTTCCATGCCTCTTCCAGTTACCATTCTGGAAATTATAGCGTCAAATCATCAAAGTTTTAAGTTATCCAATGTCTTAGCAACATGCTCTTTTCGTAAAGTGTGGTCCTCCTTTAAGTGAAAGGCCACAAGCCGGTTTTAGACTTTCTACAGCCAGGGTTGTAGCCCAAGAGGCACAGAACCTGCCTAGCATGTGTTTGGCTCTAGGTATGATTCCCAGTACCAGGAGAAAGAAGACGAGAAGGGAGGAGAGAGAGAAAAATCAATAGGATCAATAGGATTTTTTGTTTGTTTGGTTTGGCTTGTTTTGTTTTGGTCTTTTGAGACATGATGTCTGTTGCCTTGGCTAGCCTGGAACTTGCTGTGTGAAACTAAGGTGGCTTTGAACTCACAGAACTCTGCCTGCCTCTGCCTTTCTTTCCTGGGGGCTGGATGAAAGGCCTCTGCCCACCACACCTGGTCCAGGCCTTTGTTTTCATTTGTTTAGTTTTGTTGTTTTTGTTTTTCTGGTTGGTTGATTGGTTGGTTGGTTGTTTTTTTTTTTTTTTTTTTTTTGAGACAGGGTCCAGAGTGTCCTAAAACTTGCTATCTAGCTGAGGCTATCCTTGAACTCATGATCTTGCCTTCACCTCCCAAGGACTGGAATCAGGAATATGCTACCAACCCATGCTAAGAGGTCACTTACTAGGGGGTGGGCTCCCAGGACTACGGGGCTGAAAAGGTCCACGACAGGCCTTTAGTAAACTGGACAGTCAGGGAAACCGGAGACACAGCACTGTCCAGGTCCAAAGGTCTCAGAACCGAGGGAGCTTGTGGTGTAACCCTCAGAGGCCAAAGGTCTAAGAACTGGGCCCTGCTGCTGGAAGTACTGGACTCTAAAAGCCAGAAAATCTAGCGCTCCAATGCCCAACAATAGTCCCAGCCCCAGGAAAACAGAGCAAACAAATTCTTTTTTTTTTTTTTTTACCTTAAATTTATAAAACTTTCTATTTTATATTTATGTGTGGATTTTTTTAAATTATTACTTTACTTATTCACTTAGCGTGCATCTGCACAGGCACATATGTGCCATGACGTGCGTGTGGAAGTCAGAGACAACTTGCAGGTGTTGGCTTTCTCCTGCCCTTTTGTGGGTCTGAGGATTGAATGCAGGTGCTCAGGTTTGGTAGTAGGGGCTTTCTGCCCTCTGAGCTATATTACCTCATTTCCCCTGTGTGTGTGTGTGTGTGTGTGTGTGTGTGTGTGTGTGCACGCCATGTGCCCACAGCATCCAGAAGAGGGCATCAGATCCCCCGACCCTGGACTTTAAGGCACTGTGCGGCACCATGTGCACACTGGGAATCAAACCCAGGTCCTCTGCCAGAGCAGTCAGTGCCCTTAACCACTGACTTGTCTCTCCAGCCCCTCTCAGGAGAGGGTCATTTTGCTTCACCTGGGCCTGCAGCCAGCTGGATAGCTCTCATCCACACCAAGGGTACATCTTCCACATTGGTCCATTGTATCCCCAGGCTGGTCTTCGCTGACACACCCTAAGATGGCGGCATAAGCTGCTCCTAACATTAATTAACACTGGGCGTACTTTGTGCTAGGTCCAACCCTAAACATCGGTGGACACCAGCATGGTTCTGACATGGAAGCCTGCAGCCTTCCAGGGTCTCCCAGAACCTGAAGGAATTGTCATTGAAGCTGCACGGTGAAAACTGTCATTGTCTGGGACAGAATTCTGGCTTCTGTGCTCTAGACATGCACTCTGTTACTGAGCCACACTTTTGTCCTGGTCAAAGTTTAAATCCACTTTGGGCAACTTAAGGTTCTGGATTACCAGCTGGGCTTAGTGGTGCTTGCCTATAATCTCAGCACTCAGGGAGGCAGAACCAGCCTGGTCTATAAAACCAGTCCAGGACAGCCAAGGCTACACAAAGAAACCCTGTCTCAAAAACACAAAACAAAAAAACAAACACAAACAAAAATCAGGATTGCTGTTGGTTTCAGCAGCACATGTGGAGACATCACATTAGCAGCTGGAGAGATGGCTTCCTGGTGAAGAGCACTGACTGCTCTTCCAGAGGACAGGCTTCATTCCCAGCACCCGAAGGGCGTCACACACCTTCTAAGACTCCAGTTCTAGGGGATCCTGTTAGTCCCAAAGATGAGAGGATAAGATCACCAAGCAGAATCATCATGGCCAAATTAATTTAAGCAAGCAATTAATTAAAACAAGCTTTTTTATTCATGTACATGAGCTGCTTCCCCATAAGGCAGAGTTTGAGAGGTCAGCATTGGATATGGGGAAGACAAGGTTTTCACAGTTTAGGGGCAGGGGTTTCCAAATGGGGGATTTGGCAGGCAAAATAGATGAGGTTACAGGAGCAGAACATAAGAACAGCAAATTAGTCATAAAGACCTCCTGAAACACAGACATGACTGCAGGGTGGTCATAACAATGGGCAGCCATAACAAGGTGTCCAGAACAACCCCTCGGAAGCAAAGATAGGGTTGTAAGATGGCTAGTAACTTTTTGACTCAAAGGCATGATCGCCATTCCCGAAGCAGGCAGTCCAGAACCATTTTTAGTTAAGATTACAGGCGGTGCACAGCCCAAGCCTTAAAAACAGAGGTTTAGTCCTAAACGGGAATGAACATAGTTTATCTTTACTATAAGATGTTTTTAAGCCTAAGATAGAGGCAAGCTGGTTCTTCAACTTAACACCCTCTTTTGACCTCTGTGGGCATCAGGCATGCACGTGCTGCACAGACATACATGAATGCAGGCAAAACACCCACACACATTAAAACAAAAACAACAGAACTACGTGGAGAAGATTGTCATGGCTCCATGCAAAAACTGTATGCAAATTTCTGAATTTCATATTAAGAAGGAAATGAGTCTGGACCAACAAAACTTCAAGAGCAAGGTCCACGAAGCTATTCAAGACAAAGCTTCAATAGCGGCATCATGTGGCAGAAATGCTAATTGTACAGGAACCATAATCCACTGATCCTTATTAGAATTACACACAAGTGAGGTTGGGGACAGGAGCAGGATCACCAGAGCTAGGTTTGCTGACTTATAAGACCCTGTCTCCCTGGGGTAGGGCTTCAGGGTAGAGATTCTAGGAGTCTGTGTCTGTCTTTTTCAAGAGACACGTGTGCTGTAGGAACTGGCATTAAGGCTGCCGCAAAGTCTGCAAAAGAAAAAAAAAATGTAATCATCCTACAGCTGCATGTGATAAATTTGTTCCTAGCATTATGATCTAGACAAAATATTTTTAAATTAATTGATTAGTTTATTTGATTTTAGTTTTTTAGATAAGGTGTCTTCATGTAGCCCCAACACTTCTGGAATACCCGTCTGCAGATCAGGCTGGTCTTTAAGTCACAGAGATCCACCTGCCTCTGCTTCCTGAGGACTGTTTTGTGTTGTTTTCAAGACAGGGTCCTAGAGCCTTGTAGCCTTGGTTGGCCTAGAGCTTACTGGGTAGGCATTAAATTCTCAACAATTCTCCAAATTCAACCTCTTTAGTACTGTTATTACAGACAAGTGACCAAGCCCAGATTTCTCCTTGGTTCTTTCAAAAAATGTTATTGTTATTACTACTGTTATTATCATTATTGGTGGGGGGTGTGATTGGTGTATGTGTGTTGTGTGTGTGTCTGGTGTATGTGTGTGTGATGTATGTGTGTGTATATATGTGTGTATGTGTGGTATAGGCCATGGAAAAATTTTTGACAGTTCTCTCCTACCGTGGAGTCTGGGACTTGAACTTAGGTCATCAGGCTTGTTTCAGCTGCTGAGCCAGCTCCTTGGTTTTCCTAAGGAAAAGCTCAGAGCAACAGCTTGCTAAGCAGAGTTACTAAAAGTCTCTACAAATAAGGACAACCTGTTAGGCAATTGGAAATATGGCCAGAGTGATTCATGTGTTCTTACATCCAAACTCTGCAGAGTAACTTTTAGAGTCTTGTCTTTAAGAGGTAGAGATTCTGTCCTTATTCCTTGAATTTGAGCTCGTCTATTGACTAACTGACCAATGTAATTAAGCAAGAGTGATGTTGTGTTTCTTCCAAGCTTCACATCCAAAAGGCCTTGTAGCTGTGTGGGGTGGTGGTGAGAGATGCATTTAATCCTAGCACTTGGGAGGGAGAGGAAGGCAGATTTCTGATTTCGAGTCTATCCTGGTCTACAAAGTGATTCCAGAACAGCCAGAGCTACACAGAGAAAACTTGAAGAGAGAGAGACAGACAGAAAGACACACACACACACACACACACACACACACACACAGACACACACACAGACACACACACACACACACACACACACACACACACAGACTAGGCTCTATGAAAGTGAGATCACATGGACCAGTTGGCTGGGTGATTCCTCACCATCATGTCCCAATGTGCAAAGTCAAATCTCTTCACACAGTCCACATTAGTACAGAAGAAGGGCATGCAGACAGCTCTTGGACAATAAAGCTGAAGTGGGGATCTTTCCATGCAGTTGGGGTGACTCTTGTTTGATTCTTGGTCTTGACTGGAAGACAAATTATGAGGAAGATTTGGCCCAAATTCTGAGGCTTTGTTTGGTTTTGCCTAGCCTGCATGAGGAGCGAGAAACTGAAGGGAAGTCTGAGGATCAGAGCAGAGCCATCACAGGAAAATAACAAGAAAAAGAATAAGCAATGATTATTGCTCCATGTCATCTCTTCTCCCATTAGGAATGCTTTGACCTCAGCAGAGCATGCACAAGTCAAACAATTATAGGAACCGAAGTTCCAACTTTCAGGAATAAATCTATTGGCTACTGTGATGGTTTAGTTGAGAATAGCCCCCTAGGCTTTTATGTTTGAATAATTAGTCCCCAATTGGTAGGACTGTTTGGGAAGGATTGGGAGGTGTGGCCTTGTTGGAAGAGGAATATCACTGGGTCTCGGCTTTGAAGTTTAAAAAGCCAGTGCTATTCGAAGCCAGTGTTCTCTCTCTCTCTCTCTCTCTCTCTCTCTCTCTCTCTTCCTTCCTCCCTCCCTTCTTCCCTCATACTTGTGGATCCCTATCATGATGCTCATGGACTGTCATCCCCACTTCACTCCCCCTCCTCAATGGCATGATTGCTGAGAGCATGATTGCCTGAGAGAAAAAGTGAAGTAGGAACTTCTGGGGCCGATGGGGACCTCAGAGGACGAGAAACAGACTTCCCAGGAGGCAGGCTCCATCGAGCAGCTTGTTTAATTGGGGGAACGAAGGCTTTTGGGGTGAGTGTACACCATTGGTTGGGCTAAGGTGTTGGCAATGCCTTATCTGCCTAGGGAGAAAGTCTAGGTGCTTGTTGGCACATCTTCACAGTCATTGCTTGGCACATCTTCACAGTCATTGCTCATGTTTGGCATGTCAGCGTAGGTGCGCACACTGTGTGTATACCTAGAGTCCTTACGGAGGGGGAAGGTGTCAGATGTCCTGGAACTGAAACTGCAAAGAGCCATGAGTTGCTGTGAATGCTGGGAACCGAATCCAGGCCCACTGGAAGGACAGCAAGGAATTTTAACCACTGAGCTCTCTCTCTGGGTAAGGATTGTGCCAGGTCAATGGCATTTGTGGTCTTCAATTAATGGCTGTCTATCCTCTAACTTTGTGGTGGCTTTGCACTCTATGTCCTGATTTTACCATGCCAATTGTTGATGGGAAATGGTGAACTTGATATAAGCAGACATGAGAGAAAGAGGCTGTGTTAGAATACAGGTCATCCTGGTGGCAGGACATAGGGACATATAGAAGAGTGCCAAGACCCTTGTGGTGGTGTGGAGAGGAATGGCCGCTTTGGCTCGTGTGTCTGAACGCTTGGCCCATAGGGGTAGCATTGGGAGGTGTGGCCTTGTTGGAGAAAGCGTGTCACCGCAGGGGTGGGCTTTGAGGTCTCAGATGCTTCAGGCCAGGCTAGTGGCACAAAGCTCTTTCCTGCTGCCTGAGGATGGAGATGTAGAACCCTCATCGCCTCCGCACCATGTCCGCCTGCACGCTGCCATGTTCCCACCATGACGATAATGGACTCAACCTCTGAAGCTCTGAGCCAGCCCCAGTGAAATGTCTTCCTTTATAAGAGTTGCCGTGGCCACGGTGTCTCTTCACAGCAGTAAAACCCTAACTAAGACAACCACCAAAGACCAGTCATCCCCAAGCAACCTGCTAACTATGGAAGATGCATTCACATGCCAGGGAAGGTCAGCTAGTCAGAGGAGCAAGACCACTGGCCAGTCCTGAGACACGGATGAAATGATAAGCATCGATGTTTTTAAGCCACTGTGTTTAGAGTGGCTTTTTACACAGCAGTGAGTAGCTGATGCAGGAAGCATGCTAAGTCTTGTTTTCTGATACTGAGGTAACTCGTACCCAGAGACAAGTAAGAGAAGAAAATGTCTGCAAGTTTTATTTGTAGAGTCTGGCAAGCTTGAACCATAAAAGCTGAAAAATGTTTAGAGAGTTGCCATTGGGGTTGGAGGATGGAAACAGTCCCTCTGCCAGGCCCCAAGGCTGGAAGTGGCTAGGGCAGGCGGTAACGTGGTGAGCTGAAGCTTGGCTGGCCGGCCTTACAGGTCTCCTGCCTGTCTCAGGCCCTGGGGTCGTATATGCGGCCCATGAAGACTGGGAACTTGTGTTGCTGGTCCCAGAGCACGAAGAGGAAAGGTTGCTGCACCTCAAAGATGACTAAGTTTCGGGCCACAGAGATGGAGGAGACTCCAGCCGCCTCCACGCCTGTCTCTGTCAGCTCCAGTAGCGTCTGGTGCTTCATGGTAGACACCTGAAGATCTGGGTCCTCGGTCAGCCCGCACAGGTTGAGATCGTAAGTGAAGTCAAAGAAATCTGGGGAGGCAGGAGACAACAGAAGAATGAGATGAGATCAGACACCAGCAGGAAGCTCCAGGTGGATGGAGACTCTGCTCTTAGTTTCCTGGGTTAGTCTCAGATTCCCACAGTCTCTTCCTCCTCAGATTCAGTATATCATGGCTTCTGGTCTGGCCAGTGGGAGCCGTGTCAGCAGGCCCAGCCACCACTCTCAAGAGGCAAGAGGCCTGCTCTCTGCCCACCAGCTACTCTCCCCTGAAAAAATGACACCATACTTCCTTGTCTTTAAGGACTTTGAAAAGTAGAGATAGATAATACGCTATAAAATGAGATCACATGAGGGTAAAATTCTGTGAAGTGATAACTATAAACTAGTCTCTGTGTCTATAATGCTAGCACTTCCTTAGCAGCAGAGGCACTGGGAGCATGTTTTGTTTTACTTTTTGGTTTGGGATTTGTTTTTCTTTTTCCCCCTTTCTTTTACTTCTTTCAGAGACAGAATTTCTCTGTGTAGCCTGGCTGTCCTGGAACTCTCCCTGAAGACCAGGCTGGCCTCTAACTCACAGAGATCTGCCTGCCTCTGCCTCTGCCTCTGAGTGCTGGGTCTAAAGGCGTGTGCCATCACCAATCGGCTTAATATTTGTTTGTTTGGTTTTTTTTTTTCCAGTTTAAAAAATTATTTATATTTTTATAAATTATAGTTTGTTCACATTGTACCCCCGCTGTAGCTCCCTCCTTCATCACCTCCCAATCCCACCCACCCTCCCTCATCCCCTCCATGCTGCTCTTCAAGTCCATTGATAGGGGAGGTCCTCCTCTTCCCTCTGACCCTAGCCTATCAGGTCTCATCAGGACTGGATGCATTGTCCTCCTCTGTGGCCTGGCAAGGCTGCTCCCCCTAATACTTGGTTTTTGATCCCTGTTCCTAAAGCCCTTGCAATTCCACAGAAGTAGGAGCACTAGGTGCATCTTCTAGTCCATTATTTGGTCTTTTATCTAGAAAATCAGATTATATATCAGGTGGTCAAGTGTCAGGACAGGAGATGAGTGTACAGATCTAGCAAGAGATGAAGTCAAAGGTAAGAAAATGGTGTTTCTGTGAGAGCAGGTGAGCCAGCCCTGATGGTGTGAGTGAGGCAGAGCTACAGGGCTGAGCAACTCAGGCACCAGGCAGGCCAGACTCAGGCCTGGAGTAGGCCCACCTCAACATTACCCCATCTATGAGCTGCTGGAGCAAATGAAGGGGCTGGTCCTTCAGAAAGAAAGCTGCGGGATCTCATGACACAGGGCAGCAACAGGGTATCTGAGAGGAGTCCAGTGAGGACCCAGCACTGACAGCGCAGCAGAAGCCGGAGGCCTCGAACCACACCAATGACTCAGGGCAATTACTGCAGTGACTTATGGCAAAGCAAATAGAGCTGTTTGGGCAAGAGAGTACTCTGTGTGACACAAGCATGACACACTGCAGCATCCACAGTGAGACGTTCATTTGTTTTCATTTGGGGGAGGTGACAGGCTGGAGGGAGATATGGAAGGATGGGCAGATGAGTGGGATTGGGGTGCATGATGTGATAGTCACGAAGAATCAATAAAAAGTTAAAAAATATATTAAATCTCCCAATCAATGGGAAAAGAAGAAAATGGTGCTTCTAAAGTCTCCTGAGAACTCAGAGCTCCTAGGCGCTCAGATCTAGACGGATTTGAGTGTATCCTGTGAGGCGGTGTGCCAGCGAATGCGGCTGGGGGTGTGAATGTCCCAGGCCTTGTGGGTCACCAGTTCCAGTGAGCCACACGGCAGAAACATCCCAGAGAGCCGGAGCTCTGCGCTGCTGTTCCTGCTTGACTCCAACTGCTTCAAAGGGAAGTCGTGCACACTTTGGGCAAGTCACATAAGGTTTCTGAGTTTCAGCTTTCTCTGGCCTCCTGGGATAAAACCCCTGTCCCTTTAACTCTCATAGCTTAGAATGACAGCCACGTTCCAGCATCACCGTTTCCCCGTCCCCAGCAGCCAGCGCTCACCTAGCTTCTCCATGACTGACAGCATGTCTTGGCTGCTCTTCACTTTGACACGAGGCATCATCAGGTAAGTGGACTGGAACTTGGACAGCTCCAGCTTCTTCATGATGGCCTTGAAGACAGTGGGGCTGAGGGCCTCCTCCATGCTGTCAAGCTGGTACTTCGGGCTCTGGGGCACCATGAGCACAAAGCTCAGGTTGTGAGAGAGCTGCAGCAGTCCCACCTACAGAGCATGAGGCACAGCTCATCAGCTCCTCCTGCCCAAGCCCATTCCTGTTCTCCCGTTTCCTGTGCCCCGAGCCTGTCTCTTAGTGAATACTGTTTCAGGAAGCAGCAGGCACACGCTGTGCCATCAAGTGGCCATGTCAGTCAGTCTCCTGAAGCACGCTGGCCCTGGGGAGAGCCCAAGGAGTGAGCACAAGCTTTGGATCAAACCCTGACTAGCAATGAATAACAAAGGAGGGGTTTGGTTTCTTTCTTCTTCCTTTCCTTCTTTCCTCTCTCCCTAGTGCCTTCCCCCTTTCTTTTTTTCTTAGAAAGGATATGAGATTCTGGCTCAAAAAATCCCTCCCACTGAGACACAGAGATACACACACCTAAGCAGAAAGGGACCCGGAGATCTCCCAAGGTAGAAACAAAGCTGGCTGTGCCAGGAAGATGTTTTCCTGATGCACAGTGGTGAGGCATTGACCCCCGCCCTACAGACCGGAGTCTTGCAGTTCTAGCAAGGGAGGAACATGTAGGCACTGGACAAGGGAAAGTTACGGAGCCCAAAGTTAGAATCTTTGGGCTCCGTATTTTTCTTCTTCCTTTTTAAATTTTAAGACAGGATCTTTCCATTATATAGCTCTCTATTATGTACCCATCTGCTCTGCCTCCCAGCTGCCAGGATTAAATGTGTGAGCCACCTATTCTGTCCTGTCTCTCTCCTGACCCACTAGAATTATACTGTCCAATTTCCACAAAAGAACTTAATTCAGCCAGGCCTAATGGCACACACCTTTAATGCCAGCACTTGGGAGGAGAGACAGGTGGATCATCCAGTAACTTAACCCCTGCATATACACACACTTACCGCATATCTGCACACACACAGCTATCCATCTACAAGTGTGCGTATGCACACGCACGCACACACAGACCACTTGGCGGCTACCTGGAGTGGTGGCTGCTGAGAGAGACGCACAGAATGGAAACACGACTCACTTTCTTTTTTTTTTTTTTTTTTTTTTTTTTGCCAGTTGATGCAGTAGAGATGAATGAAGAAGCTTTAGAGTCGTGTCTAGACTCATGTCTTCCAGCCTAAAATTCCTTGCCTCGGCCAAAATTAGAGAGAGGAGAAGGCGAGGAGAGGGAGGGACTAACAGATGGAAGTTTGCAAGCAGGTCCTCCACAATGATAAGGAGAAAGGAAGTTGGGACCCTCCGGTATGTCTGAAGCAGGGTCGGAGTAAGCCAAGAGCTTACCTTGGCCTTCAGGGTCTGGTCGTTGAAATGGGCCATGGGGTACTTTTTGCTGCTCAGCATGGGCACCTTAATCACAGAGTTCTTGTAGAGAAAAGATTCCATCGTTTTTTTTTTATCAAATGTTTTCTTCCACTTGGCTGAAGGGAGAAAGGAAGACTGATTCAGGTGGGGACAAAACGGTGTTAAAGGTTCTGTTGGATTGGGTAGGACAGGCACATGGGAACATGGCATGGTGCTCTCAGCCTGGTAATGTGAGGACAGGGTAGGAGGCAGAGCTAGGTCAGTCACGGTACCCACCCGTGTAGACAGGTGGGTACAGGAGGGCTGTCCTTACCACTCAAGTAGACAGCGTTGAGCAGGATGAGGCGGGTGTCGGAGGGCAGGGTGTCCAGCAGCTTGCTGATTTTGTGGTGGGTGTTCTCAGCCACCCAGGTGTTGATGAGCTCTAAGTTAGCATCTCTATCCAGACCCAGGGCTCTGGGGCTGCTGCCATACAGACTCTGAGAGGCATTCACAAAGGCGTCTCTTATGGCCAAGTCTGAGGGGCAGGACAAGAGAGGGAAGGATGGGTCCTCTGAACAACTCCACCCCTCCCTTCAAAGAGCACACCTGCCATGAGTTTTGGTTTTGCTTTTTTTTTTTTTTTTTGAGATGGCTACATTATGTAGTTCTGGCTGATCTAGAACTCATGTAGGCCAGATTGGCCTAGAACTCACAAAGATCTGCTTGCCTGTGCCTCCTGAGTGAAGGGATTAAAGACCATCACATTATCCAGGTTTCCATGGTTCTTGCTCACTCCAATGCAGACAGAATCCTGGTGCAGGGACCAACCTGCTCCTCTATTATAGATATGTAAACCAGGCTCAAGAAAACAAGTCATGAACTAAGAAGAGCAAAACTCCTAGGCACCCTGCAGCTTCTGCTTGCTGCTGACTAGTGCCTACTGGACAGCCTTCCCGATTCAGCCTGCGTTTGACTTTCCCTACACTTGTTCTTTCCTTATTCAGCAGGAATAGACCTGTTCCCAGGCCTCAGGGGAAGTCCATGACAAGACTTCTTGACTTTTATTCTCACAGCCCAAGTCCACTGGAGAAAATTTGAGTGCTTGAAAAAGTAGACTGTTTTACTGGACTGGATAGATCAACGTATTTGATCAAAGACAAATTTGATCAAAATAGATTGAAACCTCACACAGCCTAAAAGGCAGAACCTCAGCAGAACTCTGGATGTGAGCGGAGGGGAATGTTGAATGCGGTGGAATTGCCCATTAACTCAGCAGAACAAAGGACCTGCTGGTTGTCAGTTAGTAAGGAAGCATTTTTGAGGCCTCTGTGCCATATGTTTTTTTCAGATTTATTTTAATGCCAGATGTGGGAAAACTTGGGAGGTAGAGACATGATACCTCTGTGACATCATGGCGGACATTGTTTACATAGGGAGTAAAGGCTAGCCAGGACTACAGAGAGAGAAAGAGAGAGAGGATGGAAGGGGGTTTGAAATTTAGGCAGTCTCCTTCCCTTTTTTCTTTTCTTGTATTTTCTCAGTTTTTTTTTTGTTTGTTTGTTTGTTTTTTTACAACAAATATGGCTTTTATAGTAAGGGGGGGAAAAAAGGCCAAGCATGACAGCACAGGTCTATAGTCTCAGCAACCTAGACCAAAGGATTGCCAAAAAATGAGGCTATGCTTTCAATCCTATTATACAGGAGACAGAGGCAGGCCGATTTCTATAAATATGAACCCAGCCTGGTCTATATAATGAGTTCTAGGACAGCCAGAGCTACATAGGGAGACCTTGTCTCAAAAAACCAAAAGGAAAAAGAAGTGGAGGCTATAAAGAAAGCGATCTCCGTCACTAGGGAAACAGAGGAAGAGGGCTGACAGTGTAGCTCAGCCCTGCTCTTAATCACAAAGACAACAAAGAAGACAGGAAAGACAGGAGAACATGGTTTCTCACAAAGGAAGAAGGCGAGAGTGAAACTGGGACTAAGGATTAAGCCAGGTAGAAGTACATAACTCCAGAATTTAGGAGGCTGAGGCTGGAGGAGAATCTGAGTTTGAAGCCAGTCTTGGCAACACAGCAAGACCCTATTCCAAAAAACCAAAACCAACCAGAGAAAGAAAAACCGAGAAGAGAGGGATTAGACTAAATCTGTGATTTTAAACCTCTGAGAGCAACAGAGCTGTATTTTCCAAGTCATAAACAGGCTCTGTGAGTTAGAGGCCAGCACTGAAGCGGACCACCTCCCTCTCATAGGAAGGGTGCCCCACCTCCGCCAGCCATCCTGATGCCCCTTCCCCATCACCTGCTCAGCACCTCTGCCGGTGGCCAGCTCTGTGGAACCAAGTTTGAAAACAACTGCCTAAGCTGGGCACGGTGGTGCACACCTGTAATCCCAGCACTCAGGGAGGCACAGGCAGGGGGATCTCTGTGAGTTTGAGGCCAGCCTGGTCTAAAAAGCGAGTCCAGGACAACCAAGGTTACACAGAAAACAAACAAACAAAAACAGAAACAAAAAACCCAACTGCATTAAATTATTTGTAAAGTTTATTATTATTATTTACTATTTGCTGGTATTTTCTACCTAACATAAACACGTAAACAATAACAAACTCATGTAACACGAAAGTACAAAAGATGAGTCTTAAGACTCCCTTGACCTAAAACTTAGCAACTTTTGTTCACTTTATGCTTCTATCCTCTAACCTCTAGCCCTAAGGCATGCATAGACCTTTCTTATTATAAACAATGGACAAATGCAAATGACTCTCGGGAAGGACTGCCCAGCTCTTGGAGCTACCTGAAACTTGCTGAGGCCTCCATCTGCTCTTACTCATTCCTAGTCCAGGCCCTCCATCCTCTTTCCCAGGCTTTCTTTTCCAGAATCCTCCATAGCTTACTGTCTGGATGCTCACCTGGGCTGTGGAAGATCTGAGACACAGAGGTGACACCTTTGGATGAAAAGTCCTTCAGAGCCTGGTGGACACAGGCAAAATCCTTGGGGTAGGACAGGATGCTCTCCAAGCTGCTCTTGGTGGTCTCTCCAGCCCCTGCAACAGAGGACAGAGAGATGCGGGTTCTCGGAGGAGGGATCGGAGACTCACTATCTGGGACTAGGGCTGAGGACTGGCTGGAATGGAGAGTGTTTCCTGTCATGTTTCGGTTTCAGAGTATCTGATCTGTGTTCTGGAAGACAGTCCACACATCAGAAAGAAGGTGGGACAGTCCTGAGTCATCCCACTGGACTTTACCAAGGCTTCAAACATTCCCACACATTTCTAACCGCTGTTCCGCATTCATTCTGATTTAAATGTTTGGATGTACAAAGGGTTATCCTATAAGCAGAAGCACTTGATCACTACTGTAAAAGAGGGTAGATGTTTTTCCTTATTAAGCACTTACTGTATATGTTTTTCTACCATAATAGCTAAATTTTGTCAAGAGCATTTCTCCTGGTCCAGGTATTCTAACACCTCTCCTACTGTATCTTACTAAATTGTCACTAAGCCTTCTATACAGAATACTCCCTTTCCTATTATGTAGAGGAGGACCCTGACATTTTAGAGATTATGTTATTAATTAATGTATTTAAGGCTTCAAAGCTAATAAGTGAGAGATGAATGCAGGACTTGAACTAAAGTTAATTGAAATCAACTGACTAGAAAGAGCCCCCCCGGCCCCCAGGAGACTGAGGATGTTTGAGGACAGCCTGGTGTCATACTCGGAGAGTCGGGTGCTCCCAGCCACAGCTGGATGTCAGGAAAAAGGATCTTATATGTGCAGTTTCTAGATGCATTTCTGGAACTTTCCTTGTTGGGGTATGAGGAGTGTCCTCTCTCTCTCTCTCTCTCTCTCTCTCTCTCTCTCTCTCTCTCTTTCTCTCTCCTGCCTGTGGCAATTTGTTCTTGCCTTTCGCAAATGAATCACTCTAATGGAGGCAGAGGTTTTTTTGTTTGTTTGTTTGTTTGTTTGTTTTACCTTCTAGGGAGTCAAGGCAACACGTTCTGTGACTCTTGGCTTTTAGAGGGAGATCTCACCATCTCTGCTTACCTGGTGAGAATTCACTCTCAGGAGGGGCTAAGTGAACCACTTGTGACAGCATAGCTAGAAAGTGCATTACCACGACTCTACCTTAGGTCTATCTCCGGTGACTTCATTTCCCTCATCACATTGCTTTGAACCACGGGCTGGTAACTGGGACCTTATTTCATATATTGTTAATGAGTCCATAGGGGGTTTATAAGCAATAGCACAGGATGGAGAGATAGCTCTGCTGTTAAATCTGGGCTCACAACCAAAAATATAAGCAACAGTACCTACTTACATCATTGTTAAACGAAGCAATGTTCACGAATGAAGACCTACCATCCCCATCATGTAGCCCACGTTACCGCTACTTTCCAGAGACATAGCTTTGCAGAAAGTGTTGGTGGTTGCTGATCCCTGTGGAAGGCTCCCATTTACAGCCTGGGAAGAAGTCAGAGCCTTACCAAGAAGGAGCTGCGTGAGGAGGCTGGCGATGCTGAATGGGGAGAACGCCATGTTGGTCTCAGCCTTCTTGGTAGATGAGAAGGCATGGTAGAGCTTCACAGAGAAATCTGTCAAAGCCTCTGCCAGTGTGGCCTCTGAGGAGTCTCTGTCTGAGTCAGAGCACTGCGCAAGTGGCTCTGGGCAGGAGGGTTCAGTGGGAGCCTGGGTGGGAGGATCTGTGGCTGTGGAGGTCTGGCTGGAAGGGTCCACTGGGGACTGGCTGGAAGAAGTCACAGGGGGCTGGCTGGAAGAAGTCACAGGGGGCTGGCTGGAAGAATTCACAGGGGGCTGGCTGGAAGAATTCAC